>NC_071355.1:123194999-123494999 GCF_943734655.1 Sabethes cyaneus | reverse complement strand
AACTCGTTCAAAAATTTGATGCCTTTATCTTTACAATTACGTGTCCAAATATGTCAAATACGTCACTGAAGTTATGCTCAGTTTTTGCAGCACATCTGTGGCTATCATCCTGCGAAAATTTCGCTTCAAAATTCCGTGCCAGAGCTGAGTTATTCGGGTTTTTATAAGAAATTTCGAGCTCGTTCAAAAATTTGATGTCTTTATCTTTACAATTTCGTGTCCAAACATGTCAAATACGTCACTGAAGTTATGCTCAGTTTGTGCAGCACATCTGCAGCTATCATCCTGCGAAAATTTCGCTTCAAAATTCCGTACCAGAGCTGAATTATTCGAGTTTTTCTGAGAAATTTCGAGCTCGTTCAAAAATTTAATGTTTTTATCTTTACAATTACGTGTCCAAACATGTCAAATACGTCACTGAAGTTATACTCAGTTTGTGCAGCACATCTGTGGCTATCATCCTGCGAAAATTTCGCTTCAAAATTCCGTGCCAGAGCTGAGTTATCCGAGTTTGTCTAAAACATTTCGAACTCGTTCAAATATTTGATGTCTTTATCTTTACAATTACGTGTCCAAACATATCAAATACCGCCATCCGGGATGAGATTGTGCCACGGGGGTGAGATTGTGCCAAAAACCAAAAATGTTTATTTGTGAAAATTTATTATATCTATAGAACCTGGTGACCTAAATTCAAAATGATAACATAACATATTTATTATAACTTAGAATGGAACACAGATAATATTAGCGAACTGTTTGGCCTAAACAGGGTTTCAAAGTTCGCGATCAAAAATAGGCGGAAATAACACATGTGAAAAATGTCCCGCATAAACCAACCCGAACAGGAAATCGCATCAACTTGCTATTTTGAAGATATATAAAATAATCATTTATAATGCATTGAAAGGTTATTATGCGTTGGATTAGTTTTGATTACGAAAATAATATTTTTCGAAACTTTGTACTTTTCGAGCTTCACGTGGGTGAGATTGTGCCAAGCCATAAGGATCGATTCAATTTGTGGATTTCACATACACAACAAAAACACGTCAGTATACACCAGCACACTCACATTCTTTACTATTGAGCACAATATTTTGACAGATTAGATTGCATCATCAATTTTGGAGCAAACAGCATCATAGGTCTGCTAAATAATTTAAACTAATTTTTACTTTTTCTCTGGAAATTTCAGATACTTGGAATAAACACTCTAATATAAGACGAATATATTATATCGTGTATAAACTGCCAGTTTTAAGGAGGTAAGGAAGTAATGGTTACTTTTGTTAAATGATCAAATGGGTATGCCACCTTAGGATACACCCCTTCATATATCTCCCCCTTGTTAACCCTAGAAACGATACTGGCTATATAAAGGCTGTCCATTGACAACGAACTCGTTTTTAGTTATTTCACAGCTCTCCGGGTTATTTTCGTTCATACTTTTTGTATGATGCGTTGTTTTTGGCCGACCCCCTGCCCCTAATAGTCCACTTAGTTCATGGACGGCCGCATATGAACTACTTTATACTGATATTTATGTGTATTGTTTATAAACATGCTAATGTTCACTGTTTAGGTTTTTAGCCTAACTTTAAGTTTTTGGCACAATGTCACCCCCCAGAAGGGGAGATTGTGCCAAAGTTCATGCACTTCCAGTAAAATTAGGTTTCATTGTAACTAAACCATGTCTACGGTAGTTGTTAATTGAACAATTTAGTATATATTGACAGGTTTGAAATCAACTTAGTTCCTAAATTGTGTGTATACTGAGCTAAAGAAAAAAAAAATATATGCTTTTTTGGCACAATTTCGCCCCGGATGACGGTACGTTACTGAAGTTATGCTCAGTTTGTGCAGCACATCTGTGGCTATCATCCTGCGAAAATTTCGCTTCGAAATTCCGTGCCAGAGCTGAGTTATTCGAGTTTTTCTAAGAAATTTCGAGCTCGTTCAAAAATTTGATGTCTTTATCTTAACAATTACGTGTCTAAACATGTCAAATACGTCACTGAAGTTATGCTCAGTTTGTGCAGCACATCGGTGGCTATCATCCTGCGAAAATTTCGCTTCAAAATTCCGTGCCAGAGCTGAGTTATTCGAGTTTGTCTAAGAAATTTCGAGCTCGTTCAAAAATTTGATGTCTTTATCTGTACAATTTCGGGTCCAAACATGTCGAAAACGTTACTGAAGCCATGCTCAGTTTGTGCAGCACATCTGTGGCTATCATCCGGCGAAAATTTCGCTTCAAAATTCCGTGCCAGAGCTGAGTTATTCGAGTTTTTCTAGGAAATTTCGAGCTCGTTCAAAAATTTGATGTCTTTATCTTTACAATTTCGTGTCCAAACATGTCAAATACGTCACTGAAGTTATGCTCAGTTTGTGCAGCACATCTGTGGCTATCATTCTACGAAAATTTCGCTTCAAAATTCCGTGCCAGAGCTGAGTTATTCGAGTTTTTCTGAGAAATTTCGAGCTCGTTCAAAAATTTGATGTCTTTATCTTTACAATTTCGTGTCCAAACATGTCAAATACGTCACTGAAGTTATGCTCAGTTTGTGCAGCACATCTGTGGCTATCATCCTGCGAAAATTTCGCTTCGAAATTCCGTGCCAGAGCTGAGTTATTCGAGTTTTTCTGAGAAATTTTGAGCTCGTTCAAAAACTTGATGTCTTTATCTTTACAATTACGTGTCCAAACATGTCAAAAACGTCGCTGAAGTTATGCTCAGTTTGTGCGGTACATCTGTGGCTATCATCCTGCGAAAATTTCGCTTCAAAATTCCGTGCCAGAGCTGAGTTATTCGAGTTTTTCTGAGAAATTTCGAGCTCGTTCAAAAATTTGATGTCTTTATCTTTACAATTTCGTGTCTAAACATGTCAAATACGTCACTGAAGTTATGCTCAGTTTGTGCAGCACATCTGTGGCTATCATCCTGCGAAAATTTCGCTTCAAAATTCCGTGCCAGAGCTGAGCTATTCAAGTTTTTCTGAGAAATTTCGAGCTCGTTCAAAAATTGGATGTCTTTATCTTTACAATTACGTGTCCAAACATGTCAAATACGTCACTGAAGCTATGCCCAGTTTGTGCAGCACATCTGTGGCTATCTTCCTGCGAAAATTTCGCTTCGAAATTCCGTGCCAGAGCTGAGTTATCCGAGTTTGTATAAGACATTTCGAGCTCGTTCAAAAATTTGATGTCTTTATCTTTACAATTTCGTGTCCAAACATGTCAAATACGTCACTGAAGTTATGCTCAGTTTGTGTAGCACATCTGTGGCTATCATCCTGCGAAAATTTCGTTTCAAAATTCCGTGCCAGAGCTGAGTTATTCGAGTTTTTCTGAGAAATTTCGAACTCGTTCAAAAATTTGATGTCTTTATCTTTACAATTTCGTGTCCAAACATGTCAAATACGTCACTGAAGTTATGCTCAGTTTGTGCAGCACATCTGTGGCTAATATCTTGCGAAAATTTCGCTTCAAAGGTCCGTACCAGAGCTGAGTTATTCGAGTTTTTCTGAGAAATTTCGAGCTCGTTCAAAAATTTGATGACTTTATCTTTACAATTACGTGTCCAAACATGTCAAAAACGTCACTGAAGTTATGCTCAGTTTGTGCAGCACATCTGTGGCTATCATCCCGCAAAAATTTCGCTTCAAAATTCCGTGCCAGAGCTGAGTTAATCGAGTTTTTCTGAGAAATTTCGAGCTCGTTCAAAAATTTGATGTCTTTATCTTTACAATTACGTGTCCAAACATGTCAAATACGTCACTGAAGCTATGCTCAGTTTGTGCAGCACATCTGTGGATATCATCCTGCGAAAATTTCGCTTCAAAATTCCGTGCCAGAGCTGAGTTATTCGAGTTTTTCTGAGAAATTTCGAGCTCGTTCAAAAATTTGATGACTTTATCTTTACAATTACGTGTCTAAACATGTCAAAAGCGTCACTGAAGTTATGCTCAGTTTGTGCAGCACATCTGTGGCTATCATCCTGCGAAAATTTCGCTTCAAAATTCCGTGCCAGAGCTGAGTTATCCGAGTTTTTCTGAGAAATTTCGAGCTCGTTCAAAAATTTGATGTCTTTATCTTTACAATTACGTGTCCAAACATGTCAAATACGTCACTGAAGTTATGCTCAGTTTGTGCAGCACATCTGTGGCTATCATCTTGCGAAAATTTCGCTTCAAAATTCCGTGCCAGAGCTGAGTTATTCGAGTTTTTCTAAGAAATTTCGAGCTCTTTCAAAAATTTGATGTCTTTATCTTTACAATTTCGTGTCCAAACATGTCAAATACGTCACTGAAGTTATGCTCAGTTTGTGCAGCACATCTGTGGCTATCATCCTGCGAAAATTTCGCTTCAAAATTCCGTGCCAGAGCTGAGTTATTCGAGTTTTGAAGTAGGACTACTTCTTTGATTTCTATATTGGGGTGCACTTCAGAAAAACGAAAAGGGAACATGTAACGAAAAGTGGTTATGGTTTACACGCTTATAACTCAGTCATCCCTCAATAGATTCTAGAGATATTGGTATCAATCGATTGGAAATTTTTCAAAAAATTCATTTCTACATAGTTTATTACATATTTCCCTAACAGACATGTAATAATTTAGAAAATATTAGACGAACATTCATTAATTCGATATTTTCATTTTTTTCCCTCCCCACGTCAATGCTTCCCAAGCACAGATGACAGAAATATATACGAGATGAGCTATGGTTTAAGCTTCCTTTGATTGTATTTAGTTTACGCCTTGTAATAGAATCCGTTCGAAAATTGTTAGGCTTTAGCTGTTGCTGCTTGCTGTTTCTCCGGAATAAGGCATCGAAGACATCCAAATTCACTGAGCGAGACGCCAACAAACCGAAGAAGCCATCGACTCGTCCGCCAGCGAACGATATGGTTTTCGCTGCTATCAATGCCCTGAATAATCAACGGATCTTCGCTGCAAGCCGTCTTCAAGTAAATCGCCGCCAGCCACAATTGTGACGTTTCAAGCTTGGTCACATTCGTGAAAATGGTTTTGAAATTAGGTAGCTGTCGAAAAGGTCGAAAAGCTGGTCCAAACAAAGAGAGCAGGCGCTTCTGATTCGTTCAAGGTTGATAAAACGGACGATAACAAATTAAATTTGCTAACTGCTGTAAAGGCGGCTCCGATTAAAGCTGTACTACTGGAGTAAATATGCGGCTGCCCCCGAACAAAAATCTACTAAGCCAATGGAATCCACAGCAAAGGCACCGAAAGCCGCCAAAAGAAGTCGTTCCAGCGGAGAAGGTGGCCCGAAAAAAGCTGCTGCCCAGATGTAAATTTCCTTGATTTGCATTACTAGTATCTGGTAGAAAACAATCAGTTCTTTTAAGAACTGCTGAGTAAGTAGACGAAGCAGTTAAATTGATTTTTCTCACATTTTTCCTCAATTTAAAATGAACATGACAAATTGGAAGTTTATCAACTATGCGCGTACGAGCCGCCAGTCATGTTTAAACTGTATTACATGGCAAAATCTTCTGAAAAGCAAACTGCGCCATTTCGTAATTCGAGGCGAAGCGTTTAGTGAGAAAATCGAATTGCATCTTCATGTATATATTTGGCCCTAAGAAGGGCTAATTGTTGGATAGTTACAGAAACCTGACCAGATACATTTACTATGAGTATTTGTACTTTGGTGACTGTTTCGGTACGTTCCGAGACGGCGCGCGCATGGCAAACTCACCCGGCAGCCAGCCACACTCACTATAACTTGATATTATACTTGACTGAGCCAACAAACGAAAGAAAATAGCGTAGCTCTCCTAGCGGCGTGGCTTCTTCTTCTTCCTATCGCTTTTTGCGCCCTTTCCACTGGTTGTCGGTGCCATGACATGAAGACGATGCTTGATCTACAGAAACTGGAAGCTTCAAACAACGTACAAAGTCACGCCTTATTTTCTTCTCTGCCATTCCCTTTTCTACGTGGATCAGCCTTTGTTACAAATTGCTGCCGTTTGCTCTGATATATAACCAACGGTAATCCGAGGAACCACATCATTTTCGCATGGGCATCGGTACCGAGAATAACGATCCAAAGCCAAAAAAAGTCGTTCCAAGGAGAATGCGGTCTGAAAAAAGCTGCTGCCAAGCAGTAAATTTCTTCGATTTGTATTATTAATATCTGGTTGAAAACAATCAGTTCTTTTAAGAACTACTGAATAAGTATATGAAGCAGTTGAATTGATTTTTCTCATGAATGATATTCCTCATTTAAAAATGCACATGACAAGTTGGCAGTTTATTTATCCAAGCTTTAACACGTACAGTAATTAGATGTTTAAACGGCATTACGACAAATATTGCGAACTCATGTTAAAAGCATCAGGTTATTGTAACAAATGAACAAACAGATGCAAGCATTCACAGTTTCATTTTGTTTTAATAAGTTGCCTTCTTTCCAGCAACTTTCCCACAACAGATCCATTATGGAGTCGAAAAGACCATTATAGTTTAGCCAAATTATTAAATATAAAAGTTCCACACCAATTTCCAACAGTTTCAATAAAAGCGCTCGTTAATGAGCAGAAAAAGTTATTGAATAATTGTCCTGTACTATAACATACTTACTGAATACAACTGATCATTTACCTACCTACATATGCAAAATTATGCCATTTCGTGATTCTTTCTGGAAAGCATGAAACGGAAAAGCCACATTACCTGGCAAAATTCTTTGAAAAGAAAACTGCGCCACTTCGTAATTCGAGGCAAAGCGTTTAGTGAGAAAATCGAATTGCATCTTCATTTATATATTAGGCCCTAAAAAGGGCTAATTGTATAGTTACAGAAGCCTGACAAGACACATTTACTATAGGCATACTTTGGTACCTTCCAAGACGGCGCGCTTGGCAAACTCACCCGGCACAACCACACACAACTGTGAGTGCACGTCTGCCATGCCCGTTGCCGTGCCATCCCTGTCGGCATTAAATGAAAGAAAATAGCGTTGCTCTCCTAGTGGCGTGGCTTCTTCTTCTTTTTCCTATCGCGCTTTGCGGCCTTTCCACTGGTTTTCGGTGGCATGAAGACGATGCTTCATATTAGGTTGCTCTGCAGAAACTGGTAGCTCTTCATTAAGGAAGCACCGGACACCGGTTTTGTTCAAACAATGTACGATTTCGTTGTACGTTGTACCGCCTTTCTTTCGTGTCTATGATTCTCTACCCTACGTTGATCCGTCTTTGTTACAACTTGCTGCCGTTTGCTCTGGTATATAATCAGAAGTAAGCCGGCGAACGGCATCATTTTCGCATTGGCATCGGTACGGTGCCGAACAGACAGCAGAGAGTTGCGATTGTATCTCCCTCACTGGACTCGGCAAGGACAAACTAGTAAAACGCAGCGCAGCGGCAGCAGCAGCAGCGGATCATTGTTTGGTATAGAGTGCGCTGAACGCGTTGGTTGCCGGAGCATCGATCTATTATCAGCTATATTAGAACCAAATAGTTGCGGGGAGCGGAAGAGCTTGAATCAATGGAAAATGCTCTGTCCGGTAACCATTGTCACCATTGCCCTGGGAAGTGTTGTTTCAAACATTCAAGCTATTCTGCTGGCCGGATTTTCAACCACAACCCGTCCTTTTTAGGACGAACAAATTTGTTTATGAAGAGATGAAAATTTTCTGTATACTAAATTTCTTTAATTAAATTTCCAAATGTCGCTGATTCTTTAAATCATGAAGAATTTCTTCTGATTTGATCTATAAAACGTTAAATATGTGGTGACTCGCGGTCTTCTAACTCATGACGTTGCTTTAATTTTATTTTTGCTAAAAATTTTTGCCTTCCCACGCCAATGTTCCCTAACACGGATGACAGAAATATATAGGAGAAGAGCTATGGATTAAATTCCCTTTGAATCAAAGGGATCAAAGTTTGATTGTATTTAATTTACGCTCTATAGAATCCGCTCGAAAATCGTTGAGCTTCAGCTGTTGCTACTTCCCCGGAATAAGGCAACGAAGACATCCAAATTCACTAAGCGAGACGCCAATAAACCGAAGAGTCAACGGATCTTCGTTGCAAGCCGTCTAGAAGTATATCGCCGCCAGCTACAATTGTGACGTTTCAAAGTTGGACACATTCGTGAAAAAAGCTTTGAAGTTAGTTTTCAACAAGAGAAAGCTGGTCCAAACAAAGAACTGGCGCTTCCGGTTCGTTCGCCTTCCAAACTTGCTAGCGAGAAGCAAGATTACTAAGTCAATGAAGACCATAGCAAAGGCATCGAAAACTCCAAAGCCAAAACAAGTTCTAACGGAGAATGCGGTCCGAAAAAAGCTGCTGCCAAGCAGTAAATTTCTTCGATTTGTATTATTAACAGCTGGTAGAAAACAATCAGTTCTTTTAAGAACTACTGAATAAGTATATGAAGCAGTTGAATTGATTTTGCGAACGGCATCATTTTCGCGTTGTTTGAGTTACAAATAATAATGAGAGTGGACCGTGTTGGATTCGAAACATCGATCTATTATTGTCAATTGCAAGGAAAATTGTCCAATCAATAAGTGTGCAATCGCTCATAAAAGTGCTATTTTAGCTTAAATCGTTTCGGTTTCTTCGGCGCACTTATTGCTTGGAAGATAACGAAAAAGTGCGCCGAAGATACCGAAACGATTTAATGCAAAATAGCACTTTTATGAGCGATATATCGCACTTTGGATGGTACAATTTTACTTGCAATTGACAATAAGCTGCTATAATAGAATATTAAATAAGCTAGAAAACCCAAATTTTGGTCACGGAAGCAGAACGGCTTAAATTGGTGGGAAATGCTCTGTCCGGTGTTACGATTGGGAGACGAATTGCTCTACATTCGTAGTCCTACTTCAAGCCTGCGCCCGTGCCACTAGGCATGGACCCTTATACTTTTTCTGAGAAATTTCGAACTCGTTCAAAAATTTGATGCCTTTATCTTTACAATTACGTGTCCAAACATGTCAAATACGTCACTGAAGTTATGCTCAGTTTGTGCAGCACATCTGTGGCTATCATCCTGCGAAAATTTCGCTTCAAAATTCCGTGCCAGAGCTGAGTTATTCGGGTTTTTATAAGAAATTTCGAGCTCGTTCAAAAATTTGATGTCTTTATCTTTACAATTTCGTGTCCAAACATGTCAAATACGTCACTGAAGTTATGCTCAGTTTGTGCAGCACATCTGCAGCTATCATCCTGCGAAAATTTCGCTTCAAAATTCCGTACCAGAGCTGAATTATTCGAGTTTTTCTGAGAAATTTCGAGCTCGTTCAAAAATTTAATGTTTTTATCTTTACAATTACGTGTCCAAACATGTCAAATACGTCACTGAAGTTATACTCAGTTTGTGCAGCACATCTGTGGCTATCATCCTGCGAAAATTTCGCTTCAAAATTCCGTGCCAGAGCTGAGTTATCCGAGTTTGTCTAAAACATTTCGAACTCGTTCAAATATTTGATGTCTTTATCTTTACAATTACGTGTCCAAACATATCAAATACCGCCATCCGGGATGAGATTGTGCCACGGGGGTGAGATTGTGCCAAAAACCAAAAATGTTTATTTGTGAAAATTTATTATATCTATAGAACCTGGTGACCTAAATTCAAAATGATAACATAACATATTTATTATAACTTAGAATGGAACACAGATAATATTAGCGAACTGTTTGGCCTAAACAGGGTTTCAAAGTTCGCAATCAAAAATAGGCGGAAATAACACATGTGAATAATGTCCCGCATAAACCAACCCGAACAGGAAATCGCATCAACTTGCTATTTTGAAGATATATAAAATAATCATTTATAATGCATTGAAAGGTTATTATGCGTTGGATTAGTTTTGATTACGAAAATAATATTTTTCGAAACTTTGTACTTTTCGAGCTTCACGTGGGTGAGATTGTGCCAAGCCATAATGATCGATTCAATTTGTGGATTTCACATACACAACAAAAACACGTCAGTATACACCAGCACACTCACATTCTTTACTAGCTGAGTTATTCGAGTTTTTCTGAGAAATTTCGAGCTCGTTCAAAAATTTGATGACTTTATCTTTACAATTACGTGTCCAAACATGTCAAAAACGTCACTGAAGTTATGCTCAGTTTGTGCAGCACATCTGTGGCTATCATCCCGCAAAAATTTCGCTTCAAAATTCCGTGCCAGAGCTGAGTTATTCGAGTTTTTCTGAGAAATTTCGAGCTCGTTCAAAAATTTGATGTCTTTATCTTTACAATTACGTGTCCAAACATGTCAAATACGTCACTGAAGCTATGCTCAGTTTGTGCAGCACATCTGTGGATATCATCCTGCGAAAATTTCGCTTCAAAATTCCGTGCCAGAGCTGAGTTATTCGAGTTTTTCTAAGAAATTTCGAGCTCGTTCAAAAATTTGATGTCTTTATCTTTACAATTTCGTGTCCAAACATGTCAAATACGTCACTGAAGTTATGCTCAGTTTGTGCAGCACATCTGTGGCTATCATCCTGCGAAAATTTCGCTTCAAAATTCCGTGCCAGAGCTGAGTTATTCGAGTTTTTCTGAGAAATTTCGAACTCGTTCAAAAATTTGATGCCTTTATCTTTACAATTACGTGTCCAAACATGTCAAATACGTCACTGAAGTTATGCTCAGTTTGTGCAGCACATCTGTGGCTATCATCCTGCGAAAATTTCGCTTCAAAATTCCGTGCCAGAGCTGAGTTATTCGGGTTTTTATAAGAAATTCGAGCTCGTTCAAAAATTTGATGTCTTTATCTTTACAATTTCGTGTCCAAACATGTCAAATACGTCACTGAAGTTATGCTCAGTTTGTGCAGCACATCTGCAGCTATCATCCTGCGAAAATTTCGCTTCAAAATTCCGTACCAGAGCTGAATTATTCGAGTTTTTCTGAGAAATTTCGAGCTCGTTCAAAAATTTAATGTTTTTATCTTTACAATTACGTGTCCAAACATGTCAAATACGTCACTGAAGTTATACTCAGTTTGTGCAGCACATCTGTGGCTATCATCCTGCGAAAATTTCGCTTCAAAATTCCGTGCCAGAGCTGAGTTATCCGAGTTTGTCTAAAACATTTCGAACTCGTTCAAATATTTGATGTCTTTATCTTTACAATTACGTGTCCAAACATATCAAATACCGCCATCCGGGATGAGATTGTGCCACGGGGGTGAGATTGTGCCAAAAACCAAAAATGTTTATTTGTGAAAATTTATTATATCTATAGAACCTGGTGACCTAAATTCAAAATGATAACATAACATATTTATTATAACTTAGAATGGAACACAGATAATATTAGCGAACTGTTTGGCCTAAACAGGGTTTCAAAGTTCGCGATCAAAAATAGGCGGAAATAACACATGTGAAAAATGTCCCGCATAAACCAACCCGAACAGGAAATCGCATCAACTTGCTATTTTGAAGATATATAAAATAATCATTTATAATGCATTGAAAGGTTATTATGCGTTGGATTAGTTTTGATTACGAAAATAATATTTTTCGAAACTTTGTACTTTTCGAGCTTCACGTGGGTGAGATTGTGCCAAGCCATAATGATCGATTCAATTTGTGGATTTCACATACACAACAAAAACACGTCAGTATACACCAGCACACTCACATTCTTTACTATTGAGCACAATATTTTGACAGATTAGATTGCATCATCAATTTTGGAGCAAACAGCATCATAGGTCTGCTAAATAATTTAAACTAATTTTTACTTTTTCTCTGGAAATTTCAGATACTTGGAATAAACACTCTAATATAAGACGAATATATTATATCGTGTATAAACTGCCAGTTTTAAGGAGGTAAGGAAGTAATGGTTACTTTTGTTAAATGATCAAATGGGTATGCCACCTTAGGATACACCCCTTCATATATCTCCCCCTTGTTAACCCTAGAAACGATACTGGCTATATAAAGGCTGTCCATTGACAACGAACTCGTTTTTAGTTATTTCACAGCTCTCCGGGTTATTTTCGTTCATACTTTTTGTATGATGCGTTGTTTTTGGCCGACCCCCTGCCCCTAATAGTCCACTTAGTTCATGGACGGCCGCATATGAACTACTTTATACTGATATTTATGTGTATTGTTTATAAACATGCTAATGTTCACTGTTTAGGTTTTTAGCCTAACTTTAAGTTTTTGGCACAATGTCACCCCCCAGAAGGGGTGAGATTGTGCCAAAGTTCATGCACTTCCAGTAAAATTAGGTTTCATTGTAACTAAACCATGTCTACGGTAGTTGTTAATTGAACAATTTAGTATATATTGACAGGTTTGAAATCAACTTAGTTCCTAAATTGTGTGTATACTGAGCTAAAGAAAAAAAAAATATATGCTTTTTTGGCACAATTTCGCCCCGGATGACGGTACGTTACTGAAGTTATGCTCAGTTTGTGCAGCACATCTGTGGCTATCATCCTGCGAAAATTTCGCTTCAAAATTCCGTGCCAGAGCTGAGTTATTCGAGTTTTTCTAAGAAATTTCGAGCTCGTTCAAAAATTTGATGTCTTTATCTTTACAATTTCGTGTCCAAACATGTCAAATACGTCACTGAAGTTATGCTCAGTTTGTGCAGCACACCTGTGGCTATCATCCCGCGAAAATTTCGCTTTAAAATTCCGTGCCAGAGCTGAGTTATTCGAGTTTTACTAAGAAATTTCGAGCTCGTTCAAAAATTTGATGTATTTATCTTAACAATTACGTGTCTAAACATGTCAAATACGTTACTAAAGCTATGCTCAGTTTGTGCAGCACATCTGTGGCTATCATCCTGCAGGGTATGAAATGGGGAAGGCAAATGAGCGTCCAATATAGCTCTAGCCATCCCAAGCCCCTACCTAGCGCCTCCACGTGGCCATACCTGGTAATGCTCTATTGAGTAGCCAAGCTAGGAGTTGCGTTGCTGGGTGGTTCCCGGCTGCCTGGTCTCAAAACCGCGGTTTTGGGCAGACGGCGGAGCCACACGGCCTAGCTAATAGGTAAGCCTAATAAGTTATTTTAATTATTTTTTTCGTTTTAGCTTATAAAGCATCTCCTGCTATATAGTAAAAACTGGCCAAAACGAGTTTTAATACTGCACATGGATACCAGAATGAAAAATTAAACTAACTTTTAAAAATTAAAATTAAATAAGAAGCATTTATGGAACCCAAAGGACGCTACTCTATTCCATACGAAGGACTGCTGGTGAGATTGTTCTATTTTTATCATTTATACCACATTTCATCTTAATATCATATCATATATTAACAGTATTATTATTGATCTCATAAATGTGGAAGGCTGGATGACGGAGTGGATTGCCAACCTGAATCCTTAAGGTCTGAAGCAAATATGGCACTTCTCAATTCAAAACAAACAAATCATCACGTGGGTTAAAGTTGGTATAGCGAAATTGATTATTACATGGAAGGATCCTAATGCTGGAAGGCGACTCTTATAACCCCGGAATGCGCACAAGTGCCTCTGCTTGTGGGTCCGCCCAATCCCTTTTGGCCCTTCTGTAACAGCATTAGTGTGAAATTCATTTGATAATCAAATTTGGATCTACTGTAATTCTACCCACATACATTGGCAAGTCCTTGAAATGATGGTGGCTTTCCCCTACTACTACTACTACTACTACACATCTGTGGCTATCATCCTGCAAGAATTTCGCTTCAAAATTCCGTGCCAGAGCTGAGTTATTCGAGTTTTTCTAAGAAATTTCGAGCTCGTTCAAAAATTTGATGTGTTTATCTTTCAATTTCGTGTCCAAACATGTCAAATACGTCACTGAAGTCATGCTCAGTTTGTGCAGCACATCTGTGGCTATCATCTTGCGAAAATTTCGCTTCAAAATTCCGTGCCAGAGCTGAGTTATTGGAGTTTTTCTGAGAAATTTCGAGCTAGTTCAAAAATTTGATGTCTTTATCTTTACAATAACGTGTCCAAACATGTCAAATACGTCACTGAAGTTATGCCCAGTTTGTGCAGCACATCTGTGGCTATCATCCTGCGAAAATTTCGCTTCAAAATTCCGTGCCAGAGCTGAGTTATTCGAGTTTTTTCTGAGAAATTTCGAGCTCGTTCAAAAATTTTATGTCTTTATCTTTACAATTTCGTGTCCAAACATGTCAAATACGTCACTGAAGTTATGCTCAGTTTGTGCAGCACATCTGTGGCTATTATCCTGCGAAAATTTCGCTTCAAAATTCCGTGCCAGAGCTGAGTTATACGAGTTTTTCTGAGAAATTTTGAGCTCGTTCAAAAATTTGATGTCTTTATCTTTACAATTACGTGTCCAAACATGTCAAATACGTCACTGAAGTTATGCTCAGTTTGTGCAGCACATCTGTGGCTATCATCCTGCGAAAATTTCGCTTCAAAATTTCGTGCCAGAGCTGAGCTATTCGAGTTTTTTTAAGAAATTTCGAGCTCGTTCAAAAATTTGATGTCTTTATCTTTACAATTACGTGTCCAAACTTGTCAAATACGTCACTGAAGTTATGTTCAGTTTGTGCAGCACATCTGTGGCTATCATCCTGCGAAAATTTCGCTTCAAAATTCCGTGCCAGAGCTGAGCTATTCGAGTTTTTTAAAGAAATTTCGTGCTCGTTCAAAAATTTGATGTCTTTATCTTTACAATTACGTGTCCAAACATGTCAAATACGTCACTGAAGCTATGCCCAGTTTGTGCAGCACATCTGTGGCTATCTTCCTGCGAAAATTTCGCTTCGAAATTCCGTGCCAGAGCTGAGTTATTCGAGTTTTTTCTGAGAAATTTCGAGCTCGTTCAAAAATTTAATGTCTTTATCTTTACAATTTCGTGTCCAAACATGTCAAGTACGTCACTGAAGTTATGCTCAGTTTGTGCAGCACATCTGTGTCTATCATCCTGCGAAAATTTCGCTTCAAAATTCCGTGCCAAAGCTGAGTTATTCGAGTTTTTCTGAGAAATTTCGAACTCGTTTAAAAATTTGATGTCCTTATCTTTTCAATTTCGTGTCCAAACATGTCAAATACGTCACTGAAGTTATGCTCAGTTTGTGCAGCACATCTGTGGCTATCATTCTGCGTAAATTTCGCTCCAAAATTCCGTGCCAGAGCTGAGTTATCCGAGTTTGTATAAGACATTTCGAGCTCGTTCAAAAATTTGATGTCTTTATCTTTACAATTTCGTGTCCAAACATGTCAAATACGTCACTGAAGTTATGCTCAGTTTGTGTAGCACATCTGTGGCTATCATCCTGCGAAAATTTCGTTTCAAAATTCCGTGCCAGAGCTGAGTTATTCGAGTTTTTCTGAGAAATTTCGAGCTCGTTCAAAAATTTGATGTCTTTATCTTTACAATTTCGTGTCCAAACATGTCAAATACGTCACTGAAGTTATGCTCAGTTTGTGCAGCACATCTGTGGCTATTATCTTGCGAAAATTTCGCTTCAAAGGTCCGTACCAGAGCTGAGTTATTCGAGTTTTTCTGAGAAATTTCGAGCTCGTTCAAAAATTTGATGACTTTATCTTTACAATTACGTGTCCAAACATGTCAAAAACGTCACTGAAGTTATGCTCAGTTTGTGCAGCACATCTGTGGCTATCATCCCGCAAAAATTTCGCTTCAAAATTCCGTGCCAGAGCTGAGTTATTCGAGTTTTTCTGAGAAATTTCGAGCTCGTTCAAAAATTTGATGTCTTTATCTTTACAATTACGTGTCCAAACATGTCAAATACGTCACTGAAGCTATGCTCAGTTTGTGCAGCACATCTGTGGATATCATCCTGCAAAAATTTCGCTTCAAAATTCCGTGCCAGAGCTGAGTTATTCGAGTTTTTCTGAGAAATTTCGAGCTCGTTCAAAAATTTGATGACTTTATCTTTACAATTACGTGTCTAAACATGTCAAAAGCGTCACTGAAGTTATGCTCAGTTTGTGCAGCACATCTGTGGCTATCATCCTGCGAAAATTTCGCTTCAAAATTCCGTGCCAGAGCTGAGTTATCCGAGTTTTTCTGAGAAATTTCGAGCTCGTTCAAAAATTTGATGTCTTTATCTTTACAATAACGTGTCCAAACATGTCAAATACGTCACTGAAGTTATGCTCAGTTTGTGCAGCACATCTGTGGCTATCATCTTGCGAAAATTTCGCTTCAAAATTCCGTGCCAGAGCTGAGTTATTCGAGTTTTTCTAAGAAATTTCGAGCTCGTTCAAAATTTTGATGTCTTTATCTTTACAATTTCGTGTCCAAACATGTCTAATACGTCACTGAAGTTATGCTCAGTTTGTGCAGCACATCTGTGGCTATCATCCTGCGAAAATTTCGCTTCAAAATTCCGTGCCAGAGCTGAGTTATTCGAGTTTTTCTGAGAAATTTCGAACTCGTTCAAAAATTTGATGCCTTTATCTTTACAATTACGTGTCCAAACATGTCAAATACGTCACTGAAGTTATGCTCAGTTTATGCAGCACATCTGTGGCTATCATCCTGCGAAAATTTCGCTTCAAAATTCCGTGCCAGAGCTGAGTTATTCGAGTTTTTCTGAGAAATTTCGAGCTCGTTCAAAAATTTGATGTCTTTATCTTTACAATTTCGTGTCTAAACATGTCAAATACGTCACTGAAGTTATGCTCAGTTTGTGCAGCACATCTGTGGCTATCATCCTGCGAAAATTTCGCTTCAAAATTCCGTGCCAGAGCTGAGCTATTCAAGTTTTTCTGAGAAATTTCGAGCTCGTTCAAAAATTGGATGTCTTTATCTTTACAATTACGTGTCCAAACATGTCAAATACGTCACTGAAGTTATGCTCAGTTTGTGCAGCACATCTGTGGCTATCATTCTGCGTAAATTTCGCTTCAAAATTCCGTGCCAGAGCTGAGTTATCCGAGTTTGTATAAGACATTTCGAGCTCGTTCAAAAATTTGATGTCTTTATCTTTACAATTTCGTGTCCAAACATGTCAAATACGTCACTGAAGTTATGCTCAGTTTGTGCAGCACATCTGTGGCTAATATCTTGCGAAAATTTCGCTTCAAAGGTCCGTACCAGAGCTGAGTTATTCGAGTTTTTCTGAGAAATTTCGAGCTCGTTCAAAAATTTGATGACTTTATCTTTACAATTACGTGTCCAAACATGTCAAAAACGTCACTGAAGTTATGCTCAGTTTGTGCAGCACATCTGTGGCTATCATCCCGCAAAAATTTCGCTTCAAAATTCCGTGCCAGAGCTGAGTTATTCGAGTTTTTCTGAGAAATTTCGAGCTCGTTCAAAAATTGGATGTCTTTATCTTTACAATTACGTGTCCAAACATGTCAAATACGTCACTGAAGCTATGCTCAGTTTGTGCAGCACATCTGTGGATATCATCCTGCGAAAATTTCGCTTCAAAATTCCGTGCCAGAGCTGAGTTATTCGAGTTTTTCTGAGAAATTTCGAGCTCGTTCAAAAATTTGATGACTTTATCTTTACAATTACGTGTCTAAACATGTCAAAAGCGTCACTGAAGTTATGCTCAGTTTGTGCAGCACATCTGTGGCTATCATCCTGCGAAAATTTCGCTTCAAAATTCCGTGCCAGAGCTGAGTTATCCGAGTTTTTCTGAGAAATTTCGAGCTCGTTCAAAAATTTGATGTCTTTATCTTTACAATAACGTGTCCAAACATGTCAAATACGTCACTGAAGTTATGCTCAGTTTGTGCAGCACATCTGTGGCTATCATCTTGCGAAAATTTCGCTTCAAAATTCCGTGCCAGAGCTGAGTTATTCGAGTTTTTCTAAGAAATTTCGAGCTCGTTCAAAAATTTGATGTCTTTATCTTTACAATTTCGTGTCCAAACATGTCAAATACATCACTGAAGTTATGCTCAGTTTGTGCAGCACATCTGTGGCTATCATCCTGCGAAAATTTCGCTTCAAAATTCCGTGCCAGAGCTGAGTTATTCGAGTTTTTCTGAGAAATTTCGAACTCGTTCAAAAATTTGATGCCTTTATCTTTACAATTACGTGTCCAAACATGTCAAATACGTCACTGAAGTTATGCTCAGTTTGTGCAGCACATCTGTGGCTATCATCCTGCGAAAATTTCGCTTCAAAATTCCGTGCCAGAGCTGAGTTATTCGGGTTTTTATAAGAAATTTCGAGCTCGTTCAAAAATTTGATGTCTTTATCTTTACAATTTCGTGTCCAAACATGTCAAATACGTCACTGAAGTTATGCTCAGTTTGTGCAGCACATCTGCAGCTATCATCCTGCGAAAATTTCGCTTCAAAATTCCGTACCATAGCTGAATTATTCGAGTTTTTCTGAGAAATTTCGAGCTCGTTCAAAAATTTAATGTTTTTATCTTTACAATTACGTGTCCAAACATGTCAAATACGTCACTGAAGTTATACTCAGTTTGTGCAGCACATCTGTGGCTATTCAAAATTCCGTGCCAGAGCTGAGTTATCCGAGTTTGTCTAAAACATTTCGAACTCGTTCAAATATTTGATGTCTTTATCTTTACAATTACGTGTCCAAACATATCAAATACCGCCATCCGGGATGAGATTGTGCCACGGGGGTGAGATTGTGCCAAAAACCAAAAATGTTTATTTGTGAAAATTTATTATATCTATAGAACCTGGTGACCTAAATTCAAAATGATAACATAACATATTTATTATAACTTAGAATGGAACACAGATAATATTAGCGAACTGTTTGGCCTAAACAGGGTTTCAAAGTTCGCGATCAAAAATAGGCGGAAATAACACATGTGAAAAATGTCCCGCATAAACCAACCCGAACAGGAAATCGCATCAACTTGCTATTTTGAAGATATATAAAATAATCATTTATAATGCATTGAAAGGTTATTATGCGTTGGATTAGTTTTGATTACGAAAATAATATTTTTCGAAACTTTGTACTTTTCGAGCTTCACGTGGGTGAGATTGTGCCAAGCCATAATGATCGATTCAATTTGTGGATTTCACATACACAACAAAAACACGTCAGTATACACCAGCACACTCACATTCTTTACTATTGAGCACAATATTTTGACAGATTAGATTGCATCATCAATTTTGGAGCAAACAGCATCATAGGTCTGCTAAATAATTTAAACTAATTTTTACTTTTTCTCTGGAAATTTCAGATACTTGGAATAAACACTCTAATATAAGACGAATATATTATATCGTGTATAAACTGCCAGTTTTAAGGAGGTAAGGAAGTAATGGTTACTTTTGTTAAATGATCAAATGGGTATGCCACCTTAGGATACACCCCTTCATATATCTCCCCCTTGTTAACCCTAGAAACGATACTGGCTATATAAAGGCTGTCCATTGACAACGAACTCGTTTTTAGTTATTTCACAGCTCTCCGGGTTATTTTCGTTCATACTTTTTGTATGATGCGTTGTTTTTGGCCGACCCCCTGCCCCTAATAGTCCACTTAGTTCATGGACGGCCGCATATGAACTACTTTATACTGATATTTATGTGTATTGTTTATAAACATGCTAATGTTCACTGTTTAGGTTTTTAGCCTAACTTTAAGTTTTTGGCACAATGTCACCCCCCAGAAGGGGTGAGATTGTGCCAAAGTTCATGCACTTCCAGTAAAATTAGGTTTCATTGTAACTAAACCATGTCTACGGTAGTTGTTAATTGAACAATCTATATATATAAAAATGAAATGCTGTTCGTGTGTCCGGTATAGACTCGCAAACCACTCGACGGATTTTGATGAAACTTGGCATACACATTGCGTATGATGTGAGGAATGTTGTTAGCATGGTTTGAGGCCCCTCCCCCCATTAGAAAGGGGGGCTCCCATACAAATGAAACACAAATTTCTGCATAACTCGGAAACTAATGAAGCAAATGGAACCAAATTTTGCACATAAAGGTTTTTAGTGGCAGATTTTTTTCTATGGTGGATTGAGACCCTTGCTTCCTCTAAGAGGGGGGGCTTCCATACAAATAAAACACAAATTTCCTCATAACTTGACTAATTATCAAGCAAATGGAACCAAATTTGGCATGTGGGGGTTTCTAAAGACAGGATTTTTTTCTTTGGTTGTTTGAGACCCCTTCTTCTCTAGAAGGGGGGGCTCCCATACACATGAAACACGAATTTCTTTATAACTCGGGAACTAATTAAGCAAATGGAACCAAATTTAGCATGTGAAGGATTTTGGAGGCAGAAATTTTTTCTATGGTAGATTGAGAACCCTCCTTCCTCTAAGAGGGGGGGCTCTCATACAAATAAAATAAAAATTTTCTCATAACTTGACTATTAATCAAGCAAGTAGAACCAAATTTGGCATGTGGGGGTTTCTAAAGACAGGATTTTTTTCTATGGTTGTTTGAGACCCCTCCCCCTCTAGAAGGGGGCTCCCATACAAATGAAACACAAATTTCTTTATAACTCGGGAACTAAGCAAGCAAATGGAACCAAATTTGGCATGTGAAGGTTTCTGGAGGTAGAATTTTTTTTCTATGGTAGATTGAGAAACATCCTTCTTCTAAGAGGGGGGCCCATACAAATAAAACACAAATTTCCCCATAACTCGACTATTAATCAAGATTAATTAATTAATCAATTAATAATTTGGGGTTACTGGAGGCAAATTTTTTTTCTATGGCGTATTGAGATTCCTCTCCCCTCTGGAAGGGGGGTGGGCTCTCATACAAATTAAACAGAATTTTTTGCAATATTCAAAAAGTAATCGAAGTCGCGAGTGTTGCCGTCCATACTAAAATATAAGATAAATTTGGAACAAAATTGTTAAGAATAAATCGGTGAAGCCTAGATAATAGGTCAAATTAAATAAAAGTAAGATACTTATTTTTTTAAGTAAGTACTTATTTTAAAAACAAAATTGAAGAGAAAATACATTGTTGAAATGAAAATATGAAGAAAATAATGTTGAGATTACATTAAGTTTATGGTTTCTGACCAGTTTTCAACTGATTTCAATCGAACTGGACTGATATTTTATTACGATTTTGCCAACATTACCATTTTAAGGGTTGGCAATAAAACCCAAATCGTAACGTTGGACTTGCTGCTCGAGTCACAAATTCTGACGCGTTGGATTAGAAATTTGCGGCATGATTTAGAATATCTTGGGTTGTCAAAAAGAAAGCTCTTGGTTGCAAGATTACAATTAATCAAATCTTCAGGATTATGCATGTACCCCCTTTTTAGAATGGCGTAGCAACGCGCGCCGGGTCCTCTAGTTTAGTATATATTGACAGGTTTGAAATCAACTTAGTTCCTAAATTGTGTGTATACTGAGCTAAAGAAAAAAAAATATATGCTTTTTTGGCACAATTTCGCCCCGGATGACGGTACGTTACTGAAGTTATGCTCAGTTTGTGCAGCACATCTGTGGCTATCATCCTGCGAAAATTTCGCTTCAAAATTCCGTGCCAGAGCTGAGTTATTCGAGTTTTTCTAAGAAATTTCGAGCTCGTTCAAAAATTTGATGTCTTTATCTTAACAATTACGTGTCTAAACATGTCAAATACGTCACTGAAGTTATGCTCAGTTTGTGCAGCACATCGGTGGCTATCATCCTGCGAAAATTTCGCTTCAAAATTCCGTGCCAGAGCTGAGTTATTCGAGTTTTTCTAAGAAATTTCGAGCTCGTTCAAAAATTTGATGTCTTTATCTGTACAATTTCGGGTCCAAACATGTCGAAAACGTTACTGAAGCCATGCTCAGTTTGTGCAGCACATCTGTGGCTATCATCCTGCGAAAATTTCGCTTCAAAATTCCGTGCCAGAGCTGAGTTATTCGAGTTTTTCTAGGAAATTTCGAGCTCGTTCAAAAATTTGATGTCTTTATCTTTACAATTTCGTGTCCAAACATGTCAAATACGTCACTGAAGTTATGCTCAGTTTGTGCAGCACATCTGTGGCTATCATTCTACGAAAATTTCGCTTCAAAATTCCGTGCCAGAGCTGAGTTATTCGAGTTTTTCTGAGAAATTTCGAGCTCGTTCAAAAATTTGATGTCTTTATCTTTACAATTTCGTGTCCAAACATGTCAAATACGTCACTGAAGTTATGCTCAGTTTGTGCAGCACATCTGTGGCTATCATCCTGCGAAAATTTCGCTTCGAAATTCCGTGCCAGAGCTGAGTTATTCGAGTTTTTCTGAGAAATTTTGAGCTCGTTCAAAAACTTGATGTCTTTATCTTTACAATTACGTGTCCAAACATGTCAAAAACGTCGCTGAAGTTATGCTCAGTTTGTGCGGTACATCTGTGGCTATCATCCTGCGAAAATTTCGCTTCAAAATTCCGTGCCAGAGCTGAGTTATTCGAGTTTTTCTGAGAAATTTCGAGCTCGTTCAAAAATTTGATGTCTTTATCTTTACAATTTCGTGTCTAAACATGTCAAATACGTCACTGAAGTTATCCTCAGTTTGTGCAGCACATCTGTGGCTATCATCCTGCGAAAATTTCGCTTCAAAATTCCGTGCCAGAGCTGAGCTATTCAAGTTTTTCTGAGAAATTTCGAGCTCGTTCAAAAATTGGATGTCTTTATCTTTACAATTACGTGTCCAAACATGTCAAATACGTCACTGAAGTTATGCTCAGTTTGTGCAGCGTGTCTGTGGCTATCATCCTGCGAAAATTTAGCTTTAAAATTCCGTGTCAGAGCTGAGTTATTCGAGTTTTTCTAAGAAATTTCGAGCTCGTTCAAAAATTTGATGTCTTTATCTTTACAATTTCGTGTCCAAACATGTCAAATACGTCACTGAAGTTATGTTCAGTTTGTGCAGCACATCTGTGGCTATCATCCTGCGAAAATTTCGCTTCAAAATTCCGTGCCAAAGCTGAGTTATTCGAGTTTTTCTAAGAAATTTCGAGCTCGTTTAAAAATTTGATGACTTTATCTTTACAATTACGTGTCCAAACATGTCAAATACGTCACTGAAGTTATGTTCAGTTTGTGCAGCACATCTGTGGCTATCATCCTGCGAAAATTTCGCTTCAAAATTCCGTGCCAGAGCTGAGCTATTCGAGTTTTTTAAAGAAATTTCGAGCTCGTTCAAACATTTGATGTCTTTATCTGTACAATTACGTGTCCAAACATGTCAAATACGTCACTGAAGCTATGCCCAGTTTGTGCAGCACATCTGTGGCTATCTTCCTGCGAAAATTTCGCTTCGAAATTCCGTGCCAGAGCTGAGTTATTCGAATTTTTCTGAGAAATTTCGAGCTCGTTCAAAAATTTAATGTCTTTATCTTTACAATTTCGTGTCCAAACATGTCAAATACGTCACTGAAGTTATGCTCAGTTTGTGCAGCACATCTGTGTCTATCATCCTGCGAACATTTCGCTTCAAAATTCCGTGCCAAAGCTGAGTTATTCGAGTTTTTCTGAAAAATTTCGAACTCGTTTAAAAATTTGATGTCCTTATCTTTACAATTACGTGTCCAAACATGTCAAATACGTCACTGAAGTTATGCTCAGTTTGTGCAGCACATCTGTGTCTATCATCCTGCGTGAATTTCGCTTCAAAATTCCGTGCCAGAGCTGAGTTATCCGAGTTTGTATAAGACATTTCGAGCTCGTTCAAAAATTTGATGTCTTTATCTGTACAATTTCGTGTCCAAACATGTCAAATACGTCACTGAAGTTATGCTCAGTTTGTGTAGCACATCTGTGGCTATCATCCTGCGAAAATTTCGTTTCAAAATTCCGTGCCAGAGCTGAGTTATTCGAGTTTTTCTGAGAAATTTCGAGCTCGTTCAAAAATTTGATGTCTTTATCTTTACAATTTCGTGTCCAAACATGTCAAATACGTCACTGAAGTTATGCTCAGTTTGTGCAGCACATCTGTGGCTATTATCTTGCGAAAATTTCGCTTCAAAGGTCCGTACCAGAGCTGAGTTATTCGAGTTTTTCTGAGAAATTTCGAGCTCGTTCAAAAATTTGATGACTTTATCTTTACAATTACGTGTCCAAACATGTCAAAAACGTCACTGAAGTTATGCTCAGTTTGTGCAGCACATCTGTGGCTATCATCCCACAAAAATTTCGCTTCAAAATTCCGTGCCAGAGCTGAGTTATTCGAGTTTTTCTGAGAAATTTCGAGCTCGTTCAAAAATTTGATGTCTTTATCTTTACAATTACGTGTCCAAACATGTCAAATACGTCACTGAAGCTATGCTCAGTTTGTGCAGCACATCTGTGGATATCATCCTGCAAAAATTTCGCTTCAAAATTCCGTGCCAGAGCTGAGTTATTCGAGTTTTTCTGAGAAATTTCGAGCTCGTTCAAAAATTTGATGACTTTATCTTTACAATTACGTGTCTAAACATGTCAAAAGCGTCACTGAAGTTATGCTCAGTTTGTGCAGCACATCTGTGGCTATCATCCTGCGAAAATTTCGCTTCAAAATTCCGTGCCAGAGCTGAGTTATCCGAGTTTTTCTGAGAAATTTCGAGCTCGTTCAAAAATTTGATGTCTTTATCTTTACAATAACGTGTCCAAACATGTCAAATACGTCACTGAAGTTATGCTCAGTTTGTGCAGCACATCTGTGGCTATCATCTTGCGAAAATTTCGCTTCAAAATTCCGTGCCAGAGCTGAGTTATTCGAGTTTTTCTAAGAAATTTCGAGCTCGTTCAAAATTTTGATGTCTTTATCTTTACAATTTCGTGTCCAAACATGTCTAATACGTCACTGAAGTTATGCTCAGTTTGTGCAGCACATCTGTGGCTATCATCCTGCGAAAATTTCGCTTCAAAATTCCGTGCCAGAGCTGAGTTATTCGAGTTTTTCTGAGAAATTTCGAACTCGTTCAAAAATTTGATGCCTTTATCTTTACAATTACGTGTCCAAACATGTCAAATACGTCACTGAAGTTATGCTCAGTTTATGCAGCACATCTGTGGCTATCATCCTGCGAAAATTTCGCTTCAAAATTCCGTGCCAGAGCTGAGTTATTCGAGTTTTTCTGAGAAATTTCGAGCTCGTTCAAAAATTTGATGTCTTTATCTTTACAATTTCGTGTCTAAACATGTCAAATACGTCACTGAAGTTATGCTCAGTTTGTGCAGCACATCTGTGGCTATCATCCTGCGAAAATTTCGCTTCAAAATTCCGTGCCAGAGCTGAGCTATTCAAGTTTTTCTGAGAAATTTCGAGCTCGTTCAAAAATTGGATGTCTTTATCTTTACAATTACGTGTCCAAACATGTCAAATACGTCACTGAAGTTATGCTCAGTTTGTGCAGCACATCTGTGGCTATCATTCTGCGTAAATTTCGCTTCAAAATTCCGTGCCAGAGCTGAGTTATCCGAGTTTGTATAAGACATTTCGAGCTCGTTCAAAAATTTGATGTCTTTATCTTTACAATTTCGTGTCCAAACATGTCAAATACGTCACTGAAGTTATGCTCAGTTTGTGCAGCACATCTGTGGCTAATATCTTGCGAAAATTTCGCTTCAAAGGTCCGTACCAGAGCTGAGTTATTCGAGTTTTTCTGAGAAATTTCGAGCTCGTTCAAAAATTTGATGACTTTATCTTTACAATTACGTGTCCAAACATGTCAAAAACGTCACTGAAGTTATGCTCAGTTTGTGCAGCACATCTGTGGCTATCATCCCGCAAAAAATTCGCTTCAAAATTCCGTGCCAGAGCTGAGTTATTCGAGTTTTTCTGAGAAATTTCGAGCTCGTTCAAAAATTGGATGTCTTTATCTTTACAATTACGTGTCCAAACATGTCAAATACGTCACTGAAGCTATGCTGTTTGTGCAGCACATCTGTGGATATCATCCTGCGAAAATTTCGCTTCAAAATTCCGTGCCAGAGCTGAGTTATTCGAGTTTTTCTGAGAAATTTCGAGCTCGTTCAAAAATTTGATGACTTTATCTTAACAATTACGTGTCTAAACATGTCAAAAGCGTCACTGAAGTTATGCTCAGTTTGTGCAGCACATCTGTGGCTATCATCCTGCGAAAATTTCGCTTCAAAATTCCGTGCCAGAGCTGAGTTATCCGAGTTTTTCTGAGAAATTTCGAGCTCGTTCAAAAATTTGATGTCTTTATCTTTACAATAACGTGTCCAAACATGTCAAATACGTCACTGAAGTTATGCTCAGATTGTGCAGCACATCTGTGGCTATCATCTTGCGAAAATTTCGCTTCAAAATTCCGTGCCAGAGCTGAGTTATTCGAGTTTTTCTAAGAAATTTCGAGCTCGTTCAAAAATTTGATGTCTGTATCTTTACAATTTCGTGTCCAAACATGTCAAATACGTCACTGAAGTTATGCTCAGTTTGTGCAGCACATCTGTGGCTATCATCCTGCGAAAATTTCGCTTCAAAATTCCGTGCCAGAGCTGAGTTATTCGAGTTTTTCTGAGAAATTTCGAACTCGTTCAAAAATTTGATGCCTTTATCTTTACAATTACGTGTCCAAACATGTCAAATACGTCACTGAAGTTATGCTCAGTTTGTGCAGCACATCTGTGGCTATCATCCTGCGAAAATTTCGCTTCAAAATTCCGTGCCAGAGCTGAGTTATTCGGGTTTTTATAAGAAATTTCGAGCTCGTTCAAAAATTTGATGTCTTTATCTTTACAATTTCGTGTCCAAACATGTCAAATACGTCACTGAAGTTATGCTCAGTTTGTGCAGCACATCTGCAGCTATCATCCTGCGAAAATTTCGCTTCAAAATTCCGTACCATAGCTGAATTATTCGAGTTTTTCTGAGAAATTTCGAGCTCGTTCAAAAATTTAATGTTTTTATCTTTACAATTACGTGTCCAAACATGTCAAATACGTCACTGAAGTTATACTTAGTTTGTGCAGCACATCTGTGGCTATCATCCTGCGAAAATTTCGCTTCAAAATTCCGTGCCAGAGCTGAGTTATCCGAGTTTGTCTAAAACATTTCGAACTCGTTCAAATATTTGATGTCTTTATCTTTACAATTACGTGTCCAAACATATCAAATACCGCCATCCGGGATGAGATTGTGCCACGGGGGTGAGATTGTGCCAAAAACCAAAAATGTTTATTTGTGAAAATTTATTATATCTATAGAACCTGGTGACCTAAATTCAAAATGATAACATAACATATTTATTATAACTTAGAATGGAACACAGATAATATTAGCGAACTGTTTGGCCTAAACAGGGTTTCAAAGTTCGCGATCAAAAATAGGCGGAAATAACACATGTGAAAAATGTCCCGCATAAACCAACCCGAACAGGAAATCGCATCAACTTGCTATTTTGAAGATATATAAAATAATCATTTATAATGCATTGAAAGGTTATTATGCGTTGGATTAGTTTTGATTACGAAAATAATATTTTTCGAAACTTTGTACTTTTCGAGCTTCACGTGGGTGAGATTGTGCCAAGCCATAATGATCGATTCAATTTGTGGATTTCACATACACAACAAAAACACGTCAGTATACACCAGCACACTCACATTCTTTACTATTGAGCACAATATTTTGACAGATTAGATTGCATCATCAATTTTGGAGCAAACAGCATCATAGGTCTGCTAAATAATTTAAACTAATTTTTACTTTTTCTCTGGAAATTTCAGATACTTGGAATAAACACTCTAATATAAGACGAATATATTATATCGTGTATAAACTGCCAGTTTTAAGGAGGTAAGGAAGTAATGGTTACTTTTGTTAAATGATCAAATGGGTATGCCACCTTAGGATACACCCCTTCATATATCTCCCCCTTGTTAACCCTAGAAACGATACTGGCTATATAAAGGCTGTCCATTGACAACGAACTCGTTTTTAGTTATTTCACAGCTCTCCGGGTTATTTTCGTTCATACTTTTTGTATGATGCGTTGTTTTTGGCCGACCCCCTGCCCCTAATAGTCCACTTAGTTCATGGACGGCCGCATATGAACTACTTTATACTGATATTTATGTGTATTGTTTATAAACATGCTAATGTTCACTGTTTAGGTTTTTAGCCTAACTTTAAGTTTTTGGCACAATGTCACCCCCCAGAAGGGGTGAGATTGTGCCAAAGTTCATGCACTTCCAGTAAAATTAGGTTTCATTGTAACTAAACCATGTCTACGGGAGTTGTTAATTGAACAATTTAGTATATATTGACAGGTTTGAAATCAACTTAGTTCCTAAATTGTGTGTATACTGAGCTAAAGAAAAAAAAAATATATGCTTTTTTGGCACAATTTCGCCCCGGATGACGGTACGTTACTGAAGTTATGCTCAGTTTGTGCAGCACATCTGTGGCTATCATCCTGCGAAAATTTCGCTTCAAAATTCCGTGCCAGAGCTGAGTTATTCGAGTTTTTCTAAGAAATTTCGAGCTCGTTCAAAAATTTGATGTCTTTATCTTAACAATTACGTGTCTAAACATGTCAAATACGTCACTGAAGTTATGCTCAGTTTGTGCAGCACATCGGTGGCTATCATCCTGCGAAAATTTCGCTTCAAAATTCCGTGCCAGAGCTGAGTTATTCGAGTTTTTCTAAGAAATTTCGAGCTCGTTCAAAAATTTGATGTCTTTATCTGTACAATTTCGGGTCCAAACATGTCGAAAACGTTACTGAAGCCATGCTCAGTTTGTGCAGCACATCTGTGGCTATCATCCTGCGAAAATTTCGCTTCAAAATTCCGTGCCAGAGCTGAGTTATTCGAGTTTTTCTAGGAAATTTCGAGCTCGTTCAAAAATTTGATGTCTTTATCTTTACAATTTCGTGTCCAAACATGTCAAATACGTCACTGAAGTTATGCTCAGTTTGTGCAGCACATCTGTGGCTATCATTCTACGAAAATTTCGCTTCAAAATTCCGTGCCAGAGCTGAGTTATTCGAGTTTTTCTGAGAAATTTCGAGCTCGTTCAAAAATTTGATGTCTTTATCTTTACAATTTCGTGTCCAAACATGTCAAATACGTCACTGAAGTTATGCTCAGTTTGTGCAGCACATCTGTGGCTATCATCCTGCGAAAATTTCGCTTCGAAATTCCGTGCCAGAGCTGAGTTATTCGAGTTTTTCTGAGAAATTTTGAGCTCGTTCAAAAACTTGATGTCTTTATCTTTACAATTACGTGTCCAAACATGTCAAAAACGTCGCTGAAGTTATGCTCAGTTTGTGCGGTACATCTGTGGCTATCATCCTGCGAAAATTTCGCTTCAAAATTCCGTGCCAGAGCTGAGTTATTCGAGTTTTTCTGAGAAATTTCGAGCTCGTTCAAAAATTTGATGTCTTTATCTTTACAATTTCGTGTCTAAACATGTCAAATACGTCACTGAAGTTATCCTCAGTTTGTGCAGCACATCTGTGGCTATCATCCTGCGAAAATTTCGCTTCAAAATTCCGTGCCAGAGCTGAGCTATTCAAGTTTTTCTGAGAAATTTCGAGCTCGTTCAAAAATTGGATGTCTTTATCTTTACAATTACGTGTCCAAACATGTCAAATACGTCACTGAAGTTATGCTCAGTTTGTGCAGCGTGTCTGTGGCTATCATCCTGCGAAAATTTAGCTTTAAAATTCCGTGTCAGAGCTGAGTTATTCGAGTTTTTCTAAGAAATTTCGAGCTCGTTCAAAAATTTGATGTCTTTATCTTTACAATTTCGTGTCCAAACATGTCAAATACGTCACTGAAGTTATGTTCAGTTTGTGCAGCACATCTGTGGCTATCATCCTGCGAAAATTTCGCTTCAAAATTCCGTGCCAAAGCTGAGTTATTCGAGTTTTTCTAAGAAATTTCGAGCTCGTTTAAAAATTTGATGTCTTTATCTTTACAATTACGTGTCCAAACATGTCAAATACGTCACTGAAGTTATGTTCAGTTTGTGCAGCACATCTGTGGCTATCATCCTGCGAAAATTTCGCTTCAAAATTCCGTGCCAGAGCTGAGCTATTCGAGTTTTTTAAAGAAATTTCGAGCTCGTTCAAACATTTGATGTCTTTATCTGTACAATTACGTGTCCAAACATGTCAAATACGTCACTGAAGCTATGCCCAGTTTGTGCAGCACATCTGTGGCTATCTTCCTGCGAAAATTTCGCTTCGAAATTCCGTGCCAGAGCTGAGTTATTCGAATTTTTCTGAGAAATTTCGAGCTCGTTCAAAAATTTAATGTCTTTATCTTTACAATTTCGTGTCCAAACATGTCAAATACGTCACTGAAGTTATGCTCAGTTTGTGCAGCACATCTGTGTCTATCATCCTGCGAACATTTCGCTTCAAAATTCCGTGCCAAAGCTGAGTTATTCGAGTTTTTCTGAAAAATTTCGAACTCGTTTAAAAATTTGATGTCCTTATCTTTACAATTACGTGTCCAAACATGTCAAATACGTCACTGAAGTTATGCTCAGTTTGTGCAGCACATCTGTGTCTATCATCCTGCGTAAATTTCGCTTCAAAATTCCGTGCCAGAGCTGAGTTATCCGAGTTTGTATAAGACATTTCGAGCTCGTTCAAAAATTTGATGTCTTTATCTGTACAATTTCGTGTCCAAACATGTCAAATACGTCACTGAAGTTATGCTCAGTTTGTGTAGCACATCTGTGGCTATCATCCTGCGAAAATTTCGTTTCAAAATTCCGTGCCAGAGCTGAGTTATTCGAGTTTTTCTGAGAAATTTCGAGCTCGTTCAAAAATTTGATGTCTTTATCTTTACAATTTCGTGTCCAAACATGTCAAATACGTCACTGAAGTTATGCTCAGTTTGTGCAGCACATCTGTGGCTATTATCTTGCGAAAATTTCGCTTCAAAGGTCCGTACCAGAGCTGAGTTATTCGAGTTTTTCTGAGAAATTTCGAGCTCGTTCAAAAATTTGATGACTTTATCTTTACAATTACGTGTCCAAACATGTCAAAAACGTCACTGAAGTTATGCTCAGTTTGTGCAGCACATCTGTGGCTATCATCCCACAAAAATTTCGCTTCAAAATTCCGTGCCAGAGCTGAGTTATTCGAGTTTTTCTGAGAAATTTCGAGCTCGTTCAAAAATTTGATGTCTTTATCTTTACAATTACGTGTCCAAACATGTCAAATACGTCACTGAAGCTATGCTCAGTTTGTGCAGCACATCTGTGGATATCATCCTGCAAAAATTTCGCTTCAAAATTCCGTGCCAGAGCTGAGTTATTCGAGTTTTTCTGAGAAATTTCGAGCTCGTTCAAAAATTTGATGACTTTATCTTTACAATTACGTGTCTAAACATGTCAAAAGCGTCACTGAAGTTATGCTCAGTTTGTGCAGCACATCTGTGGCTATCATCCTGCGAAAATTTCGCTTCAAAATTCCGTGCCAGAGCTGAGTTATCCGAGTTTTTCTGAGAAATTTCGAGCTCGTTCAAAAATTTGATGTCTTTATCTTTACAATAACGTGTCCAAACATGTCAAATACGTCACTGAAGTTATGCTCAGTTTGTGCAGCACATCTGTGGCTATCATCTTGCGAAAATTTCGCTTCAAAATTCCGTGCCAGAGCTGAGTTATTCGAGTTTTTCTAAGAAATTTCGAGCTCGTTCAAAATTTTGATGTCTTTATCTTTACAATTTCGTGTCCAAACATGTCTAATACGTCACTGAAGTTATGCTCAGTTTGTGCAGCACATCTGTGGCTATCATCCTGCGAAAATTTCGCTTCAAAATTCCGTGCCAGAGCTGAGTTATTCGAGTTTTTCTGAGAAATTTCGAACTCGTTCAAAAATTTGATGCCTTTATCTTTACAATTACGTGTCCAAACATGTCAAATACGTCACTGAAGTTATGCTCAGTTTATGCAGCACATCTGTGGCTATCATCCTGCGAAAATTTCGCTTCAAAATTCCGTGCCAGAGCTGAGTTATTCGAGTTTTTCTGAGAAATTTCGAGCTCGTTCAAAAATTTGATGTCTTTATCTTTACAATTTCGTGTCTAAACATGTCAAATACGTCACTGAAGTTATGCTCAGTTTGTGCAGCACATCTGTGGCTATCATCCTGCGAAAATTTCGCTTCAAAATTCCGTGCCAGAGCTGAGCTATTCAAGTTTTTCTGAGAAATTTCGAGCTCGTTCAAAAATTGGATGTCTTTATCTTTACAATTACGTGTCCAAACATGTCAAATACGTCACTGAAGTTATGCTCAGTTTGTGCAGCACATCTGTGGCTATCATTCTGCGTAAATTTCGCTTCAAAATTCCGTGCCAGAGCTGAGTTATCCGAGTTTGTATAAGACATTTCGAGCTCGTTCAAAAATTTGATGTCTTTATCTTTACAATTTCGTGTCCAAACATGTCAAATACGTCACTGAAGTTATGCTCAGTTTGTGCAGCACATCTGTGGCTAATATCTTGCGAAAATTTCGCTTCAAAGGTCCGTACCAGAGCTGAGTTATTCGAGTTTTTCTGAGAAATTTCGAGCTCGTTCAAAAATTTGATGACTTTATCTTTACAATTACGTGTCCAAACATGTCAAAAACGTCACTGAAGTTATGCTCAGTTTGTGCAGCACATCTGTGGCTATCATCCCGCAAAAAATTCGCTTCAAAATTCCGTGCCAGAGCTGAGTTATTCGAGTTTTTCTGAGAAATTTCGAGCTCGTTCAAAAATTGGATGTCTTTATCTTTACAATTACGTGTCCAAACATGTCAAATACGTCACTGAAGCTATGCTGTTTGTGCAGCACATCTGTGGATATCATCCTGCGAAAATTTCGCTTCAAAATTCCGTGCCAGAGCTGAGTTATTCGAGTTTTTCTGAGAAATTTCGAGCTCGTTCAAAAATTTGATGACTTTATCTTAACAATTACGTGTCTAAACATGTCAAAAGCGTCACTGAAGTTATGCTCAGTTTGTGCAGCACATCTGTGGCTATCATCCTGCGAAAATTTCGCTTCAAAATTCCGTGCCAGAGCTGAGTTATCCGAGTTTTTCTGAGAAATTTCGAGCTCGTTCAAAAATTTGATGTCTTTATCTTTACAATAACGTGTCCAAACATGTCAAATACGTCACTGAAGTTATGCTCAGATTGTGCAGCACATCTGTGGCTATCATCTTGCGAAAATTTCGCTTCAAAATTCCGTGCCAGAGCTGAGTTATTCGAGTTTTTCTAAGAAATTTCGAGCTCGTTCAAAAATTTGATGTCTTTATCTTTACAATTTCGTGTCCAAACATGTCAAATACGTCACTGAAGTTATGCTCAGTTTGTGCAGCACATCTGTGGCTATCATCCTGCGAAAATTTCGCTTCAAAATTCCGTGCCAGAGCTGAGTTATTCGAGTTTTTCTGAGAAATTTCGAACTCGTTCAAAAATTTGATGCCTTTATCTTTACAATTACGTGTCCAAACATGTCAAATACGTCACTGAAGTTATGCTCAGTTTGTGCAGCACATCTGTGGCTATCATCCTGCGAAAATTTCGCTTCAAAATTCCGTGCCAGAGCTGAGTTATTCGGGTTTTTATAAGAAATTTCGAGCTCGTTCAAAAATTTGATGTCTTTATCTTTACAATTTCGTGTCCAAACATGTCAAATACGTCACTGAAGTTATGCTCAGTTTGTGCAGCACATCTGCAGCTATCATCCTGCGAAAATTTCGCTTCAAAATTCCGTACCATAGCTGAATTATTCGAGTTTTTCTGAGAAATTTCGAGCTCGTTCAAAAATTTAATGTTTTTATCTTTACAATTACGTGTCCAAACATGTCAAATACGTCACTGAAGTTATACTTAGTTTGTGCAGCACATCTGTGGCTATCATCCTGCGAAAATTTCGCTTCAAAATTCCGTGCCAGAGCTGAGTTATCCGAGTTTGTCTAAAACATTTCGAACTCGTTCAAATATTTGATGTCTTTATCTTTACAATTACGTGTCCAAACATATCAAATACCGCCATCCGGGATGAGATTGTGCCACGGGGGTGAGATTGTGCCAAAAACCAAAAATGTTTATTTGTGAAAATTTATTATATCTATAGAACCTGGTGACCTAAATTCAAAATGATAACATAACATATTTATTATAACTTAGAATGGAACACAGATAATATTAGCGAACTGTTTGGCCTAAACAGGGTTTCAAAGTTCGCGATCAAAAATAGGCGGAAATAACACATGTGAAAAATGTCCCGCATAAACCAACCCGAACAGGAAATCGCATCAACTTGCTATTTTGAAGATATATAAAATAATCATTTATAATGCATTGAAAGGTTATTATGCGTTGGATTAGTTTTGATTACGAAAATAATATTTTTCGAAACTTTGTACTTTTCGAGCTTCACGTGGGTGAGATTGTGCCAAGCCATAATGATCGATTCAATTTGTGGATTTCACATACACAACAAAAACACGTCAGTATACACCAGCACACTCACATTCTTTACTATTGAGCACAATATTTTGACAGATTAGATTGCATCATCAATTTTGGAGCAAACAGCATCATAGGTCTGCTAAATAATTTAAACTAATTTTTACTTTTTCTCTGGAAATTTCAGATACTTGGAATAAACACTCTAATATAAGACGAATATATTATATCGTGTATAAACTGCCAGTTTTAAGGAGGTAAGGAAGTAATGGTTACTTTTGTTAAATGATCAAATGGGTATGCCACCTTAGGATACACCCCTTCATATATCTCCCCCTTGTTAACCCTAGAAACGATACTGGCTATATAAAGGCTGTCCATTGACAACGAACTCGTTTTTAGTTATTTCACAGCTCTCCGGGTTATTTTCGTTCATACTTTTTGTATGATGCGTTGTTTTTGGCCGACCCCCTGCCCCTAATAGTCCACTTAGTTCATGGACGGCCGCATATGAACTACTTTATACTGATATTTATGTGTATTGTTTATAAACATGCTAATGTTCACTGTTTAGGTTTTTAGCCTAACTTTAAGTTTTTGGCACAATGTCACCCCCCAGAAGGGGTGAGATTGTGCCAAAGTTCATGCACTTCCAGTAAAATTAGGTTTCATTGTAACTAAACCATGTCTACGGGAGTTGTTAATTGAACAATTTAGTATATATTGACAGGTTTGAAATCAACTTAGTTCCTAAATTGTGTGTATACTGAGCTAAAGAAAAAAAAAATATATGCTTTTTTGGCACAATTTCGCCCCGGATGACGGTACGTTACTGAAGTTATGCTCAGTTTGTGCAGCACATCTGTGGCTATCATCCTGCGAAAATTTCGCTTCAAAATTCCGTGCCAGAGCTGAGTTATTCGAGTTTTTCTAAGAAATTTCGAGCTCGTTCAAAAATTTGATGTCTTTATCTTAACAATTACGTGTCTAAACATGTCAAATACGTCACTGAAGTTATGCTCAGTTTGTGCAGCACATCGGTGGCTATCATCCTGCGAAAATTTCGCTTCAAAATTCCGTGCCAGAGCTGAGTTATTCGAGTTTTTCTAAGAAATTTCGAGCTCGTTCAAAAATTTGATGTCTTTATCTGTACAATTTCGGGTCCAAACATGTCGAAAACGTTACTGAAGCCATGCTCAGTTTGTGCAGCACATCTGTGGCTATCATCCTGCGAAAATTTCGCTTCAAAATTCCGTGCCAGAGCTGAGTTATTCGAGTTTTTCTAGGAAATTTCGAGCTCGTTCAAAAATTTGATGTCTTTATCTTTACAATTTCGTGTCCAAACATGTCAAATACGTCCCTGAAGTTATGCTCAGTTTGTGCAGCACATCTGTGGCTATCATTCTACGAAAATTTCGCTTCAAAATTCCGTGCCAGAGCTGAGTTATTCGAGTTTTTCTGAGAAATTTCGAGCTCGTTCAAAAATTTGATGTCTTTATCTTTACAATTTCGTGTCCAAACATGTCAAATACGTCACTGAAGTTATGCTCAGTTTGTGCAGCACATCTGTGGCTATCATCCTGCGAAAATTTCGCTTCGAAATTCCGTGCCAGAGCTGAGTTATTCGAGTTTTTCTGAGAAATTTTGAGCTCGTTCAAAAACTTAATGTCTTTATCTTTACAATTACGTGTCCAAACATGTCAAAAACGTCGCTGAAGTTATGCTCAGTTTGTGCGGTACATCTGTGGCTATCATCCTGCGAAAATTTCGCTTCAAAATTCCGTGCCAGAGCTGAGTTATTCGAGTTTTTCTGAGAAATTTCGAGCTCGTTCAAAAATTTGATGTCTTTATCTTTACAATTTCGTGTCTAAACATGTCAAATACGTCACTGAAGTTATCCTCAGTTTGTGCAGCACATCTGTGGCTATCATCCTGCGAAAATTTCGCTTCAAAATTCCGTGCCAGAGCTGAGCTATTCAAGTTTTTCTGAGAAATTTCGAGCTCGTTCAAAAATTGGATGTCTTTATCTTTACAATTACGTGTCCAAACATGTCAAATACGTCACTGAAGTTATGCTCAGTTTGTGCAGCGTGTCTGTGGCTATCATCCTGCGAAAATTTAGCTTTAAAATTCCGTGTCAGAGCTGAGTTATTCGAGTTTTTCTAAGAAATTTCGAGCTCGTTCAAAAATTTGATGTCTTTATCTTTACAATTTCGTGTCCAAACATGTCAAATACGTCACTGAAGTTATGTTCAGTTTGTGCAGCACATCTGTGGCTATCATCCTGCGAAAATTTCGCTTCAAAATTCCGTGCCAAAGCTGAGTTATTCGAGTTTTTCTAAGAAATTTCGAGCTCGTTTAAAAATTTGATGTCTTTATCTTTACAATTACGTGTCCAAACATGTCAAATACGTCACTGAAGTTATGTTCAGTTTGTGCAGCACATCTGTGGCTATCATCCTGCGAAAATTTCGCTTCAAAATTCCGTGCCAGAGCTGAGCTATTCGAGTTTTTTAAAGAAATTTCGAGCTCGTTCAAACATTTGATGTCTTTATCTTTACAATTACGTGTCCAAACATGTCAAATACGTCACTGAAGCTATGCCCAGTTTGTGCAGCACATCTGTGGCTATCTTCCTGCGAAAATTTCGCTTCGAAATTCCGTGCCAGAGCTGAGTTATTCGAATTTTTCTGAGAAATTTCGAGCTCGTTCAAAAATTTAATGTCTTTATCTTTACAATTTCGTGTCCAAACATGTCAAATACGTCACTGAAGTTATGCTCAGTTTGTGCAGCACATCTGTGTCTATCATCCTGCGAACATTTCGCTTCAAAATTCCGTGCCAAAGCTGAGTTATTCGAGTTTTTCTGAAAAATTTCGAACTCGTTTAAAAATTTGATGTCCTTATCTTTACAATTACGTGTCCAAACATGTCAAATACGTCACTGAAGTTATGCTCAGTTTGTGCAGCACATCTGTGGCTATCATTCTGCGTAAATTTCGCTTCAAAATTCCGTGCCAGAGCTGAGTTATCCGAGTTTGTATAAGACATTTCGAGCTCGTTCAAAAATTTGATGTCTTTATCTTTACAATTTCGTGTCCAAACATGTCAAATACGTCACTGAAGTTATGCTCAGTTTGTGTAGCACATCTGTGGCTATCATCCTGCGAAAATTTCGTTTCAAAATTCCGTGCCAGAGCTGAGTTATTCGAGTTTTTCTGAGAAATTTCGAGCTCGTTCAAAAATTTGATGTCTTTATCTTTACAATTTCGTGTCCAAACATGTCAAATACGTCACTGAAGTTATGCTCAGTTTGTGCAGCACATCTGTGGCTAATATCTTGCGAAAATTTCGCTTCAAAGGTCCGTACCAGAGCTGAGTTATTCGAGTTTTTCTGAGAAATTTCGAGCTCGTTCAAAAATTTGATGGCTTTATCTTTACAATTACGTGTCCAAACATGTCAAAAACGTCACTGAAGTTATGCTCAGTTTGTGCAGCACATCTGTGGCTATCATCCCGCAAAAATTTCGCTTCAAAATTCCGTGCCAGAGCTGAGTTATTCGAGTTTTTCTGAGAAATTTCGAGCTCGTTCAAAAATTTGATGTCTTTATCTTTACAATTACGTGTCCAAACATGTCAAATACGTCACTGAAGCTATGCTCAGTTTGTGCAGCACATCTGTGGATATCATCCTGCGAAAATTTCGCTTCAAAATTCCGTGCCAGAGCTGAGTTATTCGAGTTTTTCTGAGAAATTTCGAGCTCGTTCAAAAATTTGATGACTTTATCTTTACAATTACGTGTCTAAACATGTCAAAAGCGTCACTGAAGTTATGCTCAGTTTGTGCAGCACATCTGTGGCTATCATCCTGCGAAAATTTCGCTTCAAAATTCCGTGCCAGAGCTGAGTTATCCGAGTTTTTCTGAGAAATTTCGAGCTCGTTCAAAAATTTGATGTCTTTATCTTTACAATTACGTGTCCAAACATGTCAAATACGTCACTGAAGTTATGCTCAGTTTGTGCAGCACATCTGTGGCTATCATCTTGCGAAAATTTCGCTTCAAAATTCCGTGCCAGAGCTGAGTTATTCGAGTTTTTCTAAGAAATTTCGAGCTCGTTCAAAAATTTGATGTCTTTATCTTTACAATTTCGTGTCTAAACATGTCAAATACGTCACTGAAGTTATGCTCAGTTTGTGCAGCACATCTGTGGCTATCATCCTGCGAAAATTTCGCTTCAAAATTCCGTGCCAGAGCTGAGTTATTCGAGTTTTTCTGAGAAATTTCGAACTCGTTCAAAAATTTGATGCCTTTATCTTTACAATTACGTGTCCAAACATGTCAAATACGTCACTGAAGTTATGCTCAGTTTGTGCAGCACATCTGTGGCTATCATCCTGCGAAAATTTCGCTTCAAAATTCCGTGCCAGAGCTGAGTTATTCGGGTTTTTATAAGAAATTTCGAGCTCGTTCAAAAATTTGATGTCTTTATCTTTACAATTTCGTGTCCAAACATGTCAAATACGTCACTGAAGTTATGCTCAGTTTGTGCAGCACATCTGCAGCTATCATCCTGCGAAAATTTCGCTTCAAAATTCCGTACCAGAGCTGAATTATTCGAGTTTTTCTGAAAAATTTCGAGCTCGTTCAAAAATTTAATGTTTTTATCTTTACAATTACGTGTCCAAACATGTCAAATACGTCACTGAAGTTATACTTAGTTTGTGCAGCACATCTGTGGCTATCATCCTGCGAAAATTTCGCTTCAAAATTCCGTGCCAGAGCTGAGTTATCCGAGTTTGTCTAAAACATTTCGAACTCGTTCAAATATTTGATGTCTTTATCTTTACAATTACGTGTCCAAACATATCAAATACCGCCATCCGGGATGAGATTGTGCCACGGGGGTGAGATTGTGCCAAAAACCAAAAATGTTTATTTGTGAAAATTTATTATATCTATAGAACCTGGTGACCTAAATTCAAAATGATAACATAACATATTTATTATAACTTAGAATGGAACACAGATAATATTAGCGAACTGTTTGGCCTAAACAGGGTTTCAAAGTTCGCGATCAAAAATAGGCGGAAATAACACATGTGAAAAATGTCCCGCATAAACCAACCCGAACAGGAAATCGCATCAACTTGCTATTTTGAAGATATATAAAATAATCATTTATAATGCATTGAAAGGTTATTATGCGTTGGATTAGTTTTGATTACGAAAATAATATTTTTCGAAACTTTGTACTTTTCGAGCTTCACGTGGGTGAGATTGTGCCAAGCCATAATGATCGATTCAATTTGTGGATTTCACATACACAACAAAAACACGTCAGTATACACCAGCACACTCACATTCTTTACTAGCTGAGTTATTCGAGTTTTTCTGAGAAATTTCGAGCTCGTTCAAAAATTTGATGACTTTATCTTTACAATTACGTGTCCAAACATGTCAAAAACGTCACTGAAGTTATGCTCAGTTTGTGCAGCACATCTGTGGCTATCATCCCGCAAAAATTTCGCTTCAAAATTCCGTGCCAGAGCTGAGTTATTCGAGTTTTTCTGAGAAATTTCGAGCTCGTTCAAAAATTTGATGTCTTTATCTTTACAATTACGTGTCCAAACATGTCAAATACGTCACTGAAGCTATGCTCAGTTTGTGCAGCACATCTGTGGATATCATCCTGCGAAAATTTCGCTTCAAAATTCCGTGCCAGAGCTGAGTTATTCGAGTTTTTCTGAGAAATTTCGAGCTCGTTCAAAAATTTGATGTCTTTATCTTTACAATTACGTGTCTAAACATGTCAAAAGCGTCACTGAAGTTATGCTCAGTTTGTGCACCACATCTGTGGCTATCATCCTGCGAAAATTTCGCTTCAAAATTCCGTGCCAGAGCTGAGTTATCCGAGTTTTTCTGAGAAATTTCGAGCTCGTTCAAAAATTTGATGTCTTTATCTTTACAATTACGTGTCCAAACATGTCAAATACGTCACTGAAGTTATGCTCAGTTTGTGCAGCACATCTGTGGCTATCATCTTGCGAAAATTTCGCTTCAAAATTCCGTGCCAGAGCTGAGTTATTCGAGTTTTTCTAAGAAATTTCGAGCTCGTTCAAAAATTTGATGTCTTTATCTTTACAATTTCGTGTCCAAACCAATCAAATACGTCACTGAAGTTATGCTCAGTTTGTGCAGCACATCTGTGGCTATCATCCTGCGAAAATTTCGCTTCAAAATTCCGTGCCAGAGCTGAGTTATTCGAGTTTTTCTGAGAAATTTCGAACTCGTTCAAAAATTTGATGCCTTTATCTTTACAATTACGTGTCCAAACATGTCAAATACGTCACTGAAGTTATGCTCAGTTTGTGCAGCACATCTGTGGCTATCATCCTGCGAAAATTTCGCTTCAAAATTCCGTGCCAGAGCTGAGTTATTCGGGTTTTTATAAGAAATTTCGAGCTCGTTCAAAAATTTGATGTCTTTATCTTTACAATTTCGTGTCCAAACATGTCAAATACGTCACTGAAGTTATGCTCAGTTTGTGCAGCACATCTGCAGCTATCATCCTGCGAAAATTTCGCTTCAAAATTCCGTACCAGAGCTGAATTATTCGAGTTTTTCTGAGAAATTTCGAGCTCGTTCAAAAATTTAATGTTTTTATCTTTACAATTACGTGTCCAAACATGTCAAATACGTCACTGAAGTTATACTCAGTTTGTGCAGCACATCTGTGGCTATCATCCTGCGAAAATTTCGCTTCAAAATTCCGTGCCAGAGCTGAGTTATCCGAGTTTGTCTAAAACATTTCGAACTCGTTCAAATATTTGATGTCTTTATCTTTACAATTACGTGTCCAAACATATCAAATACCGCCATCCGGGATGAGATTGTGCCACGGGGGTGAGATTGTGCCAAAAACCAAAAATGTTTATTTGTGAAAATTTATTATATCTATAGAACCTGGTGACCTAAATTCAAAATGATAACATAACATATTTATTATAACTTAGAATGGAACACAGATAATATTAGCGAACTGTTTGGCCTAAACAGGGTTTCAAAGTTCGCGATCAAAAATAGGCGGAAATAACACATGTGAAAAATGTCCCGCATAAACCAACCCGAACAGGAAATCGCATCAACTTGCTATTTTGAAGATATATAAAATAATCATTTATAATGCATTGAAAGGTTATTATGCGTTGGATTAGTTTTGATTACGAAAATAATATTTTTCGAAACTTTGTACTTTTCGAGCTTCACGTGGGTGAGATTGTGCCAAGCCATAATGATCGATTCAATTTGTGGATTTCACATACACAACAAAAACACGTCAGTATACACCAGCACACTCACATTCTTTACTATTGAGCACAATATTTTGACAGATTAGATTGCATCATCAATTTTGGAGCAAACAGCATCATAGGTCTGCTAAATAATTTAAACTAATTTTTACTTTTTCTCTGGAAATTTCAGATACTTGGAATAAACACTCTAATATAAGACGAATATATTATATCGTGTATAAACTGCCAGTTTTAAGGAGGTAAGGAAGTAATGGTTACTTTTGTTAAATGATCAAATGGGTATGCCACCTTAGGATACACCCCTTCATATATCTCCCCCTTGTTAACCCTAGAAACGATACTGGCTATATAAAGGCTGTCCATTGACAACGAACTCGTTTTTAGTTATTTCACAGCTCTCCGGGTTATTTTCGTTCATACTTTTTGTATGATGCGTTGTTTTTGGCCGACCCCCTGCCCCTAATAGTCTACTTAGTTCATGGACGGCCGCATATGAACTACTTTATACTGATATTTATGTGTATTGTTTATAAACATGCTAATGTTCACTGTTTAGGTTTTTAGCCTAACTTTAAGTTTTTGGCACAATGTCACCCCCCAGAAGGGGTGAGATTGTGCCAAAGTTCATGCACTTCCAGTAAAACTAGGTTTCATTGTAACTAAACCATGTCTACGGTAGTTGTTAATTGAACAATTTAGTATATATTGACAGGTTTGAAATCAACTTAGTTCCTAAATTGTGTGTATACTGAGCTAAAGAAAAAAAAATATATGCTTTTTTGGCACAATTTCGCCCCGGATGACGGTACGTTACTGAAGTTATGCTCAGTTTGTGCAGCACATCTGTGGCTATCATCCTGCGAAAATTTCGCTTCAAAATTCCGTGCCAGAGCTGAGTTATTCGAGTTTTTCTAAGAAATTTCGAGCTCGTTCAAAAATTTGATGTCTTTATCTTTACAATTTCGGGTCCAAACATGTCGAAAACGTTACTGAAGCCATGCTTAGTTTGTGCAGCACATCTGTGGCTATCATCCTGCGAAAATTTCGCTTCAAAATTCCGTGCCAGAGCTGAGTTATTCGAGTTTTTCTAGGAAATTTCGAGCTCGTTCAAAAATTTGATGTCTTTATCTTTACAATTTCGTGTCCAAACATGTCAAATACGTCACTGAAGTTATGCTCAGTTTGTGCAGCACATCTGTGGCTATCATTCTACGAAAATTTCGCTTCAAAATTCCGTGCCAGAGCTGAGTTATTCGAGTTTTTCTGAGAAATTTCGAGCTCGTTCAAAAATTTGATGTCTTTATCTTTACAATTACGTGTCCAAACATGTCAAATACGTCTCTGAAGTTATGCTCAGTTTGTGCAGCACCTCTGTGGCTATCATCCTGCGCAAATTTCGCTTTAAAATTCCGTGCCAGAGCTGAGTTATTCGAGTTTTTCTGAGAAATTTCGAGCTCGTTCAAAAATTTGATGTCTTTATCTTAACAATTACGTGTCCAAACATATCGAATACGTCACTGAAGTTATGCTCAGTTTGTGCAGCACATCTGTGGCTATCATCCTGCGAAAATTTCGCTTCAAAATTCCGTGCCAGAGCTGAGTTATTCGAGTTTTTCTAAGAAATTACGAGCTCGTTCAAAAATTTGATGTCTTTATCTTAACAATTTCGTGTCCAAACATGTCAAATACGTCACTGAAGTTATGCTCAGTTTGTGCAGCACATCTGTGGCTATCATCTTGCGCAAATTTCGCTTCAACATTCCGTGCCAGAGCTGACTTATTGGAGTTTTTCTGAGAAATTTCGAGCTCGTTCAAAAATTTGATGTCTTTATCTTTACAATTACGTGTCCAAACATGTCAAATACGTCACTGAAGTTATGCTCAGTTTGTGCAGCACATCTGTGGCTATCATCTTGCGAAAATTTCGCTACAAAATTCCGTGCCAGAGCTGAGTTATTCGAGTTTTTCTGAGAAATTTCGAGCTCGTTCAAAAATTTGATGTCTTTATCTTTACAATTTCGTGTCCAAACATGTCAAATACGTCACTGAAGTTATGCTCAGTTTGTGCAGCACATCTGTGGCTATCATCCTGCGAAAATTTCGCTTCAAAATTCCGTGCCAGAGCTGAGTTATTCGAGTTTTTCTGAGAAATTTCGAACTCGTTCAAAAATTTGATGTCTTTATCTTTACAATTACGTGTCCAAACATGTCAAATACGTCTCTGAAGTTATGCTCAGTTTGTGCAGCACATCTGTGGCTATCATTCTGCGAAAATTTCGCTTCAAAATTCCGTGCCAGAGCTGAGTTATTCGAGTTTTTATAAGAAATTTCGAGCTCGTTCAAAAATTTGATGTCTATCTTTATAATTTCGTGTCCAAACATGTCAAATACGTCACTGAAGTTATGCTCAGTTTGTGCAGCACATCTGTGGCTATCATCCTGCGAAAATTTCGCTTCAAAATTCCGTGCCAGAGCTGAGTTATTCGAGTTTTTCTAAGAAATTTCGAGCTCGTTCAAAAATTTGATGTCCTTATTTTTACAATTTCGTGTCCAAACATGTCAAATACGTCAGTGAAGTTATGCTCAGTTTGTGCAGCACATCTGTGGCTATCATCTTGCGAAAATTTTGCTTCAAAATTCCGTGCCAGAGCTGAGTTATACGAGTTTTCTAAGAAATTTAGAGCTCGTTCAAAAATTTGATGAGAAATCTTTACAATTTCGTGTCCAAACATGTCTAATACGTCACTGAAGTTATGCTCAGTTTGTGCAGCACATCTGTGGCTATCATCCTGCGAAAATTTCGCTTCAAAATTCCCTGCCAGAGCAGAGTTATTCGAGTTTTTCTAAGAAATTTCGAGCTCGTTGAAAAATTTGATGTCTTTATCTTTACAATTTCGTGTCCAAACATGTCAAATACGTCACTGAAGTTATGCTCAGTTTGTGCAGCACATCTGTGGCTATCATCTTGCGAAAATTTCGCTTCAAAATTCCGTGCCAGAGCTGAGTTATACGTGTTTTCTAAGAAATTTCGAGCTCGTTCAAAAATTTGATGTCTTTATCTTTACAATTTCGTGTCCAAACATGTCTAATACGTCACTGAAGTTATGCTCAGTTTGTGCAGCACATCTGTAGCTATCTGTGGCAAACTGAGCATAACTTCAGCGACGTATTTGACATGTTTGGACACGAAATTGTAAAAATAAAGACATCAAATTTTTGAACGAGCTCGAAATTTCTTAGAAAAACTCGAATAACTCAGCTCTGGCACGGAATTTTGAAGCGAAATTTTCGCAGGATGATAGCCACAGATGTGCTGCACAAACTGAGCATAACTTCCTGCGAAGATTTCGCTTCAAAATTCCGTGCCAGAGCTGAGTTATTCGAGTTTTTCTGAGAAATTTCGAGCTCGTTGAAAAATTTGATGTCTTTATCTTTACAATTACGTATCCAAACATGTCAAATACGTCACTGAAGTTATGCTCAGTTTGTGCAGCACATCTGTGGCTATCATCCTGCGGACATTTCGCTTCAAAATTCCGTGCCAGAGCTGAGTTATTCGAGTTTCTCTAAGAAATTTCGAGCTCGTTCAAAAATTTGATGTCTTTATCTTTACAATTTCGTGTCCAAACATGTCAAATACGTCACTGAAGTTATGCTCAGTTTGTGCAGCACATCTGTGGCTATCATCCTGCGAAAATTTCGCTTCAAAATTCCGTGCCAGAGCTGAGTTATTCGAGTTTTACTAAGAAATTTCGAGCTCGTTCAAAAATTTGATGTCTTTATCTTTACAATTTCGTGTCCAAACATGTCAAATACGTCTCTGAAGTTATGCTCAGTTTGTGCAGCACATCTGTGGCTATCATTCTACGAAAATTTCGCTTCAAAATTCCGTGCCAGAGCTGAGTTATTCGAGTTTTTCTGACAAATTTCGAGCTCGTTCAAAAATTTGATGTCTTTATCTTTACAATTACGTGTCCAAACATGTCAAATACGTCACTGAAGTTATGCTCAGTTTGTGCAGCACATCTGTTGCTATCATCCTGCGAAAATTTCGCTTTAAAATTCCGTGCCAGAGCTGAGTTATTCGAGTTTTTCTGAGAAATTTCGAGCTCGTTCAAAAATTTGATGTCTTTATCTTAACAATTACGTGTCCAAGCATGTCAAATACGTCACTGAAGTAATGCTCAGTTTGTGCAGCACATCTGTGGCAATCATCCTGCAAAAATTTCGCTTCAAAATTCCGTGCCAGAGCTGAGTTATTCGAGTTTTTCTAAGAAATTTCGAGCTCGTTCAAAAATTTGATGTCTTTATCTTTACAATTTCGTGTCCAAACATGTCAAATACGTCACTGAAGTTATGCTCAGTTTGTGCAGCACATCTGTGGCTATCATCTTGCGAAAATTTCGCTTCAAAATTCCGTGCCAGAGCTGAGTTATACGAGTTTTCTGAGAAATTTCGAGCTCGTTCCAAAATTTGATGTCTTTATCTTTACAATTACGTGTCCAAACATGTCTAATACGTCACTGAAGTTATGCTCAGTTTGTGCAGCACATCTGTGGCTATCATCCTGCGAAAATTTCGCTTCAAAATTCCGTGCCAGAGCTGAGTTATTCGAGTTTTTCTAAGAAATTTCGAGCTCGTTGAAAAATTTGATGTCTTTATCTTTACAATTACGTATCCAAACATGTCAAATACGTCACTGAAGTTATGCTCAGTTTGTGCAGCACAACTGTGGCTATCATTCTGCGAAAATTTCGCTTCAAAATTCCGTGCCAGAGCTGAGTTATTCGAGTTTTTCTAAGAAATTTCGAGCTCGTTCAAAAATTTGATGTCTTTATCTTTACAATTTCGTGTCCAAACATGTCAAATACGTCACTGAAGTTATGCTCAGTTTATGCAGCACATCTGTGTCTATCATCCTGCGAAAATTTCGCTTCAAAATTCCGTGCCAGAGCTGAGTTATCCGAGTTTGTCTAAGACATTTCGAGCTCGTTCAAAAATTTGATGTCTTTATCTTTACAATTTCGTGCCCAAACATGTCAAATACGTCACTGAAGTTATGCTCAGTTTGTGTAGCACATCTGTGGTTATCATCCTGCGAAAATTTCGCTTCAAAATTCCGTGCCAAAGCAGAGTTATTCGAGTTTTTCTGAGAAATTTCGAGCTCGTTCAAAAATTTGATGTCTTTATCTTTACAATTTCGTGTCCAAACATGTCAAATACGTCACTGAAGTTATGCTCAGTTTATGCAGCACATCTGTGTCTATCATCCTGCGAAAATTTCGCTTCAAAATTCCGTGCCAAAGCTGAGTTATTCGAGTTTTTCTGAGAAATTTCGAGCTCGTTCAAAAATTTAATGTCTTTATCTTTACAATTTCGTGTCCAAACACGTCAAATACGTCACTGAAGTTATGCTCAGTTTGTGCAGCACATCTGTGGCTATCATCCTGCGAAAATTTCGCTTCAAAATTCCGTGCCAGAGCTGAGCTATTCGAGTTTTTTTTAAGAAATTTCGAGCTCGTTCAAAAATTTGATGTCTTTATCTTTACAATTTCGTGTCCCAACATGTCAAATACGTCACTGAAGTTACGCTCAGTTTGTGCAGCATATCTGTGGCTATCATCCTGCGAAAATTTCGCTTCGAAATTCCGTGCCAGAGCTGAGTTATCCGAGTTTGTCTAAGACATTTCGAGCTCGTTCAAAAATTTGATGTCTTTATCTTTACAATTTCGTGTCCAAACATGTCAAATACGTCACTGACGTTATGCTCAGTTTGTGTAGCACATCTGTGGCTATCATGCTGCGAAAATTTCGCTTCGAAATTCCTTGCCAGAGCTGAGTTATTCGAGTTTTTCTGAGAAATTTCGAGCTCGTTCAAAAATTTGATGTCTTTATCTTTACAATTTCATGTCCAAACATGTCAAATACGTCACTGAAGTTATGCTCAGTTTGTGCAGTACATCTGTGTCTATCATCCTGCGAAAATTTCGCTTCAAAATTCCGTGCCAGAGCGGAGTTATTCGAGTTTTTCTGAGAAATTTCGAGCTCGTTCAAAAATTTAATGTCTTTATCTTTACAATTTCGTGTCCAAACATGTCAAATACGTCACTGAAGTTATGCTCAGTTTGTGCAGCACATCTGTGGCTATCATCCTGCGAAAATTTCGCTTCAAAATTCCGTGCCAGAGCTGAGCTATTCAAGTTTTTCTGAGAAATTTCGAGCTCGTTCAAAAATTGGATGTCTTTATCTTTACAATTACGTGTCCAAACATGTCAAATACGTCACTGAAGTTATGCTCAGTTTGTGCAGCATGTCTATGGCTATCATCCTGCGAAAATTTCGCTTCAAAATTCCGTGCCAGAGCTGAGTTATTCTAATTTTTCTAAGAAATTACGAGCTCGTTCAAAAATTGGATGTCTTTATCTTTACAATTTCGGGTCCAAACATTTCGAATACGTTACTGAAGCCATGCTCAGTTTGTGCAGCACATCTGTGGCTATCATCCTGTGAAAATTTCGCTTCAAAATTCCGTGCCAGAGCTGAGTTATTCGAGTTTTTCTAAGAAATTTCGAGCTCGTTCAAAAATTTGATGTCTTTATCTTTACAATTTCGTGTCCAAACATGTCAAATACGTCACTGAAGTTATGCTCAGTTTGTGCAGCACACCTGTGGCTATCATCCCGCGAAAATTTCGCTTTAAAATTCCGTGCCAGAGCTGAGTTATTCGAGTTTTTCTAAGAAATTTCGAGCTCGTTCAAAAATTTGATGTCTTTATCTTAACAATTACGTATCTAAACATGTCAAATACGTTACTAAAGCTATGCTCAATTTGTGCAGCACATCTGTGGCTATCATCCTGCAAGAATTTCGCTTCAAAATTCCGTGCCAGAGCTGAGTTATTCGAGTTTTTCTAAGAAATTTCGAGCTCGTTCAAAAATTTGATGTGTTTATCTTTCAATTTCGTGTCCAAACATGTCAAATACGTCACTGAAGTCATGCTCAGTTTGTGCAGCACATCTGTGGCTATCATCTTGCGAAAATTTCGCTTCAAAATTCCGTGCCAGAGCTGAGTTATTGGAGTTTTTCTGAGAAATTTCGAGCTAGTTCAAAAATTTGATGTCTTTATCTTTACAATAACGTGTCCAAACATGTCAAATACGTCACTGAAGTTATGCCCAGTTTGTGCAGCACATCTGTGGCTATCATCCTGCGAAAATTTCGCTTCAAAATTCCGTGCCAGAGCTGAGTTATTCGAGTTTTTTCTGAGAAATTTCGAGCTCGTTCAAAAATTTTATGTCTTTATCTTTACAATTTCGTGTCCAAACATGTCAAATACGTCACTGAAGTTATGCTCAGTTTGTGCAGCACTCTGTGGCTATCATCCTGCGAAAATTTCGCTTCAAAATTCCGTGCCAGAGCTGAGTTATACGAGTTTTTCTGAGAAATTTTGAGCTCGTTCAAAAATTTGATGTCTTTATCTTTACAATTACGTGTCCAAACATGTCAAATACGTCACTGAAGTTATGCTCAGTTTGTGCAGCACATCTGTGGCTATCATCCTGCGAAAATTTCGCTTCAAAATTTCGTGCCAGAGCTGAGCTATTCGAGTTTTTCTAAGAAATTTCGAGCTCGTTCAAAAATTTGATGTCTTTATCTTTACAATTACGTGTCCAAACATGTCAAATACGTCACTGAAGTTATGTTCAGTTTGTGCAGCACATCTGTGGCTATCATCCTGCGAAAATTTCGCTTCAAAATTCCGTGCCAGAGCTGAGCTATTCGAGTTTTTTAAAGAAATTTCGAGCTCGTTCAAAAATTTGATGTCTTTATCTTTACAATTACGTGTCCAAACATGTCAAATACGTCACTGAAGCTATGCCCAGTTTGTGCAGCACATCTGTGGCTATCTTCCTGCGAAAATTTCGCTTCGAAATTCCGTGCCAGAGCTGAGTTATTCGAGTTTTTCTGAGAAATTTCGAGCTCGTTCAAAAATTTAATGTCTTTATCTTTACAATTTCGTGTCCAAACATGTCAAATACGTCACTGAAGTTATGCTCAGTTTGTGCAGCACATCTGTGTCTATCATCCTGCGAACATTTCGCTTCAAAATTCCGTGCCAAAGCTGAGTTATTCGAGTTTTTCTGAGAAATTTCGAACTCGTTTAAAAATTTGATGTCCTTATCTTTACAATGACGTGTCCAAACATGTCAAATACGTCACTGAAGTTATGCTCAGTTTGTGCAGCACATCTGTGGCTATCATTCTGCGTAAATTTCGCTCCAAAATTCCGTGCCAGAGCTGAGTTATCCGAGTTTGTATAAGACATTTCGAGCTCGTTCAAAAATTTGATGTCTTTATCTTTACAATTTCGTGTCCAAACATGTCAAATACGTCACTGAAGTTATGCTCAGTTTGTGTAGCACATCTGTGGCTATCATCCTGCGAAAATTTCGTTTCAAAATTCCGTGCCAGAGCTGAGTTATTCGAGTTTTTCTGAGAAATTTCGAGCTCGTTCAAAAATTTGATGTCTTTATCTTTACAATTTCGTGTCCAAACATGTCAAATACGTCACTGAAGTTATGCTCAGTTTGTGCAGCACATCTGTGGCTATTATCTTGCGAAAATTTCGCTTCAAAGGTCCGTACCAGAGCTGAGTTATTCGAGTTTTTCTGAGAAATTTCGAGCTCGTTCAAAAATTTGATGTCTTTATCTTTACAATTACGTGTCCAAACATGTCAAATACGTCACTGAAGCTATGCTCAGTTTGTGCAGCACATCTGTGGCTATCATCCTGCGAAAATTTCGCTTCAAAATTCCGTGCCAGAGCTGAGTTATTCGAGTTTTTCTGAGAAATTTCGAACTCGTTCAAAAATTTGATGTCTTTATCTTTACAATTACGTGTCCAAACATGTCAAATACATCACTGAAGTTATGCTCAGTTTGTGCAGCACATCTGTGGCTATCATCTTGCGCAAATTTCGCTTCAACATTCCGTGCCAGAGCTGACTTATTGGAGTTTTTCTGAGAAATTTCGAGCTAGTTCAAAAATTTGATGTCTTTATCTTTACAATTACGTGTCCAAACATGTCAAATACGTCACTGAAGTTATGCTCAGTTTGTGCAGCACATCTGTGGCTATCATCTTGCGAAAATTTCGCTACAAAATTCCGTGCCAGAGCTGAGTTATTCGAGTTTTTCTGAGAAATTTCGAGCTCGTTCAAAAATTTGATGTCTTTATCTTTACAATTTCGTGTCCAAACATGTCAAATACGTCACTGAAGTTATGCTCAGTTTGTGCAGCACATCTGTGGCTATCATCCTGCGAAAATTTCGCTTCAAAATTCCGTGCCAGAGCTGAGTTATTCGAGTTTTTCTGAGAAATTTCGAACTCGTTCAAAAATTTGATGTCTTTATCTTTACAATTACGTGTCCAAACATGTCAAATACGTCTCTGAAGTTATGCTCAGTTTGTGCAGCACATCTGTGGCTATCATTCTGCGAAAATTTCGCTTCAAAATTCCGTGCCAGAGCTGAGTTATTCGAGTTTTTATAAGAAATTTCGAGCTCGTTCAAAAATTTGATGTCTATCTTTATAATTTCGTGTCCAAACATGTCAAATACGTCACTGAAGTTATGCTCAGTTTGTGCAGCACATCTGTGGCTATCATCCTGCGAAAATTTCGCTTCAAAATTCCGTGCCAGAGCTGAGTTATTCGAGTTTTTCTAAGAAATTTCGAGCTCGTTCAAAAATTTGATGTCTTTATTTTTACAATTTCGTGTCCAAACATGTCAAATACGTCAGTGAAGTTATGCTCAGTTTGTGCAGCACATCTGTGGCTATCATCTTGCGAAAATTTTGCTTCAAAATTCCGTGCCAGAGCTGAGTTATACGAGTTTTCTAAAAAATTTAGAGCTCGTTCAAAAATTTGATGAGAAATCTTTACAATTTCGTGTCCAAACATGTCTAATACGTCACTGAAGTTATGCTCAGTTTGTGCAGCACATCTGTGGCTATCATCCTGCGAAAATTTCGCTTCAAAATTCCCTGCCAGAGCAGAGTTATTCGAGTTTTTCTAAGAAATTTCGAGCTCGTTGAAAAATTTGATGTCTTTATCTTTACAATTTCGTGTCCAAACATGTCAAATACGTCACTGAAGTTATGCTCAGTTTGTGCAGCACATCTGTGGCTATCATCTTGCGAAAATTTCGCTTCAAAGTTCCGTGCCAGAGCTTAGTTATACGTGTTTTCTAAGAAATTTCGAGCTCGTTCAAAAATTTGATGTCTTTATCTTTACAATTTCGTGTCCAAACATGTCTAATACGTCACTGAAGTTATGCTCAGTTTGTGCAGCACATCTGTAGCTATCTGTGGCAAACTGAGCATAACTTCAGCGACGTATTTGACATGTTTGGACACGAAATTGTAAAAATAAAGACATCAAATTTTTGAACGAGCTCGAAATTTCTTAGAAAAACTCGAATAACTCAGCTCTGGCACGGAATTTTGAAGCGAAATTTTCGCAGGATGATAGCCACAGATGTGCTGCACAAACTGAGCATAACTTCCTGCGAAGATTTCGCTTCAAAATTCCGTGCCAGAGCTGAGTTATTCGAGTTTTTCTAAGAAATTTCGAGCTCGTTGAAAAATTTGATGTCTTTATCTTTACAATTACGTATCCAAACATGTCAAATACGTCACTGAAGTTATGCTCAGTTTGTGCAGCACATCTGTGGCTATCATCCTGCGGACATTTCGCTTCAAAATTCCGTGCCAGAGCTGAGTTATTCGAGTTTCTCTAAGAAATTTCGAGCTCGTTCAAAAATTTGATGTCTTTATCTTTACAATTTCGTGTCCAAACATGTCAAATACGTCACTGAAGTTATGCTCAGTTTGTGCAGCACATCTGTGGCTATCATTCTACGAAAATTTCGCTTCAAAATTCCGTGCCAGAGCTGAGTTATTCGAGTTTTTCTGACAAATTTCGAGCTCGTTCAAAAATTTGATGTCTTTATCTTTACAATTACGTGTCCAAACATGTCAAATACGTCACTGAAGTTATGCTCAGTTTGTGCAGCACATCTGTTGCTATCATCCTGCGAAAATTTCGCTTTAAAATTCCGTGCCAGAGCTGAGTTATTCGAGTTTTTCTGAGAAATTTCGAGCTCGTTCAAAAATTTGATGTCTTTATCTTTACAATTTCGTGTCCAAACATGTCAAATACGTCACTGAAGTTATGCTCAGTTTGTGCAGCACATCTGTGGCTATCATTCTACGAAAATTTCGCTTCAAAATTCCGTGCCAGAGCTGAGTTATTCGAGTTTTTCTGACAAATTTCGAGCTCGTTCAAAAATTTGATGTCTTTATCTTAACAATTACGTGTCCAAGCATGTCAAATACGTCACTGAAGTAATGCTCAGTTTGTGCAGCACATCTGTGGCAATCATCCTGCAAAAATTTCGCTTCAAAATTCCGTGCCAGAGCTGAGTTATTCGAGTTTTTCTAAGAAATTTCGAGCTCGTTCAAAAATTTGATGTCTTTATCTTTACAATTTCGTGTCCAAACATGTCAAATACGTCACTGAAGTTATGCTCAGTTTGTGCAGCACATCTGTGGCTATCATCTTGCGAAAATTTCGCTTCAAAATTCCGTGCCAGAGCTGAGTTATACGAGTTTTCTAAGAAATTTCGAGCTCGTTCCAAAATTTGATGTCTTTATCTTTACAATTACGTATCCAAACATGTCAAATACGTCACTGAAGTTATGCTCAGTTTGTGCAGCACATCTGTGGCTATCATCCTGCGAAAATTTCGCTTCAAAATTCCGTGCCAGAGCTGAGTTATTCGAGTTTTTCTAAGAAATTTCGAGCTCGTTCAAAAATTTGATGTCTTTATCTTTACAATTTCGTGTCCAAACATGTCAAATACGTCACTGAAGTTATGCTCAGTTTATGCAGCACATCTGTGTCTATCATCCTGCGAAAATTTCGCTTCAAAATTCCGTGCCAGAGCTGAGTTATCCGAGTTTGTCTAAGACATTTCGAGCTCGTTCAAAAATTTGATGTCTTTATCTTTACAATTTCGTGCCCAAACATGTCAAATACGTCACTGAAGTTATGCTCAGTTTGTGTAGCACATCTGTGGTTATCATCCTGCGAAAATTTCGCTTCAAAATTCCGTGCCAAAGCTGAGTTATTCGAGTTTTTCTGAGAAATTTCGAGCTCGTTCAAAAATTTGATGTCTTTATCTTTACAATTTCGTGTCCAAACATGTCAAATACGTCACTGAAGTTATGCTCAGTTTATGCAGCACATCTGTGTCTATCATCCTGCGAAAATTTCGCTTCAAAATTCCGTGCCAAAGCTGAGTTATTCGAGTTTTTCTGAGAAATTTCGAGCTCGTTCAAAAATTTAATGTCTTTATCTTTACAATTTCGTGTCCAAACACGTCAAATACGTCACTGAAGTTATGCTCAGTTTGTGCAGCACATCTGTGGCTATCATCCTGCGAAAATTTCGCTTCAAAATTCCGTGCCAGAGCTGAGCTATTCGAGTTTTTTTTAAGAAATTTCGAGCTCGTTCAAAAATTTGATGTCTTTATCTTTACAATTTCGTGTCCCAACATGTCAAATACGTCACTGAAGTTACGCTCAGTTTGTGCAGCATATCTGTGGCTATCATCCTGCGAAAATTTCGCTTCGAAATTCCGTGCCAGAGCTGAGTTATCCGAGTTCGTCTAAGACATTTCGAGCTCGTTCAAAAATTTGATGTCTTTATCTTTACAATTTCGTGTCCAAACATGTCAAATACGTCACTGAAGTTATGCTCAGTTTGTGCAGCACATCTGTGGCTATCATGCTGCGAAAATTTCGCTTCGAAATTCCTTGCCAGAGCTGAGTTATTCGAGTTTTTCTGAGAAATTTCGAGCTCGTTCAAAAATTTGATGTCTTTATCTTTACAATTTCGTGTCCAAACATGTCAAATACGTCACTGAAGTTATGCTCAGTTTGTGCAGTACATCTGTGTCTATCATCCTGCGAAAATTTCGCTTCAAAATTCCGTGCCAGAGCGGAGTTATTCGAGTTTTTCTGAGAAATTTCGAGCTCGTTCAAAAATTTAATGTCTTTTTCTTTACAATTTCGTGTCCAAACATGTCAAATACGTCACTGAAGTTATGCTCAGTTTGTGCAGCACATCTGTGGCTATCATCCTGCGAAAATTTCGCTTCAAAATTCCGTGTCAGAGCTGAGTTATTCGAGTTTTTCTAAGAAATTTCGAGCTCGTTCAAAAATTTGATGTCTTTCTCTTTACAATTACGTGTCCAAACATGTCAAATACGTCACTGAAGTTATGCTCAGCTTGTGCAGCACATCTGTGGCTATCATCCTGCGAAAATTTCGCTCCAAAATTCCGTGCCAGAGCTGAGTTATTCGAGTTTTTCTGAGAAATTTCGAGCTCGTTCAAAAATTTGATGTCTTTATCTTTACAATTACGTGTCCAAACATGTCAAATACGTAACTGAAGTTATGCTCAGTTTGTGCAGCACATCTGTGGCTATCATCCTGCGAAAATTTCGCTTCAAAATTCCGTGCCAGAGCTGAGTTATTCAAGTTTTTCTGAGAAATTTCGAGCTCGTTCAAAAATTGGATGTCTTTATCTTTACAATTACGTGTCCAAACATGTCAAATACGTCACTGAAGTTATGCTCAGTTTGTGCAGCACATCTGTGGCTATCATCCTGCGAAAATTTCGCTCCAAAATTCCGTGCCAGAGCTGAGTTATTCGAGTTTTTCTGAGAAATTTCGAGCTCGTTCAAAAATTTGATGTCTTTATCTTTACAATTTCGTGTCCAAACATGTCAAATACGTCACTGAAGTTATGCTCAGTTTATGCAGCACATCTGTGGCTATCATCCTGCGAAAATTTCGCTTCGAAATTCCGTGCCAGAGCTGAGTTATTCGAGTTTTTCTAAGAAATTTCGAGCTCGTTCAAAAATTTGATGTCTTTATCTTTACAATTACGTGTCCAAACATGTCAAATACGTCACTGAAGTTATGATCAGTTTGTGCAGCACATCTGTGGCTATCATCCTGCGAAAATTTCGCTTCAAAATTCCGTGCCAGAGCTGAGCTATTCGAGTTTTTTTAAGAAATTTCGAGCTCGTTCAAAAATTTGATGTCTTTATCTTTACAATTACGTGTCCAAACATGTCAAATACGTCACTGACGCTATGCCCAGTTTGTGCAGCACATCTGTGGCTATTTTCCTGCGAAAATTTCGCTTCGAAATTCCGTGCCAGAGCTGAGTTGTTCGAGTTTTTCTGAGAAATTTCGAGCTCGTTCAAAAATTTAATGTCTTTATCTTTACAATTTCGTGTCCAAACATGTCAAATACGTCACTGAAGTTATGCTCAGTTTGTGCAGCACATCTGTGTCTATCATCCTGCGAACATTTCGCTTCAAAATTCCGTGCCAAAGCTGAGTTATTCGAGTTTTTCTGAGAAATTTCGAACTCGTTTAAAAATTTGATGTCCTTATCTTTACAATTACGTGTACAAATACGTCAAATACGTCAGTGAAGTTATGCTCAGTTTGTGCAGTACATCTGTGTCTATCATCCTGCGAAAATTTCGCTTCGAAATTCCGTGCCAGAGCGGAGTTATTCGAGTTTTTCTGAGAAATTTCGAGCTCGTTCAAAAATTTAATGTCTTTATCTTTACAATTTCGTGTCCAAACATGTCAAATACGTCACTGAAGTTATGCTCAGTTTGTGCAGCACATCTGTGGCTATCATCCTGCGAAAATTTCGCTTCAAAATTCCGTGCCAGAGCTGAGTTATTCGAGTTTTTCTGAGAAATTTTGAGCTCGTTCAAAAATTTGATGTCTTTATCTTTACAATTTCGTGTCCAAACATGTCAAATACGTCACTGAAATTATGCTCAGTTTGTGCGGTACATCTGTGGCTATCATCCTGCGAAAATTTCGCTTCAAAATTCCGTGCCAGAGCTGAGTTATTCGAGTTTTTCTGAGAAATTTCGAGCTCGTTCAAAAATTTGATGACTTTATCTTTACAATTTCGTGTCCCAACATGTCAAATACGTCACTGAAGTTACGCTCAGTTTGTGCAGCACATCTGTGGCTATCATCCTGCGAAAATTTCGCTTCAAAATTCCGTGCCAAAGCTGAGTTATTCGAGTTTTTCTAAGAAATTTCGAGCTCGTTCAAAAATTTGATGTCTTTATCTTTACAATTTCGTGTCCAAACATGTCAAATACGTCACTGAAGTTATGCTCAGTTTGTGCAGCACATCTGTGGCTATCATCCTGCGAAAATTTCGCTCCAAAATTCCGTGCCAGAGCTGAGTTATTCGAGTTTTTCTGAGAAATTTCGAGCTCGTTCAAAAATTTGATGTCTTTATCTTTACAATTTCGTGTCCAAACATGTCAAATACGTCACTGAAGTTATGCTCAGTTTATGCAGCACATCTGTGGCTATCATCCTGCGAAAATTTCGCTTCGAAATTCCGTGCCAGAGCTGAGTTATTCAAGTTTTTCTAAGAAATTTCGAGCTCGTTCAAAAATTTGATGTCTTTATCTTTACAATTACGTGTCCAAACATATCAAATACGTCACTGAAGTTATGTTCAGTTTGTGCAGCACATCTGTGGCTATCATCCTGCGAAAATTTCGCTTCAAAATTCCGTGCCAGAGCTGAGCTAGTCGAGTTTTTTTAAGAAATTTCGAGCTCGTTCAAAAATTTGATGTCTTTATCTTTACAATTACGTGTCCAAACATGTCAAATACGTCACTGACGCTATGCCCAGTTTGTGCAGCACATCTGTGGCTATCTTCCTGCGAAAATTTCGCTTCGAAATTCCGTGCCAGAGCTGAGTTATTCGAGTTTTTCTGAGAAATTTCGAGCTCGTTCAAAAATTTAATGTCTTTATCTTTACAATTTCGTGTCCAAACATGTCAAATACGTCACTGAAGTTATGCTCAGTTTGTGCAGCACATCTGTGTCTATCATCCTGCGAACATTTCGCTTCAAAATTCCGTGCCAAAGCTGAGTTATTCGAGTTTTTCTGAGAAATTTCGAACTCGTTTAAAAATTTGATGTCCTTATCTTTACAATTACGTCAAATACGTCAGTGAAGTTATGCTCAGTTTGTGCAGTACATCTGTGTCTATCATCCTGCGAAAATTTCGCTTCAAAATTCCGTGCCAGAGCGGAGTTATTCGAGTTTTTCTGAGAAATTTTGAGCTCGTTCAAAAATTTGATGTCTTTATCTTTACAATTACGTGTCCAAACATGTCAAATACGTCACTGAAATTATGCTCAGTTTGTGCGGTACATCTGTGGCTATCATCCTGCGAAAATTTCGCTTCAAAATTCCGTGCCAGAGCTGAGTTATTCGAGTTTTTCTGAGAAATTTCGAGCTCGTTCAAAAATTTGATGTCTTTATCTTTACAATTTCGTGCCCCAACATGTCAAATACGTCACTGAAGTTACGCTCAGTTTGTGCAGCACATCTGTGGCTATCATCCTGCGAAAATTTCGCTTCAAAATTCCGTGCCAAAGCTGAGTTATCCGAGTTTTTCTAAGAAATTTCGAGCTCGTTCAAAAATTTGATGTCTTTATCTTTACAATTTCGTGTCCCAACATGTCAAATACGTCACTGAAGTTACGCTCAGTTTGTGCAGCACATCTGTGGCTATCATCCTGCGAAAATTTCGCTTCAAAATTCCGTGCCAGAGCTGAGTTATCCGAGTTTGTCTAAGACATTTCGAGCTCGTTCAAAAATTTGATGTCTTTATCTTTACAATTTCGTGCCCAAACATGTCAAATACGTCACTGAAGTTATGCTCAGTTTGTGTAGCACATCTGTGGTTATCATCCTGCGAAAATTTCGCTTCAAAATTCCGTGCCAAAGCTGAGTTATTCGAGTTTTTCTGAGAAATTTCGAGCTCGTTCAAAAATTTGATGTCTTTATCTTTACAATTTCGTGTCCAAACATGTCAAATACGTCACTGAAGTTATGCTCAGTTTATGCAGCACATCTGTGGCTATCATCCTGCGAAAATTTCGCTTCAAAATTCCGTGCCAAAGCTGAGTTATTCGAGTTTTTCTGAGAAATTTCGAGCTCGTTCAAAAATTTAATGTCTTTATCTTTACAATTTCGTGTCCAAACACGTCAAATACGTCACTGAAGTTATGCTCAGTTTATGCAGCACATCTGTGGCTATCATCCTGCGAAAATTTCGCTTCAAAATTCCGTGCCAGAGCTGAGCTATTCGAGTTTTTTTTAAGAAATTTCGAGCTCGTTCAAAAATTTGATGTCTTTATCTTTACAATTTCGTGTCCAAACATGTCAAATACGTCACTGAAGTTATGCTCAGTTTGTGCAGCACATCTGTGTCTATCATCCTGCGAACATTTCGCTTCAAAATTCCGTGCCAAAGCTGAGTTATTCGAGTTTTTCTGAGAAATTTCGAGCTCGTTCAAAAATTTGATGTCTTTATCTTTACAATTTCGTGTCCAAACATGTCAAATACGTCACTGAAGTTATGCTCAGTTTGTGCAGCACATCTGTGTCTATCATCCTGCGAACATTTCGCTTCAAAATTCCGTGCCAAAGCTGAGTTATTCGAGTTTTTCTAAGAAATTTCGCGCTCGTTCAAAAATTTGATGTCTTTATCTTTACAATTACGTGTCCAAACATGTCAAATACGTCACTGAAGTTATGTTCAGTTTGTGCAGCACATCTGTGGCTATCATCCTGCGAAAATTTCGCTTCAAAATTCCGTGCCAGAGCTGAGCTATTCGAGTTTTTTTAAGAAATTTCGAGCTCGTTCAAAAATTTGATGTCTTTATCTTTACAATTTCGTGCCCAAACATGTCAAATACGTCACTGAAGTTATGCTCAGTTTGTGCAGCACATCTGTGTCTATCATCCTGCGAACATTTCGCTTCAAAATTCCGTGCCAAAGCTGAGTTATTCGAGTTTTTCTGAGAAATTTCGAACTCGTTTAAAAATTTGATGTCCTTATCTTTACAATTACGTGTACAAATACGTCAAATACGTCAGTGAAGTTATGCTCAGTTTGTGCAGTACATCTGTGTCTATCATCCTGCGAAAATTTCGCTTCAAAATTCCGTGCCAGAGCGGAGTTATTCGAGTTTTTCTGAGAAATTTCGAGCTCGTTCAAAAATTTAATGTCTTTATCTTTACAATTTCGTGTCCAAACATGTCAAATACGTCACTGAAGTTATGCTCAGTTTGTGCAGCACATCTGTGGCTATCATCCTGCGAAAATTTCGCTTCAAAATTCCGTGCCAGAGCTGAGTTATTCGAGTTTTTCTGAGAAATTTTGAGCTCGTTCAAAAATTTGATGTCTTTATCTTTACAATTTCGTGTCCAAACATGTCAAATACGTCACTGAAATTATGCTCAGTTTGTGCGGTACATCTGTGGCTATCATCCTGCGAAAATTTCGCTTCAAAATTCCGTGCCAGAGCTGAGTTATTCGAGTTTTTCTGAGAAATTTCGAGCTCGTTCAAAAATTTGATGTCTTTATCTTTACAATTTCGTGTCCCAACATGTGAAATACGTCACTGAAGTTAAGCTCAGTTTGTGCAGCACATCTGTGGCTATCATCCTGCGAAAATTTCGCTTCAAAATTCCGTGCCAAAGCTGAGTTATCCGAGTTTTTCTAAGAAATTTCGAGCTCGTTCAAAAATTTGATGTCTTTATCTTTACAATTTCGTGTCCCAACATGTCAAATACGTCACTGAAGTTATGCTCAGTTTGTGCAGCACATCTGTGGCTATCATCCTGCGAAAATTTCGCTCCAAAATTCCGTGCCAGAGCTGAGTTATTCGAGTTTTTCTGAGAAATTTCGAGCTCGTTCAAAAATTTGATGTCTTTATCTTTACAATTTCGTGTCCAAACATGTCAAATACGTCACTGAAGTTATGTTCAGTTTGTGCAGCACATCTGTGGCTATCATCCTGCGAAAATTTCGCTTCAAAACTCCGTGCCAGAGCTGAGCTATTCGAGTTTTTTTTAAGAAATTTCGAGCTCGTTCAAAAATTTGATGTCTTTATCTTTACAATTACGTGTCCAAACATGTCAAATACGTCACTGACGCTATGCCCAGTTTGTGCAGCACATCTGTGGCTATCTTCCTGCGAAAATTTCGCTTCGAAATTCCGTGCCAGAGCTGAGTTATTCGAGTTTTTCTAAGAAATTTCGAGCTCGTTCAAAAATTTGATGTCTTTATCTTTACAATTACGTGTCCAAACATGTCAAATACGTCACTGAAGTTATGTTCAGTTTGTGCAGCACATCTGTGGCTATCATCCTGCGAAAATTTCGCTTCAAAACTCCGTGCCAGAGCTGAGCTATTCGAGTTTTTTTAAGAAATTTCGAGCTCGTTAAAAAATTTGATGTCTTTATCTTTACAATTACGTGTCCAAACATGTCAAATACGTCACTGACGCTATGCCCAGTTTGTGCAGCACATCTGTGGCTATCTTCCTGCGAAAATTTCGCTTCGAAATTCCGTGCCAGAGCTGAGTTATTCGAGTTTTTCTAAGAAATTTCGAGCTCGTTCAAAAATTTGATGTCTTTATCTTTACAATTTCGTGTCCCAACATGTCAAATACGTCACTGAAGTTATGCTCAGTTTGTGCAGCACATCTGTGTCTATCATCCTGCGAACATTTCACTTCAAAATTCCGTGCCAAAGCTGAGTTATTCGAGTTTTTCTGAGAAATTTCGAACTCGTTTAAAAATTTGATGTCCTTATCTTTACAATTACGTCAAATACGTCAGTGAAGTTATGCTCAGTTTGTGCAGTACATCTGTGTCTATCATCCTGCGAAAATTTCGCTTCAAAATTCCGTGCCAGAGCGGAGTTATTCGAGTTTTTCTGAGAAATTTTGAGCTCGTTCAAAAATTTGATGTCTTTATCTTTACAATTACGTGTCCAAACATGTCAAATACGTCACTGAAATTATGCTCAGTTTGTGCGGTACATCTGTGGCTATCATCCTGCGAAAATTTCGCTTCAAAATTCCGTGCCAGAGCTGAGTTATTCGAGTTTTTCTGAGAAATTTCGAGCTCGTTCAAAAATTTGATGTCTTTATCTTTACAATTTCGTGTCCAAACATGTCAAATACGTCACTGAAATTATGCTCAGTTTGTGCGGTACATCTGTGGCTATCATCCTGCGAAAATTTCGCTTCAAAATTGCGTGCCAGAGCTGAGTTATTCGAGTTTTTCTGAGAAATTTCGAGCTCGTTCAAAAATTTAATGTCTTTATCTTTACAATTTCGTGTCCAAACACGTCAAATACGTCACTGAAGTTATGCTCAGTTTATGCAGCACATCTGTGGCTATCATCCTGCGAAAATTTCGCTTCAAAATTCCGTGCCAGAGCTGAGCTATTCGAGTTTTTTTTAAGAAATTTCGAGCTCGTTCAAAAATTTGATGTCTTTATCTTTACAATTTCGTGTCCCAACATGTCAAATACGTCACTGAAGTTATGCTCAGTTTGTGCAGCATATCTGTGGCTATCATCCTGCGAAAATTTCGCTTCGAAATTCCGTGCCAGAGCTGAGTTATCCGAGTTTGTCTAAGACATTTCGAGCTCGTTCAAAAATTTGATGTCTTTATCTTTACAATTTCGTGTCCAAACATGTCAAATACGTCACTGACGTTATGCTCAGTTTGTGTAGCACATCTGTGACTATCATGCTGCGAAAATTTCGCTTCGAAATTCCTTGCCAGAGCTGAGTTATTCGAGTTTTTCTGAGAAATTTCGAGCTCGTTCAAAAATTTGATGTCTTTATCTTTACAATTTCGTGTCCAAACATGTCAAATACGTCACTGAAGTTATGCTCAGTTTGTGCAGTACATCTGTGTCTATCATCCTGCGAAAATTTCGCTTCAAAATTTCGTGCCAGAGCGGAGTTATTCGAGTTTTTCTGAGAAATTTCGAGCTCGTTCAAAAATTTAATGTCTTTATCTTTACAATTTCGTGTCCAAACATGTCAAATACGTCACTGAAGTTATGCTCAGTTTGTGCAGCACATCTGTGGCTATCATCCTGCGAAAATTTCGCTTCGAAATTCCGTGCCAGAGCTGAGTTATTCGAGTTTTTCTGAGAAATTTTGAGCTCGTTCAAAAATTTGATGTCTTTATCTTTACAATTTCGTGTCCAAATATGTCAAATACGTCACTGAAGTTATGCTCAGTTTGTGCAACACATCTGTGGCTATCATCCTGCAAAAATTTCGCTTTAAAATTCCGTGCCAGAGCTGAGTTATTCGAGTTTTTCTAAGAAATTTCGAGCTCGTTCAAAAATTTGATGTCTTTCTCTTTACAATTACGTGTCCAAACATGTCAAATACGTCACTGAAGTTATGCTTAGTTTGTGCAGCAAATCTGTGGCTATCATCCTGCGAAAATTTCGCTTCGAAATTCCGTGCCAGAGCGGAGTTATTCGAGTTTTTCTGAGAAATTTCGAGCTCGTTCAAAAATTTAATGTCTTTATCTTTACAATTTCGTGTCCAAACATGTCAAATACGTCACTGAAGTTATGCTCAGTTTGTGCAGCACATCTGTGGCTATCATCCTGCGAAAATTTCGCTTCAAAATTCCGTGCCAGAGCTGAGTTATTCGAGTTTTTCTGAGAAATTTTGAGCTCGTTCAAAAATTTGATGTCTTTATCTTTACAATTTCGTGTCCAAATATGTCAAATACGTCACTGAAATTATGCTCAGTTTGTGCGGTACATCTGTGGCTATCATCCTGCGAAAATTTCGCTTCAAAATTCCGTGCCAGAGCGGAGTTATTCGAGTTTTTCTGAGAAATTTCGAGCTCGTTCAAAAATTTGATGTCTTTATCTTTACAATTTCGTGTCCAAACATGTCAAATACGTCACTGAAGTTATGCTCAGTTTGTGCAACACATCTGTGGCTATCATCCTGCGAAAATTTCGCTTTAAAATTCCGTGCCAGAGCTGAGTTATTCGAGTTTTTCTAAGAAATTTCGAGCTCGTTCAAAAATTTGATGTCTTTCTCTTTACAATTACGTGTCCAAACATGTCAAATACGTCACTGAAGTTATGCTTAGTTTGTGCAGCACATCTGTGGCTATCATCCTGCGAAAATTTCGCTTCGAAATTCCGTGCCAGAGCTGAGTTATTCGAGTTTTTCTAGGAAATTTCGAGCTCGTTCAAAAATTTAATGTCTTTATCTTTACAATTTCGTGTCCAAACATGTCAAATAGGTCACTGAAGTTATGCTCAGTTTGTGCAGCACATCTGTGGCTATCATCCTGCGAAAATTTCGCTTCAAAATTCCGCGCCAAAGCTGAGTTATTCGAGTTTTTCTGAGAAATTTCGAGCTCGTTCAAAAATTTGATGTCTTTATCTTTACAATTACGTGTCCAAACATGTCAAATACGTCACTGAAGTTATGCCCAGTTTGTGCAGCACATCTGTGTCTATCATCCTGCGAAAATTTCGCTTCAAAATTCCGTGCCAAAGCTGAGTTATTCGAGTTTTTCTGAGAAATTTCGAGCTCGATCAAAAATTTGATGTCCTTATCTTTACAATTACGTGTTCAAACACGTCAAATACGTCACTGAAGTTATGCTCAGTTTGTGCAGCACATCTGTGGCTATCAACCTGCGAGAATTACGCTTCAAAATTCCGTGCCAGAGTTGAGTTATCCGAGTTTGTCTAAGACATTTCGAGCTCGTTCAAAAATTTGATGTCTATATCTTTACAATTTCGTGTCCAAACATGTCAAATACGTCACTGAAGTTATGCTCAGTTTGTGTAGCACATCTGTGGCTATTATCCTGCGAAAATTTCGCTTCAAAATTCCGTGCCAGAGCCGAGTTATTCGAGTTTTTCTGAGAAATTTCGAGCTCGTTCAAAAATTTGATGTCTTTATCTCTACAATTTCGTGTCCCAACATGTCAAATACGTCATTGAAGTTTTGCTCAGTTTATGCAGCACATCTGTGGCTATCATCCTGCGAAAATTTCGCTTCAAAATTCCGTGCCAGAGCTGAGTTATTCGAGTTTTTCTGAGAAATTTCGAGCTCGTTCAAAAATTTGATGACTTTATCTTTACAATTACGTGTCCAAACATGTCAAATACGTCACTGAAGTTATGCTCAGTTTGTGCAGCACATCTGTGGCTATCATCCCGCGAAAATTTCGCTTCAAAATTCCGTGCCAGAGCTGAGTTATTCGAGTTTTTCTGAGAAATTTCGAGCTCGTTCAAAAATTTGATGTCTTTATCTTTACAATTACGTGTCCAAACATGTCAAATACGTCACTAAAGCTATGCTCAGTTTGTGCAGCACATCTGTGGCTATCATCCTGCGAAAATTTCGCTTCAAAATTCCGTGCCAGAGCTGAGTTATTCGAGTTTTTCTAAGAAATTTCGAGCTCGTTCAAAAATTTGATGTCTTTATCTTTACAATTTCGTGTCCAAACATGTCAAATACGTCACTGAAGTTATGCTCAGTTTGTGCAGCACATCTGTGGCTATCATCCTGCGAAAATTTCGCTTCGAAATTCCGTGCCAGAGCGGAGTTATTCGAGTTTTTCTGAGAAATTTCGAGCTCGTTCAAAAATTTAATGTCTTTATCTTTACAATTTCGTGTCCAAACATGTCAAATACGTCACTGAAGTTATGCTCAGTTTGTGCAGCACATCTGTGGCTATCATCCTGCGAAAATTTCGCTTCAAAATTCCGTGCCAGAGCTGAGTTATTCGAGTTTTTCTGAGAAATTTTGAGCTCGTTCAAAAATTTGATGTCTTTATCTTTACAATTTCGTGTCCAAATATGTCAAATACGTCACTGAAATTATGCTCAGTTTGTGCGGTACATCTGTGGCTATCATCCTGCGAAAATTTCGCTTCAAAATTCTGTGCCAGAGCGGAGTTATTCGAGTTTTTCTGAGAAATTTCGAGCTCGTTCAAAAATTTGATGTCTTTATCTTTACAATTTCGTGTCCAAACATGTCAAATACGTCACTGAAGTTATGCTCAGTTTGTGCAACACATCTGTGGCTATCATCCTGCGAAAATTTCGCTTTAAAATTCCGTGCCAGAGCTGAGTTATTCGAGTTTTTCTAAGAAATTTCGAGCTCGTTCAAAAATTTGATGTCTTTCTCTTTACAATTACGTGTCCAAACATGTCAAATACGTCACTGAAGTTATGCTTAGTTTGTGCAGCACATCTGTGGCTATCATCCTGCGAAAATTTCGCTTCGAAATTCCGTGCCAGAGCTGAGTTATTCGAGTTTTTTCTGAGAAATTTCGAGCTCGTTCAAAAATTTAATGTCTTTATCTTTACAATTTCGTGTCCAAACATGTCAAATAGGTCACTGAAGTTATGCTCAGTTTGTGCAGCACATCTGTGGCTATCATCCTGCGAAAATTTCGCTTCAAAATTCCGTGCCAAAGCTGAGTTATTCGAGTTTTTCTGAGAAATTTTGAGCTCGTTCAAAAATTTGATGTCTTTATCTTTACAATTACGTGTCCAAACATGTCAAATACGTCACTGAAGTTATGCTCAGTTTGTGTAGCACATCTGTGGCTATTATCCTGCGAAAATTTCGCTTCAAAATTCCGTGCCAGAGCCGAGTTATTCGAGTTTTTCTGAGAAATTTCGAGCTCGTTCAAAAATTTGATGTCTTTATCTCTACAATTTCGTGTCCCAACATGTCAAATACGTCACTGAAGTTTTGCTCAGTTTATGCAGCACATCTGTGGCTATCATCCTGCGAAAATTTCGCTTCAAAATTCCGTGCCAGAGCTGAGTTATTCGAGTTTTTCTGAGAAATTTCGAGCTCGTTCAAAAATTTGATGACTTTATCTTTACAATTACGTGTCCAAACATGTCAAATACGTCACTGAAGTTATGCTCAGTTTGTGCAGCACATCTGTGGCTATCATCCCGCGAAAATTTCGCTTCAAAATTCCGTGCCAGAGCTGAGTTATTCGAGTTTTTCTGAGAAATTTCGAGCTCGTTCAAAAATTTGATGTCTTTATCTTTACAATTACGTGTCCAAACATGTCAAATACGTCACTAAAGCTATGCTCAGTTTGTGCAGCACATCTGTGGCTATCATCCTGCAAAAATTTCGCTTCAAAATTCCGTGCCAGAGCTGAGTTATTCGAGTTTTTCTAAGAAATTTCGAGCTCGTTCAAAAATTTGATGTCTTTATCTTTACAATTTCGTGTCCAAACATGTCAAATACGTCACTGAAATTATGCTCAGTTTGTGCAGCACATCTGTGGCTATCATCCTGCGAAAATTTCGCTTCAAAATTCCGTGCCAGAGCTGAGTTATTCGAGTTTTACCTTTGTTATAACAAAGGTTTAGAAATTGGTCGAAAAACATGAAACTGATCCGAGGCCCGGAGGGCCGAATCACATATACCAATCGATAGAGCTCCACGAACTGAGCAATGTCTGTGTGTGTATGTGTGTGTGTGTGTATGTGTGTGTGTGCAGCTCATTTTCTATCGCCTGTTTCTCAGATATGGCTGAACCGTTATGCGTTATTAGTCTCATTTGAAAGGTATTATTGCCTAGTATATCACTATTGAATTGCTTCGTGGTCCGATGTTTCGTTTAAAAGTTATAAGCAAAAATGTGAAAACTACGTGACACGATTTTCTCAGGAACCACACAACAGATTACAATGATCTTAGTACCAAATGAAAGCTCTTCCTAAATTATAAAAAATTTTCGGGAAGTTTTATTGAAAACAAATAAGTAGTTTAAAAGTTATGCTTAAAAACGTGTTTTGACAAGGTAATAATTATCGCCTGTTTCTCAGAGATGGCCAAGCCGATTTATGCACTGTTAGTCTCATTTGAAAGGTAATATAGCCGGATAGATCACTATTGAATGGTTTTTTGATTGGACTTTTAGTTTGAAAGTTATGAGTAATTGAAGTTACACGTTAAAATTTACAATACTTTATAGCGATTTTAACCAAGATAATTTATCTAGTTTCAATTGTTTTAATATTAAACGAGAGGTCTTAACACTGCAAATGTATTTACCAAATTTCATTAGGATTGGTTCTACTGGTCAAAAGATATTTAAAAATGATTGATGAAATTTATTCAAGAAAACCTTAATGACCAAACCTTTAATTGGACTGAACCTTTAAAACAGAATAATATAGTAAAACTCGATTTAATCCACCTAGTGGTGAAAGGAACCTTTGTTATACGGTCTTACTTGCTATTTGAGATAGAAACCGACACGTCTTCGGAGTATAATCCATCTATTGGTTAACGTTGCGTAGTGCGTTGGTTTACATAAAAATTTAGAAAATTGAATACGTTTACAAAATTTGAACAAAATATGACCACTTATAAATTTTGATAGATCCTTTTTTCATGAAATTGCGTAATAAGGATAAGTAAGTTGTTAATAATTTGACTAAGTGCAAGTAAAAGTAGGTTGTAAGAGCAAATATTATTCTTTAACATATACATTGCGTAGTAAAGGTCTAGTTTATAGATTTTTGAACTATGCATAATTTCCTGTAATGCCTATTTGATTCACACCAATAAAGTTTTCTAGAATAAATTTTATCAATTTTTATTAACCTTCGGTTACTTACGCTGTTGTAATTTGTATAACACGTGTAGATTTTTGAACGCCATATTGTTATAAAGTTACAAATCGTTGTGTAACTAACGTATATTCTTCAATAAACTTGTTATGAGCAAAATGTCATAATTATTCAATGCATTAATACTTTAAATTGTTGGGAAAATTGATCAGCATAAATTGACATCACAGAAATGAAGCAATCAGCATATGAGGTGTACCGGAATTGGCCTGGAATTTTCTCTCGTTTCTTCATATGGAAAAATGGTGTCTGCATGCATCAAAACAATCAGCAATAATGTAAAATGTTTAAAATGTATCCGTCTGTTGCTAGTCGAGTAATTCGGGGTCAAAATTAGGGTATATTTTATAATCAAAGTTCTACAGTTCCTAAATAAGCAAACATAGAGGTATACTATATTCAGCAAAGGTTGTGTATTTCTACTATTTGTGCAACTTTGTAATACATGAAAAAGTCATACAACAATTACGAAAAGAGCTAAAATAAAAAACTGATTTCACTAATTCATACACAATAAATAAGATTTTTCTAGCTTCGCTGAAGAGATAGGGGGTTACTGTCTTCAGCAAAATTTCTTGTAATAATATACTCTAAAACTTTGCAGAATACATCAATGTGTTATATTGAAACTGAAGAAAAATAATTTTTTTTATTTCACTTTTAGGGGGGTTAATCAAAATTTAAATTGCACCAGATGATAGAACTTTCAATTTCAAGAAATTTTTCCGAAGGTTTCATAAACCTAAAACCAAGTTGAATCGGTTTAGCCATCTCTAAGAAACAGGCGATAATTATTACCTTGTCAAAACAGGTTTTTTAAGCATAACTTTTAAACTACTCGTTTATTTTCAATAAAATTTATCCGAAAAATTTAGCCTTAACAAGAGCTTTCATTCGATACTAAGATCGTTGAAATCGGTCATTTGGTTCCGGAGAAAATCGTGTCACGTAATTTTCACATTTTTGCTTATAACTTTCAAACGAAAAGTAGGTCCATGAAACAATTCAATAGTGATGTACTAGGCAATAATACCTTTCAAACAAAAGTAATAGCGAACAAATCCGTTCAGCCATCTTCGAGAAACAGGCGATAGAAAAGTTGCGCCCCGCACATACATACACACATACACACCCACACACACACACACACACACACAGACATTGCTCAGTTCGTCGAACCCTGTCGATTGGTATATGTGGCTCGGCCCTCCGGGCCTCGGATCAATTTCGTGTTTTTCGACCAATTCCTGAACCTTTGTTATAGTATAACAAAGGTAAAAATGTGAAATTTTTCAACATATGTTTCTTTGCAGCAGTTAATTAATAAAATATAGCACATTTTCTTACACTTTTAGGGTGACCGTGAATCCACGTAATAGGGTGACACAAATTTTTGTTTTTTACATGCGTCCAAAAAAATAGCGTCTTCGCAAAAATTCTAGAACACTAAAATAAGCAACTTTGCTGCATATAGTAACTATCTATCTCTTACTGGTTGCGAAATTTAATGATTTGTTTGAAGAAACCACTTTAAAATCAAGCAAAGCAAAGCCATGGGTGTAAACGTCCTTCAGAACTTTAACCGGAAAGCATTCAGATTCACACCATGCACGAAGCATTACGACTAAATTGAGGGATTCCTATGTCATCAAAAACTTTTCTCATACAGTCAACCAAAAAAGTATTCGGACAGCAGCGCATGAAATTTTCTTTTAGTAAATTTGCACAGTATTTTTGCAAAGAATGGTAACACATATTTTTTAAAACAATGTTTAACTAAAGCATATTTAGATGCACAACAAAAATTCGGGGAAAAGCTTTCCGTTTTGAAGATAGGGTACATATAGTTTGAATTGCTCAAAAATGCAGCCAAAAAAGTATTCGGACAGTTAACTATTAGTTGAAACAAATGTCCTTTCTCGCTCAACTACTACCTTGTAGGACCATTTACATTCTTGATGACCTGTTTTAATCTGTTAGGGATGAAATTAACAATTTTTCAAATATCCCTCTGTGAATTGCTGACCATTTTTTACAAGAGCTCGGTTTAAGTCATTGTGATAAGAAATCGAATGATTTCTCATTTAGAAATGAAATTATCTAAAAAGATGTTCAAAAGGGATCAACTCTAGACAGAATGCTGATGTTTCGATAGCGCAATGACAATTGTATAGTGCCTACTGCTTACAATTATCGACAGTATGTTTAGATTCAACATCCCGGTACAATATATATGTACCACACAATTACAATTTTGCTTTAATTTCACCTAAAATTGTTCAGATAGTTGAGTTTACATTTAGTTCTATTCAAAAATATATATCTTTGCTGCCTCGGAGCTTTCCATGTACCTCAACAAGGTATGACATCAACAACCCTTATGCAAGAATAACTAAAAGAGAAGGGTTACAAGAGAAAAATCACTCGTCAGCAAGTAAACATGCAATGCGGTTAGTGTCATACCTTGTTGGGATGCATGCAAAGTTCCGAGGTAGCAAAGATATATATTTTTGGATAGAACTAAGTGTAAACTCAATTATCTGAACAATTTTAGGTGAAATTAAAGCAAAATTGTAATTGTGCGGTACATACATATTGTACCGGGATGTTGAATCTAAACATACTGTCGATAATTGTAAGTGGTAGGCACCAGACAATTGTCCTAGAGCTATCGAAACATCAGTATTCAGTCTAGATTTGAACCCTTTTGAACATCTTTTTAGATAATTTCATTTCTAAATGAGAAATCATTCGATTTCTTATCACAATGACTTAAACCGAGCTCTTATAAAAAAATGGGCCGCATTTCACAGAGGGATATTTGAAAAATTATTAATTTCATCCCTAACAGATTAAAACAGGTCATCAAGAGTGTAAATGATCGTACAAGGTAGTATTTGAGCGAGAAAGGACATTTGTTTCAACTAATAGTTAACTGTCCGAATACTTTTTTGGCTGCATTTTTGAGCAATTCAAACTATATGTACCCTATCTTCAAAACGGAAAGCTTTTCCCCGAATTTTTGTTGTGCATCTAAATATGCTTTAGTTAAACATTGTTTTAAAAAATATGTGTTACCATTCTTTGCAAAAATACTGTGCAAAATTACTAAAAGAAAATTTTATGCGCTGCTGTCCGAATACTTTTTTGGTTGACTGTAGGTCCACCATCTTTCAAATCATCATTTCAAATCAATTTCGAAAAGCCACCCTTCTTTATCGACAGACTTCGCAGCCGGTTATTAGAGTACAGGAAAATTACGGGGCTAGGGCAAAGATCCTATTCACTCTGTAGCGACACCGATCAGTCGAGATTCGAACATACAATGACTGGCTTGTTAGGCTAGCATTGTACCCTGAAGCTAACAGCCACTTTAAAATCAGTTCTGCTCAAAAATTCTGTGCACGATGTTTTGATTGCTTTCCTATATTCTATAAAGTAATTTAGTAGGTTAAAATACACTTTGAAAATTGTTTATCGCTAGGATGCATATGGATGATAACTAGCACAGCGTTAACAAACAGTTGAATTAAATTCCGAAGACGTGTCGATTTCTTTATGATCATTTCCAGCTCAAAACACTAAAAAAAGCCAGTTTTTACTCGACTATTTTCGATTGGAATTGGAATTTATAAAAATAGTTTCTTTCTAAGCCTAATATTTGACGAGCAGCATTCCAAAAGGTCCAATGTGCAAATGAGAGATTCTCTTTGCGACTCGTCTCTTACGGTTATTACGGTCTGCTTTCTGACCTGAAATGAACAATCTGACAAAATTTGGTTCAAATCCGTGAAAGTCGATTACACGGTTATCGGATACTTTGCATGTGTTGAGTCCAATAGATAATTTTGAGATTTCACATCTGAATAACTTGAGAACGGCTGGGCCTAAGAAACAGTTTATATAAGAATTTAGTTCAAAGTGATGCGTATATAATTTGACTCTATCAGTTTTATAAAAATTACAAATTCAAATACAAATCAAAAATAATATTTTAACTGAAAATGCCTATGTCAAAGATGGTATAACAAAGGTTCCTTTCACCACTAGGTGGATTAAATCGGGTTTTTCTAAGAAATTTCGAGCTCGTTCAAAAATTTGATGTCTTTATCTTTACAATTTCGTGTCCAAACATCTCAAATACGTCACTGAAGTTATGCTCAGTTTGTGCAGCACATCTGTGGCTATCATCCTGCGAAAATTTCGCTTCAAAATTCCGTGCCAGAGCTAAGCTATTCGAGTTTTTTTAAGAAATTTCGAGCTCGTTCAAAAATTTGATGTCTTTATCTTTACAATTACGTGTCCAAACATGCCAAATACGTCACTGAAGTTATGCTCAGTTTATGCAGCACATCTGTGGCTATCATCCCGTCAAAATTTCGTTTCAAAATTCCGTGCCAGAGCTGAGTTATTCGAGTTTTTCTGAGAAATTTTGAGCTCGTTCAAAAATTTGATGTCTTTATCTTTACAAATACGTGTCCAAACATGTCAAATACGTCACTGAAGTTATGCTCAGTTTATGCAGCACATCTGTGGCTATCATCCTGCGAAAATTTCGCTTCAAAACTCCGTGCCAGAGCTCAGTTATCCGAGTTTTTCTAAGAAATTTCGAGCTCGTTCAAAAATTTGATGTCTTTATCTTTACAATTACGTGTCCAAACATGTCAAATACGTTACTAAAGCTATGCTCAGTTTGTGCAGCACATCTGTGGCTATCATCCTGCGAAAATTTCGCTTTAAAATTCCGTGCCAGAGCTGAGTTATTCGAGTATTTCTATGAAATTTCGAGCTCGTTCAAAAATTTGATGTCTTTATCTTTACAATTTCGTGTCCAAACATGTCAAATACGTCACTAAAGTTATGCTCAGTTTGTGCAGCACATCTGTGGCTATCATCCTGCGAAAATTTCGCTTCAAAATTCCGTGCCAGAGCTGAGTTATTCGAGTTTTTCTGAGAAATTTCGAGCTCGTTCAAAAATTTGATGTCTTTATCTTTACAATTACGTGTCCAAACATGTCAAATACGTCACTGAAGTTATGCTCAGTGTGTGCAGCACATCTGTGGCTATCATCCTGCGAAAATTTCGCTTTAAAAATCCGTGCCAGAGCTGAGTTATTCGAGTTTTTCTGAGAAATTTCGAGCTCGTTCAAAAATTTGATGTCCTTATCTTTACAATTACGTGTCCAAACACGTCAAATACGTCACTGAAGTTATGCTCAGTTTGTGCAGCACATCTATGGCTATCATCCCACGAAAATTTCGCTTCAAAATTCCGTGCCAGAGCTGAGTTATCCGAGTTTGTCATAGACATTTCGAGCTCGTTCAAAAATTTGATGTCTTTATCTTTACAATTTCGTGTCCAAACATGTCAAATACGTCACTGAAGTCATGTTCAGTTTGTGCAGCACATCTGTGGCTATCATCCTGCGAAAATTTCGCTTCAAAATTCCGTGCCAGAGCTGAGTTATCCGAGTTTGTCTAAGACATTTCGAGCTCGTTCAAAAATTTGATGTCTTTATCTTTACAATTTCGTGTCCAAACATGTCAAATACGTCACTGAAGTTATGCTCAGTTTGTGTAGCACATCTGTGGTTATCATGCTGCGAAAATTTCGCTTCGAAATTCCGTGCCAGAGCTGAGTTATTCGAGTTTTCTGAGAAATTTCGAGCTCGTTCAAAAATTTGATGTCTTTATCTTTACAATTTCGTGTCCAAACATGTCAAATACGTCACTGAAGTTATGCTCAGTTTGTGCAGCACATCTGTGTCTATCATCCTGCGAAAATTTCGCTTCAAAATTCCGTGCCAGAGCGGAGTTATTCGAGTTTTTCTGAGAAATTTCGAGCTCGTTCAAAAATTTAATGTCTATCTTTACAATTTCGTGTCCAAACATGTCAAATACGTCACTGAAGCTATGCTCAGTTTGTGCAGCACATCTGTGGCTATCATCCTGCGAAAATTTCGCTTCAAAATTCCGTGCCAGAGCTGAGTTATTCGAGTATTTCTAAAAAAATTCGAGCTCGTTCAAAAATTTGATGTCTTTATCTTTACAATTTCGTGTCCAAACATCTCAAATACGTCACTGAAGTTATGCTCAGTTTGTGCAGCACATCTGTGGCTATCATCCTGCGAAAATTTCGCTTCGAAATTCCGTGCCAGAGCTGAGTTATTCGAGTTTTTCTGAAAAATTTTGAGATCGTTCAAAAATTTGATGTCTTTATCTTTACAATTACGTGTCCAAACATGTCAAATACGTCGCTGAAGTTATGCTCAGTTTGTGCAGCACATCTGTGGCTATCATCCTGCGAAAATTTCGCTTCAAAATTCCGTGCCAGAGCTGAGTTATTCGAGTTTTTCTGAGAAATTTCGAGCTCGTTCAAAAATTTGATGTCTTTATCTTTACAATTACGTGTCCAAACATGTCAAATACGTCACTGAAGTTATGCTCAGTTTGTGCAGTACATCTGAGGCTATCATCCTGCGAAAATTTCGCTTCAAAATTCCGTGCCAGAGCTGAGTTATTCGAGTTTTTCTGAGAAATTTCGAGCTCGTTCAAAAATTTGATGTCTTTATCTTTACAATTACGTGTCCAAACATGTCAAATACGTCGCTGAAGTTATGCTCAGTTTGTGCAGCACATCTGTGGCTATCATCCTGCGAAAATTTCGCTTCAAAATTCCGTGCCAGAGCTGAGTTATTCGAGTTTATCTGAGAAATTTCGAGCTCGTTCAAAAATTTGATGTCTTTATCTTTACAATTACGTGTCCAAACATGTCAAATACGTCACTGAAGTTATGCCCAGTTTATGCAGCACATCTGTGTCTATCATCCTGCGAAAATTTCGCTTCAAAATTCCGTGCCAAAGCTGAGTTATTCGAGTTTTTCTGAGAAATTTCGAGCTCGTTCAAAAATTTGATGTCCTTATCTTTACAATTACGTGTCCAAACACGTCAAATACGTCACTGAAGTTATGCTCAGTTTGTGCAGTACATCTGTGGCTATCATCCTGCGAAAATTTCGCTTCAGAATTCCGTGCCAGAGCTGAGTTATCCGAGTTTGTCTAAGACATTTCGAGCTCGTTCAAAAATTTGATGTCTTTATCTTTACAATTTCGTGTCCAAACATGTCAAATACGTCACTAAAGTTATGCTCAGTTTGTGCAGCACATCTGTGGCTATCATCCCGCGAAAATTTCGCTTCGAAATTCCGTGCCAGAGCTGAGTTATTCGAGTTTTTCTGAGAAATTTCGAGCTCGTTCAAAAATTTGATGTCTTTATCTTTACAATTACGTGTCCAAACATGTCAAATACGTCACTGAAGTTATGCCCAGTTTATGCAGCACATCTGTGTCTATCATCCTGCGAAAATTTCGCTTCAAAATTCCGTGCCAAAGCTGAGTTATTCGAGTTTTTCTGAGAAATTTCCAGCTCGTTCAAAAATTTGATGTCCTTATCTTTACAATTACGTGTCCAAACACGTCAAATACGTCACTGAAGTTATGCTCAGTTTATGCAGCATATCTGTGCCTATCATCCTGCGAAAATTTCGCTTCAAAATTCCGCGCCAGAGCTGAGTTATTCGAGTTTTCTGAGAAATTTCGAGCGCGTTCAAAAATTTGATGACTTTATCTTTACAATTACGTGTCCAAACATGTCAAAACCGTCACTGAAGTTATGCTCAGTTTGTGCAGCACATCTGTGGCTATTATCCCGCTAAAATTTCGCTTCAAAATTCCGTGCCAGAGCTGAGTTATTCGAGTTTTTCTGAGAAATTTCGAGCTCGTTCAAAAATTTGATGTCTTTATCTTTACAATTACGTGTCCAAACATGTCAAATACGTCACTAAAGCTATGCTCAGTTTGTGCAGCACATCTGTGGCTATCATCCTGCAAAAATTTCGCTTCAAAATTCCGTGCCAGAGCTGAGTTATTCGAGTTTTTCTAAGAAATTTCGAGCTCGTTCAAAAATTTGATGTCTTTATCTTTACAATTTCGTGTCCAAACATGTCAAATACGTCACTGAAGTTATGCTCAGTTTGTGCAGCACATCTGTGGCTATCATCCTGCGAAAATTTCGCTTCAAAATTCCGTGCCAGAGCTGAGTTATTCAAGTTTTTCTGAGAAATTTTGAGCTCGTTCAAAAATTTGATGTCTTTATCTTTACAATTACGTGTCCAAACATGTCAAATACGTCGCTGAAGTTATGCTCTGTTTGTGCGGTACATCTGTGGCTATCATCCTGCGAAAATTTCGCTTCAAGATTCCGTGCCAGAGCTGAGTTATTCGAGTTTTTCTGAGAAATTTCGAGCTCGTTCAAAAATTTGATGTCTTTATCTTTACAATTTCGTGTCCAAACATGTCAAATACGTCACTGAAGTCATGCTCAGTTTGTGCAGCACATCTGTGGCTATCATCCTGCGAAAATTTCGCTTCAAAATTCCGTGCCAGAGCTGAGCTATTCAAGTTTTTCTGAGAAATTTCGAGCTCGTTCAAAAATTGGATGTCTTTATCTTTACAATTACGTGTCCAAACTTGTCAAATACGTCACTGAAGTTATGCTCAGTTTGTGCAGTACATCTGTGGCTATCATCCTGCGAAAATTTCGCTTCAAAATTCCGTGCCAGAGCTGAGTTATCCGAGTTTGTCTAAGACATTTCGAGCTCGTTCAAAAATTGGATGTCTTTATCTTTACAATTACGTATCCAAACTTGTCAAATACGTCACTGAAGTTATGCTCAGTTTGTGCAGCACATCTGTGGCTATCATCCTGCGAAAATTTCGCTTCAAAATTCCGTGCCAGAGCTGAGTTATCCGAGTTTTTCTAAGAAATTTCGAGCTCGTTCAAAAATTTGATGTCTTTATCTTTACAATTACGTGTCCAAACATGTCAAATACGTCGCTGAAGTTATGCTCAGTTTGTGCGGTACATCTGTGGCTATCATCCTGCGAAAATTTCGCTTCAAAATTCCGTGCCAGAGCTGAGTTATTCGAGTTTTTCTGAGAAATTGCGAGCTTGTTCAAAAATTTGATGTCTTTATCTTTACAATTTCGTGTCTAAACATGTCAAATACGTCACTGAAGTTATGCTCAGTTTGTGCAGCACATCTGTGGCTATCATCCTGCGAAAATTTCGCTTCAAAATTCCGTGCCAGAGCTGAGCTATTCAAGTTTTTCTGAGAAATTTCGAGCTCGTTCAAAAATTTGATGTCTTTATCTTTACAATTACGTGTCCAAACATGTCAAATACGTCACTGAAGTTATGCTCAGTTTGTGCAGCATATCTGTGGCTATCATCCTGCGAAAATTTCGCTTTAAAATTCCGTGTCAGAGCTGAGTTATTCGAGTTTTTCTAAGAAATTTCGAGCTCGTTCAAAAATTTGATGTCTTTATCTTTACAATTTCGTGTCCAAGCATGTCAAATACGTCATTGAAGTTAAGCTCAGTTTGTGCAGCACATCTGTGGCTATCATCCTGCGAAAATTTCGCTTCAAAATTCCGTGCCAGAGCTGAGCTATTCGAGTTTTTTAAGAAATTTCGAGCTCATTCAAAAATTTGATGTCCTTATCTTTACAATTTCGTGTCCAAACATGTCAAATACGTCACTGAAGTTATGCTCAGTTTGTGTAGCACATCTGTGGCTATTATCTTGCAAAAATTTTGCTTCAAAATTCCGTGCCAGAGCTGAGTTATTCGAGTTTTTCTGAGAAATTTCGAGCTCGTTCAAAAATTTGATGTCTTTATCTTTACAATTTCGTGTCCAAACATGTCAAATACGTCATTGAAGTTATGCTCAGTTTATGCAACACATCTGTGGCTATCATCCTGCGAAAATTTCGCTTGAAAATTCCGTGCCAGAGCTGAGTTATTCGAGTTTTTCTGAGAAATTTCGAGCTCGTTCAAAAATTTGATGTCTTTATCTTTACAATTACGTGTCCAAACATGTCAAATACGTCACTGAAGTTATGCTCAGTTTATGCAGCACATCTGTGGCTATCATTCTGCGTAAATTTCGCTTCAAAATTCCGTGCGAGAGCTGAGTTATTCGAGTTTGTATAAGACATTTCGAGCTCGTTCAAAAATTTGATGTCTTTATCTTTACAATTTCGTGTCCAAACATGTCTAATACGTCACTGAAGTTATGCTCAGTTTGTGCAGCACATCTGTGTCTATCATCCTGCGAACATTTCGCTTCAAAATTCCGTGCCAAAGCTGAGTTATTCGAGTTTTTCTGAGAAATTTCGAACTCGTTTAAAAATTTGATGTCCTTATCTTTACAATTACGTGTTCAAACATGTCAAATACGTCACTTAAGTTATGCTCAGTTTATGCAGCACATCTGTGGCTATCATTCTGCGTAAATTTCGCTTCAAAATTCCGTGCCAGAGCTGAGTTATTCGAGTTTGTATAAGACATTTCGAGCTCGTTCAAAAATTTGATGTCTTTATCTTTACAATTTCGTGTCCAAACATGTCAAATACGTCACTGAAGTTATGCTCAGTTTGTGTAGCACATCTGTGGCTATCATCCTGCGAAAATTTCGTTTCAAAATTCCGTGCCAGAGCTGAGTTATTCGAGTTTTTCTGAGAAATTTCGAGCTCGTTCAAAAATTTGATGTCTTTATCTTTACAATTTCGTGTCCAAACATGTCAAATACGTCACTGAAGTTATGCTCAGTTTGTGCAGCACATCTGTGGCTATTATCTTGCGAAAATTTCGCTTCAAAGGTCCGTACCAGAGCTGAGTTATTCGAGTTTTTCTGAGAAATTTCGAGCTCGTTCAAAAATTTGATGACTTTATCTTTACAATTACGTGTCCAAACATGTCAAAAACGTCACTGAAGTTATGCTCAGTTTGTGCAGCACATCTGTGGCTATCATCCCGCAAAAATTTCGCTTCAAAATTCCGTGCCAGAGCTGAGTTATTCGAGTTTTTCTGAGAAATTTCGAGCTCGTTCAAAAATTTGATGTCTTTATCTTTACAATTACGCGTCCAAACATGTCAAATACGTCACTGAAGCTATGCTCAGTTTGTGCAGCACATCTGTGGATATCATCCTGCAAAAATTTCGCTTCAAAATTCCGTGTCAGAGCTGAGTTATTCGAGTTTTTCTGAGAAATTTCGAGCTCGTTCAAAAATTTGATGACTTTATCTTTACAATTACGTGTCCAAACATGTCAAAAGCGTCACTGAAGTTATGCTCAGTTTGTGCAGCACATCTGTGGCTATCATCCTGCGAAAATTTCGCTTCAAAATTCCGTGCCAGAGCTGAGTTATCCGAGTTTTTCTGAGAAATTTCGAGCTCGTTCAAAAATTTGATGTCTTTATCTCTACAATTACGTGTCCAAACATGTCAAAAACGTCACTGAAGTTATGCTCAGTTTGTGCAGCACATCTGTGGCTATCATCTTGCGAAAATTTCGCTTCAAAATTCCGTGCCAGAGCTGAGTTATTCGAGTTTTTCTAAGAAATTTCGAGCTCGTTCAAAAATTTGATGTCTTTATCTTTACAATTTCGTGTCCAAACATGTCAAATACGTCACTGAAGTTATGCTCAGTTTGTGCAGCACATCTGTGGCTATCATCCTGCGAAAATTTCGCTTCAAAATTCCGTGCCAGAGCTGAGTTATTCGAGTTTTTCTGAGAAATTTCGAACTCGTTCAAAAATTTGATGCCTTTATCTTTACAATTACGTGTCCAAACATGTCAAATACGTCACTGAAGTTATGCTCAGTTTGTGCAGCACATCTGTGGCTATCATCCTGCGAAAATTTCGCTTCAAAATTCCGTGCCAGAGCTGAGTTATTCGGGTTGCTATAAGAAATTTCGAGCTCGTTCAAAAATTTGATGTCTTTATCTTTACAATTACGTGTCCAAACATGTCAAATACGTCACTGAAGTTATGCTCAGTTTGTGCAGCACATCTGTAGCTATCATCCTGCGAAAATTTCGCTTCAAAATTCCGTGCCAGAGCTGAATTATTCGAGTTTTTCTGAGAAATTTCGAGCTCGTTCAAAAATTTAATGTTTTTATCTTTACAATTACGTGTCCAAACATGTCAAATACGTCACTGAAGTTATACTCAGTTTGTGCAGCACATCTGTGGCTATCATCCTGCGAAAATTTCGCTTCAAAATTCCGTGCCAGAGCTGAGTTATCCGAGTTTGTCTAAAACATTTCGAACTCGTTCAAAAATTTGATGTCTTTATCTTTACAATTACGTGTCCAAACATATCAAATACCGCCATCCGGGATGAGATTGTGCCACGGGGGTGAGATTGTGCCAAAAACCAAAAATGTTTATTTGTGAAAATTTATTATATCTATAGAACCTGGTGACCTAAATTCAAAATGATAACATAACATATTTATTATAACTTAGAATGGAACACAGATAATATTAGCGAACTGTTTGGCCTAAACAGGGTTTCAAAGTTCGCGATCAAAAATAGGCGGAAATAACACATGTGAAAAATGTCCCGCATAAACCAACCCGAACAGGAAATCGCATCAACTTGCTATTTTGAAGATATATAAAATAATCATTTATAATGCATTGAAAGGTTATTATGCGTTGGATTAGTTTTGATTACGAAAATAATATTTTTCGAAACTTTGTACTTTTCGAGCTTCACGTGGGTGAGATTGTGCCAAGCCATAATGATCGATTCAATTTGTGGATTTCACATACACAACAAAAACACGTCAGTATACACCAGCACACTCACATTCTTTACTATTGAGCACAATATTTTGACAGATTAGATTGCATCATCAATTTTGGAGCAAACAGCATCATAGGTCTGCTAAATAATTTAAACTAATTTTTACTTTTTCTCTGGAAATTTCAGATACTTGGAATAAACACTCTAATATAAGACGAATATATTATATCGTGTATAAACTGCCAGTTTTAAGGAGGTAAGGAAGTAATGGTTACTTTTGTTAAATGATCAAATGGGTATGCCACCTTAGGATACACCCCTTCATATATCTCCCCCTTGTTAACCCTAGAAACGATACTGGCTATATAAAGGCTGTCCATTGACAACGAACTCGTTTTTAGTTATTTCACAGCTCTCCGGGTTATTTTCGTTCATACTTTTCGTATGATGCGTTGTTTTTGGCCGACCCCCTGCCCCTAATAGTCCACTTAGTTCATGGACGGCCGCATATGAACTACTTTATACTGATATTTATGTGTATTGTTTATAAACATGCTAATGTTCACTGTTTAGGTTTTTAGCCTAACTTTAAGTTTTTGGCACAATGTCACCCCCCAGAAGGGGTGAGATTGTGCCAAAGTTCATGCACTTCCAGTAAAATTAGGTTTCATTGTAACTAAACCATGTCTACGGTAGTTGTTAATTGAACAATTTAGTATATATTGACAGGTTTGAAATCAACTTAGTTCCTAAATTGTGTGTATACTGAGCTAAAGACAAAAAAAATATATGCTTTTTTGGCACAATTTCGCCCCGGATGACGGTACGTTACTGAAGTTATGCTCAGTTTGTGCAGCACATCTGTGGCTATCATCCTGCGAAAATTTCGCTTCAAAATTCCGTGCCAGAGCTGAGTTATTCGAGTTTTTCTAAGAAATTTCAAGCTCGTTCAAAAATTTGATGTCTTTATCTTAACAATTACGTGTCTAAACATGTCAAATACGTCACTGAAGTAATGCTCAGTTTGTGCAGCACATCGGTGGCTATCATCCTGCGAAAATTTCGCTTCAAAATTCCGTGCCAGAGGTGAGTTATTTGAGTTTTTCTAAGAAATTTCGAGCTCGTTCAAAAATTTGATGTCTTTATCTGTACAATTTCGGGTCCAAACATGTCGAAAACGTTACTGAAGCCATGCTCAGTTTGTGCAGCACATCTGTGGCTATCATCCTGTGAAAATTTCGCTTTAAAATTCCGTGCCAGAGCTGAGTTATTCGAGTTTTTCTAAGAAATTTCAAGCTCGTTCAAAAATTTGATGTCTTTATCTTAACAATTACGTGTCTAAACATGTCAAATACGTCACTGAAGTTATGCTCAGTTTGTGCAGCACATCGGTGGCTATCATCCTGCGAAAATTTCGCTTCAAAATTCCGTGCCAGAGGTGAGTTATTCGAGTTTTTCTAAGAAATTTCGAGCTCGTTCAAAAATTTGATGTCTTTATCTGTACAATTTCGGGTCCAAACATGTCGAAAACGTTACTGAAGCCATGCTCAGTTTGTGCAGCACATCTGTGGCTATCATCCTGCGAAAATTTCGCTTCAAAATTCCGTGCCAGAGCTGAGTTATTCGAGTTTTTCTAGGAAATTTCGAGCTCGTTCAAAAATTTGATGTCTTTATCTTTACAATTTCGTGTCCAAACATGTCAAATACGTCACTGAAGTTATGCTCAGTTTGTGCAGCACATCTGTGGCTATCATTCTACGAAAATTTCGCTTCAAAATTCCGTGCCAGAGCTGAGTTATTCGAGTTTTTCTGAGAAATTTCGAACTCGTTCAAAAATTTGATGTCTTTATCTTTACAATTACGTGTCCAAACATGTCAAATACGTCACTGAAGTTATGCTCAGTTTGTGCAGCACATCTGTGGCTATCATCTTGCGCAAATTTCGCTTCAACATTCCGTGCCAGAGCTGAGTTATTGGAGTTTTTCTGAGAAATTTCGAGCTAGTTCAAAAATTTGATGTCTTTATCTTTACAATTTCGTGTCCAAACATGTCAAATACGTCACTGAAGTTATGCTCAGTTTGTGCAGCACATCTGTGGCTATCATTCTACGAAAATTTCGCTTCAAAATTCCGTGCCAGAGCTGAGTTATTCGAGTTTTTCTGAGAAATTTCGAACTCGTTCAAAAATTTGATGTCTTTATCTTTACAATTTCGTGTCCAAACATGTCAAATACGTCACTGAAGTTATGCTCAGTTTGTGCAGCACATCTATGGCTATCATCTTGCGCAAATTTCGCTTCAACATTCCGTGCCAGAGCTGAGTTATTGGAGTTTTTCTGAGAAATTTCGAGCTAGTTCAAAAATTTGATGTCTTTATCTTTACAATTTCGTGTCCAAACATGTCAAATACGTCACTGAAGTTATGCTCAGTTTGTGCAGCACATCTGTGGCTATCATCTTGCGAAAATTTCGCTACAAAATTCCGTGCTAGAGCTGAGTTATTCGAGTTTTTCTGAGAAATTTCGAGCTCGTTCAAAAATTTGATGTCTTTATCTTTACAATTTCGTGTCCAAACATGTCAAATACGTCACTGAAGTTATGCTCAGTTTGTGCAGCACATCTGTGGCTATCATCCTGCGAAAATTTCGCTTCAAAATTCCGTGCCAGAGCTGAGTTATTCGAGTTTTTATAAGAAATTTCGAGCTCGTTCAAAAATTTGATGTCTATCTTTATAATTTCGTGTCCAAACATGTCAAATACGTCACTGAAGTTATGCTCAGTTTGTGCAGCACATCTGTGGCTATCATCCTGCGAAAATTTCGCTTCAAAATTCCGTGCCAGAGCTGAGTTATTCGAGTTTTTATAAGAAATTTCGAGCTCGTTCAAAAATTTGTTGTCTATCTTTATAATTTCGTGTCCAAACATGTCAAATACGTCACTGAAGTTATGCTCAGTTTGTGCAGCACATCTGTGGCTATCATCCTGCGAAAATTTCGCTTCAAAATTCCGTGCCAGAGCTGAGTTATTCGAGTTTTTCTAAGAAATTTCGAGCTAGTTCAAAAATTTGATGTCTTTATCTTTACAATTACGTATCCAAACATGTCAAATACGTCACTGAAGTTATGCTCAGTTTGTGCAGCACATCTGTGGCTATCATCCTGCGGAAATTTCGCTTCAAAATTCCGTGCCAGAGCTGAGTTATTCGAGTTTCTCTAAGAAATTTCGAGCTCGTTCAAAAATTTGATGTCTTTATCTTTACAATTTCGTGTCCAAACATGTAATACGTCACTGAAGTTATGCTCAGTTTGTGCAGCACATCTGTGGCTATCATCCTGCGAAAATTTCGCTTCAAAATTCCGTGCCAGAGCTGAGTTATTCGAGTTTTACTAAGAAATTTCGAGCTCGTTCAAAAATTTGATGTCTTTATCTGTACAATTTCGGGTCCAAACATGTCGAAAACGTTACTGAAGCCATGCTCAGTATGTGCAGCACATCTGTGGCTATCATTCTACGAAAATTTCGCTTCAAAATTCCGTGCCAGAGCTGAGTTATTCGAGTTTTTCTGAGAATTTTCGAGCTCGTTCAAAAATTTGATGTCTTTATCTTTACAATTACGTGTCCAAACATGTTAAATACGTCACTGAAGTTATGCTCAGTTTGTGCAGCACATCTGTTGCTATCATCCTGCGAAAATTTCGCTTTAAAATTCCGTGCCAGAGCTGAGTTATTCGAGTTTTTCTGAGAAATTTCGAGCTCGTTCAAAAATTTGATGTCTATCTTAACAATTACGTGTCCAAGCATATCAAATACGTCACTGAAGTAATGCTCAGTTTGTGCAGCACATCTGTGGCAATCATCCTGCAAAAATTTCGCTTCAAAATTCCGTGCCAGAGCTGAGTTATTCGAGTTTTTCTAAGAAATTTCGAGCTCGTTCAAAAATTTGATGTCTTTATCTTTACAATTTCGTGTCCAAACATGTCAAATACGTCACTGAAGTTATGCTCAGTTTGTGCAGCACATCTGTGGCTATCATCTTGCGAAAATTTCGCTTCAAAATTCCGTGCCAGAGCTGAGTTATACGAGTTTTCTAAGAAATTTCGAGCTCGTTCAAAAATTTGATGTCTTTATCTTTACAATTTCGTGTCCAAACATGTCTAATACGTCACTGAAGTTATGCTCAGTTTGTGCAGCACATCTGTGGCTATCATCCTGCGAAAATTTCGCTTCAAAATTCCGTGCCAGAGCTGAGTTATTCGAGTTTTTCTAAGAAATTTCGAGCTCGTTGAAAAATTTGATGCCTTTATCTTTACAATTACGTATCCAAACATGTCAAATACGTCACTGAAGTTATGCTCAGTTTGTGCAGCACATCTGTGGCTATCATCCTGCGAAAATTTCGCTTCAAAATTCCGTGCCAGAGCTGAGTTATTCGAGTTTTTCTAAGAAATTTCGAGCTCGTTCAAAAATTTGATGTCTTTATCTTTACAATTTCGTGTCCAAACATGTCTAATACGTCACTGAAGTTATGCTCAGTTTGTGCAGCACGTCTGTGTCTATTATCCTGCGAAAATTTCGCTTCAAAATTCCGTGCCAGAGGTGACTTATTGGAGTTTTTCTGAGAAATTTCGAGGTAGTTCAAAAATTTGATGTCTTTATCTTTACAATTACGTGTCCAAACATGTCAAATACGTCACTGAAGTTATGCTCAGTTTGTGCAGCACATCTGTGGCTATCATTCTGCGTAAATTTCGCTTCAACATTCCGTACCAGAGGTGACTTATTGGAGTTTTTCTGAGAAATTTCGAGGTAGTTCAAAAATTTGATGTCTTTATCTTTACAATTTCGTGTCCAAACATGTTAAATACGTCACTGAAGTTATGCTCAGTTTGTGCAGCACATCTGTTGCTATCATCCTGCGAAAATTTCGCTTCAAAATTCCGTGCCAGAGCTGAGTTATCCGAGTTTTTCTGAGAAATTTCGAGCTCGTTCAAAAATTTGATGTCTTTATCTTTACAATTACGTGTCCAAACATGTCAAAAACGTCACTGAAGTTATGCTCAGTTTGTGCAGCACATCTGTGGCTATCATCTTGCGAAAATTTCGCTTCAAAATTCCGTGCCAGAGCTGAGTTATTCGAGTTTTTCTAAGAAATTTCGAGCTCGTTGAAAAATTTGATGCCTTTATCTTTACAATTACGTATCCAAACATGTCAAATACGTCACTGAAGTTATGCTCAGTTTGTGCAGCACATCTGTGGCTATCATCTTGCGAAAATTTCGCTTCAAAATTCCGTGCCAGAGCTGAGTTATTCGAGTTTTTCTAAGAAATTTCGAGCTCGTTGAAAAATTTGATGCCTTTATCTTTACAATTACGTATCCAAACATGTCAAATACGTCACTGAAGTTATGCTCAGTTTGTGCAGCACATCTGTGGCTATCATCCTGCGAAAATTTCGCTTCAAAATTCCGTGCCAGAGCTGAGTTATTCGAGTTTTTCTAAGAAATTTCGAGCTCGTTCAAAAATTTGATGTCTTTATCTTTACAATTTCGTGTCCAAACATGTCTAATACGTCACTGAAGTTATGCTCAGTTTGTGCAGCACATCTGTGGCTATCATCCTGCGAAAATTTCGCTTCAAAATTCCGTGCCAGAGCTGAGTTATTCGAGTTTTTCTAAGAAATTTCGAGCTCGTTGAAAAATTTGATGCCTTTATCTTTACAATTACGTGTCCAAACATGTCAAAAACGTCACTGAAGTTATGCTCAGTTTGTGCAGCACATCTGTGGCTATCATCCCGCAAAAATTTCGCTTCAAAATTCCGTGCCAGAGCTGAGTTATTCGAGTTTTACTGAGAAATTTCGAGCTCGTTCAAAAATTTGATGTCTTTATCTTTACAATTACGTGTCCAAACATGTCAAATACGTCACTGAAGCTATGCTCAGTTTGTGCAGCACATCTGTGGATATCATCCTGCAAAAATTTCGCTTCAAAATTCCGTGCCAGAGCTGAGTTATTCGAGGTTTTCTGAGAAATTTCGAGCTCGTTCAAAAATTTGATGACTTTATCTTTACAATTACGTGTCCAAACATGTCAAAAGCGTCACTGAAGTTATGCTCAGTTTGTGCAGCACATCTGTGGCTATCATCCTGCGAAAATTTCGCTTCAAAATTCCGTGCCAGAGCTGAGTTATCCGAGTTTTTCTGAGAAATTTCGAGCTCGTTCAAAAATTTGATGTCTTTATCTTTACAATTACGTGTCCAAACATGTCAAAAACGTCACTGAAGTTATGCTCAGTTTGTGCAGCACATCTGTAGCTATCATCCTGCGAAAATTTCGCTTCAAAATTCCGTACCAGAGCTGAATTATTCGAGTTTTTCTGAGAAATTTCGAGCTCGTTCAAAAATTTAATGTTTTTATCTTTACAATTACGTGTCCAAACATGTCAAATACGTCACTGAAGTTATACTCAGTTTGTGCAGCACATCTGTGGCTATCATCCTGCGAAAATTTCGCTTCAAAATTCCGTGCCAGAGCTGAGTTATCCGAGTTTGTCTAAAACATTTCGAACTCGTTCAAATATTTGATGTCTTTATCTTTACAATTACGTGTCCAAACATATCAAATACCGCCATCCGGGATGAGATTGTGCCACGGGGGTGAGATTGTGCCAAAAACCAAAAATGTTTATTTGTGAAAATTTATTATATCTATAGAACCTGGTGACCTAAATTCAAAATGATAACATAACATATTTATTATAACTTAGAATGGAACACAGATAATATTAGCGAACTGTTTGGCCTAAACAGGGTTTCAAAGTTCGCGATCAAAAATAGGCGGAAATAACACATGTGAAAAATGTCCCGCATAAACCAACCCGAACAGGAAATCGCATCAACTTGCTATTTTGAAGATATATAAAATAATCATCTATAATGCATTGAAAGGTTATTATGCGTTGGATTAGTTTTGATTACGAAAATAATATTTTTCGAAACTTTGTACTTTTCGAGCTTCACGTGGGTGAGATTGTGCCAAGCCATAATGATCGATTCAATTTGTGGATTTCACATACACAACAAAAACACGTCAGTATACACCAGCACACTCACATTCTTTACTATTGAGCACAATATTTTGACAGATTAGATTGCATCATCAATTTTGGAGCAAACAGCATCATAGGTCTGCTAAATAATTTAAACTAATTTTTACTTTTTCTCTGGAAATTTCAGATACTTGGAATAAACACTCTAATATAAGACGAATATATTATATCGTGTATAAACTGCCAGTTTTAAGGAGGTAAGGAAGTAATGGTTACTTTTGTTAAATGATCAAATGGGTATGCCACCTTAGGATACACCCCTTCATATATCTCCCCCTTGTTAACCCTAGAAACGATACTGGCTATATAAAGGCTGTCCATTGACAACGAACTCGTTTTTAGTTATTTCACAGCTCTCCGGGTTATTTTCGTTCATACTTTTCGTATGATGCGTTGTTTTTGGCCGACCCCCTGCCCCTAATAGTCCACTTAGTTCATGGACGGCCGCATATGAACTACTTTATACTGATATTTATGTGTATTGTTTATAAACATGCTAATGTTCACTGTTTAGGTTTTTAGCCTAACTTTAAGTTTTTGGCACAATGTCACCCCCCAGAAGGGGTGAGATTGTGCCAAAGTTCATGCACTTCCAGTAAAATTAGGTTTCATTGTAACTAAACCATGTCTACGGTAGTTGTTAATTGAACAATTTAGTATATATTGACAGGTTTGGAATCAACTTAGTTCCTAAATTGTGTGTATACTGAGCTGAAGAAAAAAAAAATATATGCTTTTTTGGCACAATTTCGCCCCGGATGACGGTACGTTACTGAAGTTATGCTCAGTTTGTGCAGCACATCTGTGGCTATCATCCTGCGAAAATTTCGCTTCAAAATTCCGTGCCAGAGCTGAGTTATTCGAGTTTTTCTAAGAAATTTCGAGCTCGTTCAAAAATTTGATGTCTTTATCTTTACAATTTCGGGTCCAAACATGTCGAAAACGTTACTGAAGCCATGCTCAGTTTGTGCAGCACATCTGTGGCTATCATCCTGTGAAAATTTCGCTTCAAAATTCCGTGCCAGAGCTGAGTTATTCGAGTTTTTCTAAGAAATTTCGAGCTCGTTCAAAAATTTGATGTCTTTATCTTTACAATTTCGTGTCCAAACATGTCAAATACGTCACTGAAGTTATGCTCAGTTTGTGCAGCACATCTGTGGCTATCATCCTGTGAAAATTTCGCTTTAAAATTCCGTGCCAGAGCTGAGTTATTCGAGTTTTTCTAAGAAATTTCAAGCTCGTTCAAAAATTTGATGTCTTTATCTTAACAATTACGTGTCTAAACATGTCAAATACGTCACTGAAGTTATGCTCAGTTTGTGCAGCACATCGGTGGCTATCATCCTGCGAAAATTTCGCTTCAAAATTCCGTGCCAGAGGTGAGTTATTCGAGTTTTTCTAAGAAATTTCGAGCTCGTTCAAAAATTTGATGTCTTTATCTGTACAATTTCGGGTCCAAACATGTCGAAAACGTTACTGAAGCCATGCTCAGTTTGTGCAGCACATCTGTGGCTATCATCCTGCGAAAATTTCGCTTCAAAATTCCGTGCCAGAGCTGAGTTATTCGAGTTTTTCTAGGAAATTTCGAGCTCGTTCAAAAATTTGATGTCTTTATCTTTACAATTTCGTGTCCAAACATGTCAAATACGTCACTGAAGTTATGCTTAGTTTGTGCAGCACATCTGTGGCTATCATTCTACGAAAATTTCGCTTCAAAATTCCGTGCCAGAGCTGAGTTATTCGAGTTTTTCTGAGAAATTTCGAACTCGTTCAAAAATTTGATGTCTTTATCTTTACAATTACGTGTCCAAACATGTCAAATACGTCACTGAAGTTATGCTCAGTTTGTGCAGCACATCTGTGGCTATCATCTTGCGCAAATTTCGCTTCAAAATTCCGTGCCAGAGCTGAGTTATTGGAGTTTTTCTGAGAAATTTCGAGCTAGTTCAAAAATTTGATGTCTTTATCTTTACAATTTCGTGTCCAAACATGTCAAATACGTCACTGAAGTTATGCTCAGTTTGTGCAGCACATCTGTGGCTATCATTCTACGAAAATTTCGCTTCAAAATTCCGTGCCAGAGCTGAGTTATTCGAGTTTTTCTGAGAAATTTCGAACTCGTTCAAAAATTTGATGTCTTTATCTTTACAATTTCGTGTCCAAACATGTCAAATACGTCACTGAAGTTATGCTCAGTTTGTGCAGCACATCTGTGGCTATCATCTTGCGCAAATTTCGCTTCAACATTCCGTGCCAGAGCTGAGTTATTGGAGTTTTTCTGAGAAATTTCGAGCTAGTTCAAAAATTTGATGTCTTTATCTTTACAATTTCGTGTCCAAACATGTCAAATACGTCACTGAAGTTATGCTCAGTTTGTGCAGCACATCTGTGGCTATCATCTTGCGAAAATTTCGCTACAAAATTCCGTGCTAGAGCTGAGTTATTCGAGTTTTTCTGAGAAATTTCGAGCTCGTTCAAAAATTTGATGTCTTTATCTTTACAATTTCGTGTCCAAACATGTCAAATACGTCACTGAAGTTATGCTCAGTTTGTGCAGCACATCTGTGGCTATCATCCTGCGAAAATTTCGCTTCAAAATTCCGTGCCAGAGCTGAGTTATTCGAGTTTTTATAAGAAATTTCGAGCTCGTTCAAAAATTTGATGTCTATCTTTATAATTTCGTGTCCAAACATGTCAAATACGTCACTGAAGTTATGTTCAGTTTGTGCAGCACATCTGTGGCTATCATCCTGCGAAAATTTCGCTTCAAAATTCCGTGCCAGAGCTGAGTTATTCGAGTTTTTATAAGAAATTTCGAGCTCGTTCAAAAATTTGTTGTCTATCTTTATAATTTCGTGTCCAAACATGTCAAATACGTCACTGAAGTTATGCTCAGTTTGTGCAGCACATCTGTGGCTATCATCCTGCGAAAATTTCGCTTCAAAATTCCGTGCCAGAGCTGAGTTATTCGAGTTTTTCTAAGAAATTTCGAGCTAGTTCAAAAATTTGATGTCTTTATCTTTACAATTACGTATCCAAACATGTCAAATACGTCACTGAAGTTATGCTCAGTTTGTGCAGCACATCTGTGGCTATCATCCTGCGGAAATTTCGCTTCAAAATTCCGTGCCAGAGCTGAGTTATTCGAGTTTCTCTAAGAAATTTCGAGCTCGTTCAAAAATTTGATGTCTTTATCTTTACAATTTCGTGTCCAAACATGTAATACGTCACTGAAGTTATGCTCAGTTTGTGCAGCACATCTGTTGCTATCATCCTGCGAAAATTTCGCTTTAAAATTCCGTGCCAGAGCTGAGTTATTCGAGTTTTTCTGAGAAATTTCGAGCTCGTTCAAAAATTTGATGTCTTTATCTTAACAATTACGTGTCCAAGCATATCAAATACGTCACTGAAGTAATGCTCAGTTTGTGCAGCACATCTGTGGCAATCATCCTGCAAAAATTTCGCTTCAAAATTCCGTGCCAGAGCTGAGTTATTCGAGTTTTTCTAAAAAATTTCGAGCTCGTTCAAAAATTTGATGTCTTTATCTTTACAATTTCGTGTCCAAACATGTCAAATACGTCACTGAAGTTATGCTCAGTTTGTGCAGCACATCTGTGGCTATCATCTTGCGAAAATTTCGCTTCAAAATTCCGTGCCAGAGCTGAGTTATACGAGTTTTCTAAGAAATTTCGAGCTCGTTCAAAAATTTGATGTCTTTATCTTTACAATTTCGTGTCCAACCATGTCTAATACGTCACTGAAGTTATGCTCAGTTTGTGCAGCACATCTGTGGCTATCATCCTGCGAAAATTTCGCTTCAAAATTCCGTGCCAGAGCTGAGTTATTCGAGTTTTTCTAAGAAATTTCGAGCTCGTTGAAAAATTTGATGCCTTTATCTTTACAATTACGTATCCAAACATGTCAAATACGTCACTGAAGTTATGCTCAGTTTGTGCAGCACATCTGTGGCTATCATCCTGCGAAAATTTCGCTTCAAAATTCCGTGCCAGAGCTGAGTTATTCGAGTTTTTCTAAGAAATTTCGAGCTCGTTCAAAAATTTGATGTCTTTATCTTTACAATTTCGTGTCCAAACATGTCTAATACGTCACTGAAGTTATGCTCAGTTTGTGCAGCACGTCTGTGTCTATCATCCTGCGAAAATTTCGCTTCAAAATTCCGTGCCAGAGGTGACTTATTGGAGTTTTTCTGAGAAATTTCGAGGTAGTTCAAAAATTTGATGTCTTTATCTTTACAATTACGTGTCCAAACATGTCAAATACGTCACTGAAGTTATGCTCAGTTTGTGCAGCACATCTGTGGCTATCATTCTGCGTTAATTTCGCTTCAACATTCCGTGCCAGAGCTGAGTTATTCGAGTTTTTCTGAGAAATTTCGAGCTCGTTCAAAAATTTGATGTCTTTATCTTAACAATTACGTGTCCAAGCATATCAAATACGTCACTGAAGTAATGCTCAGTTTGTGCAGCACATCTGTGGCAATCATCCTGCAAAAATTTCGCTTCAAAATTCCGTGCCAGAGCTGAGTTATTCGAATTTGTATAAGACATTTCGAGCTCGTTCAAAAATTTGATGTCTTTATCTTTACAATTTCGTGTCCAAACATGTCTAATACGTCACTGAAGTTATGCTCAGTTTGTGCAGCACATCTGTGGCTATCATCCTGCGTAAATTTGGCTTCAAAATTCCGTGCCAGAGGTGAGTTATTTCAGTTTTTCTGAGAAATTTCGAGCTCGTTCAAAAATTTGATGTCTTTATCTTTACAATTACGTCTCCAAACATGTCAAATACGTCACTGAAGTTATGCTCAGTTTGTGCAGCACATCTGTGGCTATCATCCTGCGGAAATTTCGCTTCAAAATTCCGTGCCAGAGCTGAGTTATTCGAGTTTTTCTAAGAAATTTCGAGCTCGTTCAAAAATTTGATGTCTTTATCTTTACAATTTCGTGTCCAAACATGTCAAATACGTCACTGAAGTTATGCTCAGTTTGCGCAGCACATCTGTGGCTATCATCCTGCGAAAATTTCGCTTCAAAATTCCGTGCCAGAGGTGAGTTATTCGAGTTTTTCTAAGAAATTTCGAGCTCGTTCAAAAATTTGATGTCTTTATCTTTACAATTTCGTGTCCAAACATGTCAAATACGTCACTGAAGTTATGCTCAGTTTGTGCAGCACATCTGTGGCTATCATCCTGCGTAAATTTGGCTTCAAAATTCCGTGCCAGAGGTGAGTAATTTCAGTTTTTCTGAGAAATTTCGAGCTCGTTCAAAAATTTGATGTCTTTATCTTTACAATTACGTCTCCAAACATGTCAAATACGTCACTGAAGTTATGCTCAGTTTGTGCAGCACATCTGTGGCTATCATCCTGCGGAAATTTCGCTTTAAAATTCCGTGCCAGAGCTGAGTTATTCGAGTTTCTCTAAGAAATTTCGAGCTCGTTCAAAAATTTGATGTCTTTATCTTTACAATTTCGTGTCCAAACATGTCAAATACGTCACTGAAGTTATGCTCAGTTTGTGCAGCACATCTGTGGCTATCATCCTGCGAAAATTTCGCTTCAAAATTCCGTGCCAAAGCAGAGTTATTCGAGTTTTTCTAAGAAATTTCGAGCTCGTTCAAAAATTTGATGTCTTTATCTTTACAATTTCGTGTCCAAACATGTCAAATACGTCACTGAAGTTATGCTCAGTTTGTGCAGCACATCTGTGGCTATCATTCTACGAAAATTTCGCTTCAAAATTCCGTGCCAGAGCTGAGTTATTCGAGTTTTTCTGAGAAATTTCGAGCTCGTTCAAAAATTTGATGTCTTTATCTTTACAACTACGTGTCCAAACATGTCAAATACGTCACTGAAGTTATGCTCAGTTTGTGCAGCACATCTGTTGCTATCATCGTGCGAAAATTTCGCTTTAAAAATCCGTGCCAGAGCTGAGTTATTCGAGTTTTTCTGAGAAATTTCGAGCTCGTTCAAAAATTTGATGTCTGTATCTTAACAATTACGTGTCCAAGCATATCAAATACGTCACTGAAGTAATGCTCAGTTTGTGCAGCACATCTTTGGCAATCATCCTGCAAAAATTTCGCTTCAAAATTCCGTGCCAGAGCTGAGTTATTCGAGTTTTTCTAAGAAATTTCGAGCTCGTTCAAAAATTTGATGTCTTTATCTTTACAATTTCGTGTCCAAACATGTCAAATACGTCACTGAAGTTATGCTCAGTTTGCGCAGCACATCTGTGGCTATCATCCTGCGAAAATTTCGCTTCAAAATTCTGTGCCAGAGGTGAGTTATTCGAGTTTTTCTAAGAAATTTCGAGCTCGTTCAAAAATTTGATGTCTTTATCTTTACAACTTCGTGTCCAAACATGTCTAATACATCACTGAAGTTATGCTCAGTTTGTGCAGCACATCTGTGGCTATCATCCTGCGAAAATTTCGCTTCAAAAATCCGTGCCAGAGCTGAGTTATTCGAGTTTTTCTAAGAAATTTCGAGCTCGTTCAAATATTTGATGTCTATCTTTACAATTACGTGTCCAAACATGTCAAATACCGCCAACCGGGGTGAGATTGTGCCACGGGGGTGAGATTGTGCCACGGGGGTGAGATTGTGCCAAAAACCAAAAATGTTTATTTGTGAAAATTTATTATATCTATAGAACCTGGTGACCTAAATTCAAAATGATGATGAACATAACATATTTATTATAACTTAGAATGGAACACAGATAATATTAGCGAACTATTTAGCCTAAACAGGGCTTCAAAGTTCGCGATCAAAATTACGCGGAAATAACGCTTGTGAAAAATATCCCGCATAAACCAACCCGAACAGGAAATCGCATCAACTTGCTATTTTGAAGGTGTATAAACTAATCATTTATAATGCATTGAAAGGTTATTATGCGTTGGATTAGTTTTGATTACGAAAATATTATTTTTCGAAACTTTGTACTTTTCGAGCTTCATGGGGGTGAGATTGTGCCAAGCCATAATGATCGATGCAATTTGTGGATTTCACATACACAACAAAAACACGTCAGTATACACCAGCACACTCACATTCTTTACTATTGAGCACAATATTTTGACAGATTAGATTGCATCATCAATTTTGGAGCAAACAGCATCATAGGTCTGCTAAATAATTTAAACTAATTTTTACTTTTTCTCTGGAAATTTCAGATACTTGGAATAAACACTCTAATATAAGACGAATATATTATATCGTGTATAAACTGCCAGTTTTAAGGAGGTAAGGAAGTAATGGTTACTTTTGTTAAATGATCAAATGGGTATGCCACCTTAGGATACACCCCTTCATATATCTCCCCCTTGTTAACCCTAGAAACGATACTGGCTATATAAAGGCTGTCCATTGACAACGAACTCGTTTTTAGTTATTTCACAGCTCTCCGGGTTATTTTCGTTCCTACTTTTTGTATGATGCGTTGTTTTTGGCCGACACCCTGCCCCTAATAGTCCACTTAGTTCATGGACGGCCGCATATGAACTACTTTATACTGATATTTATGTGTATTGTTTATAAACATGCTAATGTTCACTGTTTAGGTTTTTAGCCTAACTTTAAGTTTTTGGCACAATGTCACCCCCCAGAAGGGGTGAGATTGTGCCAAAGTTCATGCACTTCCAGTAAAATTAGGTTTCATTGTAACTAAACCATGTCTACGGTAGTTGTTAATTGAACAATTTAGTATATATTGACAGGTTTGAAATCAACTTAGTTCCTAAATTGTGTGTATACTGAGCTGAAGAAAAAAAAAATATATGCTTTTTTGGCACAATTTCGCCCCGGATGACGGTACGTTACTGAAGTTATGCTCAGTTTGTGCAGCACATCTGTGGCTATCATCCTGCGAAAATTTCGCTTCAAAATTCCGTGCCAGAGCTGAGTTATTCGAGTTTTTCTAAGAAATTTCGAGCTCGTTCAAAAATTTGATGTCTTTATCTTTACAATTTCGGGTCCAAACATGTCGAAAACGTTACTGAAGCCATGCTCAGTTTGTGCAGCACATCTGTGGCTATCATCCTGTGAAAATTTCGCTTCAAAATTCCGTGCCAGAGCTGAGTTATTCGAGTTTTTCTAAGAAATTTCGAGCTCGTTCAAAAATTTGATGTCTTTATCTTTACAATTTCGTGTCCAAACATGTCAAATACGTCACTGAAGTTATGCTCAGTTTGTGCAGCACATCTGTGGCTATCATCCTGTGAAAATTTCGCTTTAAAATTCCGTGCCAGAGCTGAGTTATTCGAGTTTTTCTAAGAAATTTCAAGCTCGTTCAAAAATTTGATGTCTTTATCTTAACAATTACGTGTCTAAACATGTCAAATACGTCACTGAAGTTATGCTCAGTTTGTGCAGCACATCGGTGGCTATCATCCTGCGAAAATTTCGCTTCAAAATTCCGTGCCAGAGGTGAGTTATTCGAGTTTTTCTAAGAAATTTCGAGCTCGTTCAAAAATTTGATGTCTTTATCTGTACAATTTCGGGTCCAAACATGTCGAAAACGTTACTGAAGCCATGCTCAGTTTGTGCAGCACATCTGTGGCTATCATCCTGCGAAAATTTCGCTTCAAAATTCCGTGCCAGAGCTGAGTTATTCGAGTTTTTCTAGGAAATTTCGAGCTCGTTCAAAAATTTGATGTCTTTATCTTTACAATTTCGTGTCCAAACATGTCAAATACGTCACTGAAGTTATGCTCAGTTTGTGCAGCACATCTGTGGCTATCATCCTGCGAAAATTTCGCTTCAAAATTCCGTGCCAGAGCTGAGTTATTCGGGTTGTTATAAGAAATTTCGAGCTCGTTCAAAAATTTGATGTCTTTATCTTTACAATAACGTGTCCAAACATGTCAAATACGTCACTGAAGTTATGCTCAGTTTGTGCAGCACATCTGTAGCTATCATCCTGCGAAAATTTCGCTTCAAAATTCCGTACCAGAGCTGAATTATTCGAGTTTTTCTGAGAAATTTCGAGCTCGTTCAAAAATTTAATGTTTTTATCTTTACAATTACGTGTCCAAACATGTCAAATACGTCACTGAAGTTATACTCAGTTTGTGCAGCACATCTGTGGCTATCATCCTGCGAAAATTTCGCTTCAAAATTCCGTGCCAGAGCTGAGTTATCCGAGTTTGTCTAAAACATTTCGAACTCGTTCAAATATTTGATGTCTTTATCTTTACAATTACGTGTCCAAACATATCAAATACCGCCATCCGGGATGAGATTGTGCCACGGGGGTGAGATTGTGCCAAAAACCAAAAATGTTTATTTGTGAAAATTTATTATATCTATAGAACCTGGTGACCTAATTTCAAAATGATAACATAACATATTTATTATAACTTAGAATGGAACACAGATAATATTAGCGAACTGTTTGGCCTAAACAGGGTTTCAAAGTTCGCGATCAAAAATAGGCGGAAATAACACATGTGAAAAATGTCCCGCATAAACCAACCCGAACAGGAAATCGCATCAACTTGCTATTTTGAAGATATATAAAATAATCATTTATAATGCATTGAAAGGTTATTATGCGTTGGATTAGTTTTGATTACGAAAATAATATTTTTCGAAACTTTGTACTTTTCGAGCTTCACGTGGGTGAGATTGTGCCAAGCCATAATGATCGATTCAATTTGTGGATTTCACATACACAACAAAAACACGTCAGTATACACCAGCACACTCACATTCTTTACTATTGAGCACAATATTTTGACAGATTAGATTGCATCATCAATTTTGGAGCAAACAGCATCATAGGTCTGCTAAATAATTTAAACTAATTTTTACTTTTTCTCTGGAAATTTCAGATACTTGGAATAAACACTCTAATATAAGACGAATATATTATATCGTGTATAAACTGCCAGTTTTAAGGAGGTAAGGAAGTAATGGTTACTTTTGTTAAATGATCAAATGGGTATGCCACCTTAGGATACACCCCTTCATATATCTCCCCCTTGTTAACCCTAGAAACGATACTGGCTATATAAAGGCTGTCCATTGACAACAAACTCGTTTTTAGTTATTTCACAGCTCTCCGGGTTATTTTCGTTCCTACTTTTTGTATGATGCGTTGTTTTTGGCCGACCCCCTGCCCCTAATAGTCCACTTAGTTCATGGACGGCCGCATATGAACTACTTTATACTGATATTTATGTGTATTGTTTATAAACATGCTAATGTTCACTGTTTAGGTTTTTAGCCTAACTTTAAGTTTTTGGCACAATGTCACCCCCCAGAAGGGGTGAGATTGTGCCAAAGTTCATGCACTTCCAGTAAAATTAGGTTTCATTGTAACTAAACCATGTCTACGGTAGTTGTTAATTGAACAATTTAGTATATATTGACAGGTTTGAAATCAACTTAGTTCCTAAATTGTGTGTATACTGAGCTGAAGAAAAAAAAAATATATGCTTTTTTGGCACAATTTCGCCCCGGATGACGGTACGTTACTGAAGTTATGCTCAGTTTGTGCAGCACATCTGTGGCTATCATCCTGCGAAAATTTCGCTTCAAAATTCCGTGCCAGAGCTGAGTTATTCGAGTTTTTCTAAGAAATTTCGAGCTCGTTCAAAAATTTGATGTCTTTATCTTTACAATTTCGGGTCCAAACATGTCGAAAACGTTACTGAAGCCATGCTCAGTTTGTGCAGCACATCTGTGGCTATCATCCTGTGAAAATTTCGCTTCAAAATTCCGTGCCAGAGCTGAGTTATTCGAGTTTTTCTAAGAAATTTCGAGCTCGTTCAAAAATTTGATGTCTTTATCTTTACAATTTCGTGTCCAAACATGTCAAATACGTCACTGAAGTTATGCTCAGTTTGTGCAGCACATCTGTGGCTATCATCCTGTGAAAATTTCGCTTTAAAATTCCGTGCCAGAGCTGAGTTATTCGAGTTTTTCTAAGAAATTTCAAGCTCGTTCAAAAATTTGATGTCTTTATCTTAACAATTACGTGTCTAAACATGTCAAATACGTCACTGAAGTTATGCTCAGTTTGTGCAGCACATCGGTGGCTATCATCCTGCGAAAATTTCGCTTCAAAATTCCGTGCCAGAGGTGAGTTATTCGAGTTTTTCTAAGAAATTTCGAGCTCGTTCAAAAATTTGATGTCTTTATCTGTACAATTTCGGGTCCAAACATGTCGAAAACGTTACTGAAGCCATGCTCAGTTTGTGCAGCACATCTGTGGCTATCATCCTGCGAAAATTTCGCTTCAAAATTCCGTGCCAGAGCTGAGTTATTCGAGTTTTTCTAGGAAATTTCGAGCTCGTTCAAAAATTTGATGTCTTTATCTTTACAATTTCGTGTCCAAACATGTCAAATACGTCACTGAAGTTATGCTCAGTTTGTGCAGCACATCTGTGGCTATCATTCTACGAAAATTTCGCTTCAAAATTCCGTGCCAGAGCTGAGTTATTCGAGTTTTTCTAAGAAATTTCGAGCTCGTTCAAAAATTTGATGTCTTTATCTTTACAATTTCGTGTCCAAACATGTCAAATACGTCACTGAAGTTATGCTCAGTTTGTGCAGCACATCTGTGGCTATCATCCTGTGAAAATTTCGCTTTAAAATTCCGTGCCAGAGCTGAGTTATTCGAGTTTTTCTAAGAAATTTCAAGCTCGTTCAAAAATTTGATGTCTTTATCTTAACAATTACGTGTCTAAACATGTCAAATACGTCACTGAAGTTATGCTCAGTTTGTGCAGCACATCGGTGGCTATCATCCTGTGAAAATTTCGCTTCAAAATTCCGTGCCAGAGGTGAGTTATTCGAGTTTTTCTAAGAAATTTCGAGCTCGTTCAAAAATTTGATGTCTTTATCTGTACAATTTCGGGTCCAAACATGTCGAAAACGTTACTGAAGCCATGCTCAGTTTGTGCAGCACATCTGTGGCTATCATCCTGCGAAAATTTCGCTTCAAAATTCCGTGCCAGAGCTGAGTTATTCGAGTTTTTCTAGGAAATTTCGAGCTCGTTCAAAAATTTGATGTCTTTATCTTTACAATTTCGTGTCCAAACATGTCAAATACGTCACTGAAGTTATGCTCAGTTTGTGCAGCACATCTGTGGCTATCATTCTACGAAAATTTCGCTTCAAAATTCCGTGCCAGAGCTGAGTTATTCGAGTTTTTCCGAGAAATTTCGAACTCGTTCAAAAATTTGATGTCTTTATCTTTACAATTACGTGTCCAAACATGTCAAATACGTCACTGAAGTTATGCTCAGTTTGTGCAGCACATCTGTGGCTATCATCTTGCGCAAATTTCGCTTCAACATTCCGTGCCAGAGCTGAGTTATTGGAGTTTTTCTGAGAAATTTCGAGCTAGTTCAAAAATTTGATGTCTTTATCTTTACAATTTCGTGTCCAAACATGTCAAATACGTCACTGAAGTTATGCTCAGTTTGTGCAGCACATCTGTGGCTATCATTCTACGAAAATTTCGCTTCAAAATTCCGTGCCAGAGCTGAGTTATTCGAGTTTTTCTGAGAAATTTCGAACTCGTTCAAAAATTTGATGTCTTTATCTTTACAATTTCGTGTCCAAACATGTCAAATACGTCACTGAAGTTATGCTCAGTTTGTGCAGCACATCTGTGGCTATCATCTTGCGCAAATTTCGCTTCAACATTCCGTGCCAGAGCTGAGTTATTGGAGTTTTTCTGAGAAATTTCGAGCTAGTTCAAAAATTTGATGTCTTTATCTTTACAATTTCGTGTCCAAACATGTCAAATACGTCACTGAAGTTATGCTCAGTTTGTGCAGCACATCTGTGGCTATCATCTTGCGAAAATTTCGCTACAAAATTCCGTGCTAGAGCTGAGTTATTCGAGTTTTTCTGAGAAATTTCGAGCTCGTTCAAAAATTTGATGTCTTTATCTTTACAATTTCGTGTCCAAACATGTCAAATACGTCACTGAAGTTATGCTCAGTTTGTGCAGCACATCTGTGGCTATCATCCTGCGAAAATTTCGCTTCAAAATTCCGTGCCAGAGCTGAGTTATTCGAGTTTTTATAAGAAATTTCGAGCTCGTTCAAAAATTTGATGTCTATCTTTATAATTTCGTGTCCAAACATGTCAAATACGTCACTGAAGTTATGCTCAGTTTGTGTAGCACATCTGTGGCTATCATCCTGCGAAAATTTCGCTTCAAAATTCCGTGCCAGAGCTGAGTTATTCGAGTTTTTATAAGAAATTTCGAGCTCGTTCAAAAATTTGTTGTCTATCTTTATAATTTCGTGTCCAAACATGTCAAATACGTCACTGAAGTTATGCTCAGTTTGTGCAGCACATCTGTGGCTATCATCCTGCGAAAATTTCGCTTCAAAATTCCGTGCCAGAGCTGAGTTATTCGAGTTTTTCTAAGAAATTTCGAGCTAGTTCAAAAATTTGATGTCTTTATCTTTACAATTACGTATCCAAACATGTCAAATACGTCACTGAAGTTATGCTCAGTTTGTGCAGCACATCTGTGGCTATCATCCTGCGGCAATTTCGCTTCAAAATTCCGTGCCAGAGCTGAGTTATTCGAGTTTCTCTAAGAAATTTCGAGCTCGTTCAAAAATTTGATGTCTTTATCTTTACAATTTCGTGTCCAAACATGTAATACGTCACTGAAGTTATGCTCAGTTTGTGCAGCACATCTGTGGCTATCATCCTGCGAAAATTTCGCTTCAAAATTCCGTGCCAGAGCTGAGTTATTCGAGTTTTACTAAGAAATTTCGAGCTCGTTCAAAAATTTGATGTCTTTATCTGTACAATTTCGGGTCCAAACATGTCGAAAACGTTACTGAAGCCATGCTCAGTATGTGCAGCACATCTGTGGCTATCATTCTACGAAAATTTCGCTTCAAAATTCCGTGCCAGAGCTGAGTTATTAGAGTTTTTCTGAGAATTTTCGAGCTAGTTCAAAAATTTGATGTCTTTATCTTTACAATGACGTGTCCAAACATGTTAAATACGTCACTGAAGTTATGCTCAGTTTGTGCAGCACATCTGTTGCTATCATCCTGCGAAAATTTCGCTTTAAAATTCCGTGCCAGAGCTGAGTTATTCGAGTTTTTCTGAGAAATTTCGAGCTCGTTCAAAAATTTGATGTCTTTATCTTAACAATTACGTGTCCAAGCATATCAAATACGTCACTGAAGTAATGCTCAGTTTGTGCAGCACATCTGTGGCAATCATCCTGCAAAAATTTCGCTTCAAAATTCCGTGCCAGAGCTGAGTTATTCGAGTTTTTCTAAGAAATTTCGAGCTCGTTCAAAAATTTGATGTCTTTATCTTTACAATTTCGTGTCCAAACATGTCAAATACGTCACTGAAGTTATGCTCAGTTTGTGCAGCACATCTGTGGCTATCATCTTGCGAAAATTTCGCTTCAAAATTCCGTGCCAGAGCTGAGTTATACGAGTTTTCTAAGAAATTTCGAGCTCGTTCAAAAATTTGATGTCTTTATCTTTACAATTTCGTGTCCAAACATGTCTAATACGTCACTGAAGTTATGCTCAGTTTGTGCAGCACATCTGTGGCTATCATCCTGCGAAAATTTCGCTTCAAAATTCCGTGCCAGAGCTGAGTTATTCGAGTTTTTCTAAGAAATTTCGAGCTCGTTGAAAAATTTGATGCCTTTATCTTTACAATTACGTATCCAAACATGTCAAATACGTCACTGAAGTTATGCTCAGTTTGTGCAGCACATCTGTGGCTATCATCCTGCGAAAATTTCGCTTCAAAATTCCGTGCCAGAGCTGAGTTATTCGAGTTTTTCTAAGAAATTTCGAGCTCGTTCAAAAATTTGATGTCTTTATCTTTACAATTTCGTGTCCAAACATGTCTAATACGTCACTGAAGTTATGCTCAGTTTGTGCAGCACGTCTGTGTCTATCATCCTGCGAAAATTTCGCTTCAAAATTCCGTGCCAGAGGTGACTTATTGGAGTTTTTCTGAGAAATTTCGAGGTAGTTCAAAAATTTGATGTCTTTATCTTTACAATTACGTGTCCAAACATGTCAAATACGTCACTGAAGTTATGCTCAGTTTGTGCAGCACATCTGTGGCTATCATTCTGCGTTAATTTCGCTTCAACATTCCGTGCCAGAGCTGAGTTATTCGAGTTTTTCTGAGAAATTTCGAGCTCGTTCAAAAATTTGATGTCTTTATCTTAACAATTACGTGTCCAAGCATATCAAATACGTCACTGAAGTAATGCTCAGTTTGTGCAGCACATCTGTGGCAATCATCCTGCAAAAATTTCGCTTCAAAATTCCGTGCCAGAGCTGAGTTATTCGAATTTGTATAAGACATTTCGAGCTCGTTCAAAAATTTGATGTCTTTATCTTTACAATTTCGTGTCCAAACATGTCTAATACGTCACTGAAGTTATGCTCAGTTTGTGCAGCACATCTGTGTCTATCATCCTGCGAACATTTCGCTTCAAAATTCCGTGCCAAAGCTGAGTTATTCGAGTTTTTCTGAGAAATTTCGAACTCGTTTAAAAATTTGATGTCCTTATCTTTACAATTACGTGTCCAAACATGTCAAATACGTCACTGAAGTTATGCTCAGTTTATGCAGCACATCTGTGGCTATCATTCTGCGTAAATTTCGCTTCAAAATTCCGTGCCAGAGCTGAGTTATTCGAGTTTGTATAAGACATTTCGAGCTCGTTCAAAAATTTGATGTCTTTATCTTTACAATTTCGTGTCCAAACATGTCAAATACGTCACTGAAGTTATGCTCAGTTTGTGTAGCACATCTGTGGCTATCATCCTGCGAAAATTTCGTTTCAAAATTCCGTGCCAGAGCTGAGTTATTCGAGTTTTTCTGAGAAATTTCGAGCTCGTTCAAAAATTTGATGTCTTTATCTTTACAATTTCGTGTCCAAACATGTCAAATACGTCACTGAAGTTATGCTCAGTTTGTGCAGCACATCTGTGGCTATTATCTTGCAAAAATTTCGCTTCAAAGGTCCGTACCAGAGCTGAGTTATTCGAGTTTTTCTGAGAAATTTCGAGCTCGTTCAAAAATTTGATGACTTTATCTTTACAATTACGTGTCCAAACATGTCAAAAACGTCACTGAAGTTATGCTCAGTTTGTGCAGCACATCTGTGGCTATCATCCCGCAAAAATTTCGCTTCAAAATTCCGTGCCAGAGCTGAGTTATTCGAGTTTTTCTGAGAAATTTCGAGCTCGTTCAAAAATTTGATGTCTTTATCTTTACAATTACGTGTCCAAACATGTCAAATACGTCACTGAAGCTATGCTCAGTTTGTGCAGCACATCTGTGGATATCATCCTGCAAAAATTTCGCTTCAAAATTCCGTGCCAGAGCTGAGTTATTCGAGTTTTTCTGAGAAATTTCGAGCTCGTTCAAAAATTTGATGACTTTATCTTTACAATTACGTGTCCAAACATGTCAAAAGCGTCACTGAAGTTATGCTCAGTTTGTGCAGCACATCTGTGGCTATCATCCTGCGAAAATTTCGCTTCAAAATTCCGTGCCAGAGCTGAGTTATCCGAGTTTTTCTGAGAAATTTCGAGCTCGTTCAAAAATTTGATGTCTTTATCTTTACAATTTCGTGTCCAAACATGTCAAATACGTCACTGAAGTTATGCTCAGTTTGTGCAGCACATCTGTGGCTATCATCCTGCGAAAATTTCGCTTCAAAATTCCGTGCCAGAGCTGAGTTATTCGAGTTTTTCTGAGAAATTTCGAACTCGTTCAAAAATTTGATGCCTTTATCTTTACAATTACGTGTCCAAACATGTCAAATACGTCACTGAAGTTATGCTCAGTTTGTGCAGCACATCTGTGGCTACCATCCTGCGAAAATTTCGCTTCAAAATTCCGTGCCAGAGCTGAGTTATTCGGGTTTTTATAAGAAATTTCGAGCTCGTTCAAAAATTTGATGTCTTTATCTTTACAATTACGTGTCCAAACATGTCAAATACGTCACTGAAGTTATGCTCAGTTTGTGCAGCACATCTGTAGCTATCATCCTGCGAAAATTTCGCTTCAAAATTCCGTACCAGAGCTGAATTATTCGAGTTTTTCTGAGAAATTTCGAGCTCGTTCAAAAATTTAATGTTTTTATCTTTACAATTACGTGTCCAAACATGTCAAATACGTCACTGAAGTTATACTCAGTTTGTGCAGCACATCTGTGGCTATCATCCTGCGAAAATTTCGCTTCAAAATTCCGTGCCAGAGCTGAGTTATCCGAGTTTGTCTAAAACATTTCGAACTCGTTCGAATATTTGATGTCTTTATCTTTACAATTACGTGTCCACACATATCAAATACCGCCATCCGGGATGAGATTGTGCCACGGGGGTGAGATTGTGCCAAAAACCAAAAATGTTTATTTGTGAAAATTTATTATATCTATAGAACCTGGTGACCTAAATTCAAAATGATAACATAACATATTTATTATAACTTAGAATGGAACACAGATAATATTAGCGAACTGTTTGGCCTAAACAGGGTTTCAAAGTTCGCGATCAAAAATAGGCGGAAATAACACATGTGAAAAATGTCCCGCATAAACCAACCCGAACAGGAAATCGCATCAACTTGCTATTTTGAAGATATATAAAATAATCATTTATAATGCATTGAAAGGTTATTATGCGTTGGATTAGTTTTGATTACGAAAATAATATTTTTCGAAACTTTGTACTTTTCGAGCTTCACGTGGGTGAGATTGTGCCAAGCCATAATGATCGATTCAATTTGTGGATTTCACATACACAACAAAAACACGTCAGTATACACCAGCACACTCACATTCTTTACTATTGAGCACAATATTTTGACAGATTAGATTGCATCATCAATTTTGGAGCAAACAGCATCATAGGTCTGCTAAATAATTTAAACTAATTTTTACTTTTTCTCTGGAAATTTCAGATACTTGGAATAAACACTCTAATATAAGACGAATATATTATATCGTGTATAAACTGCCAGTTTTAAGGAGGTAAGGAAGTAATGGTTACTTTTGTTAAATGATCAAATGGGTATGCCACCTTAGGATACACCCCTTCATATATCTCCCCCTTGTTAACCCTAGAAACGATACTGGCTATATAAAGGCTGTCCATTGACAACGAACTCGTTTTTAGTTATTTCACAGCTCTCCGGGTTATTTTCGTTCATACTTTTCGTATGATGCGTTGTTTTTGGCCGACCCCCTGCCCCTAATAGTCCACTTAGTTCATGGACGGCCGCATATGAACTACTTTATACTGATATTTATGTGTATTGTTTATAAACATGCTAATGTTCACTGTTTAGGTTTTTAGCCTAACTTTAAGTTTTTGGCACAATGTCACCCCCCAGAAGGGGTGAGATTGTGCCAAAGTTCATGCACTTCCAGTAAAATTAGGTTTCATTGTAACTAAACCATGTCTACGGTAGTTGTTAGTTGAACACTTTAGTATATATTGACAGGTTTGAAATCAACTTAGTTCCTAAATTGTGTGTATACTGAGCTGAAGAAAAAAAAAAATATATACTTTTTTGGCACAATTTCGCCCCGGATGACGGTACGTTACTGAAGTTATGCTCAGTTTGTGCAGCACATCTGTGGCTATCATCCTGCGAAAATTTCGCTTCAAAATTCCGTGCCAGAGCTGAGTTATTCGAGTTTTCCTGAGAAATTTCGAGCTCGTTCAAAAATTTGATGACTTTATCTTTACAATTACGTGTCCAAACATGTCAAAAGCGTCACTGAAGTTATGCTCAGTTTGTGCAGCACATCTGTGGCTATCATCCTGCGAAAATTTCGCTTCAAAATTCCGTGCCAGAGCTGAGTTATCCGAGTTTTTCTGAGAAATTTCGAGCTCGTTCAAAAATTTGATGTCTTTATCTTTACAATTTCGTGTCCAAACATGTCAAATACGTCACTGAAGTTATGCTCAGTTTGTGCAGCACATCTGTGGCTATCATCCTGCGAAAATTTCGCTTCAAAATTCCGTGCCAGAGCTGAGTTATTCGAGTTTTTCTGAGAAATTTCGAACTCGTTCAAAAATTTGATGTCTTTATCTTTACAATTACGTGTCCAAACATGTCAAATACGTCACTGAAGTTATGCTCAGTTTGTGCAGCACATCTGTAGCTATCATCCTGCGAAAATTTCGCTTCAAAATTCCGTACCAGAGCTGAATTATTCGAGTTTTTCTGAGAAATTTCGAGCTCGTTCAAAAATTTAATGTTTTTATCTTTACAATTACGTGTCCAAACATGTCAAATACGTCACTGAAGTTATACTCAGTTTGTGCAGCACATCTGTGGCTATCATCCTGCGAAAATTTCGCTTCAAAATTCCGTGCCAGAGCTGAGTTATCCGAGTTTGTCTAAAACATTTCGAACTCGTTCGAATATTTGATGTCTTTATCTTTACAATTACGTGTCCACACATATCAAATACCGCCATCCGGGATGAGATTGTGCCACGGGGGTGAGATTGTGCCAAAAACCAAAAATGTTTATTTGTGAAAATTTATTATATCTATAGAACCTGGTGACCTAAATTCAAAATGATAACATAACATATTTATTATAACTTAGAATGGAACACAGATAATATTAGCGAACTGTTTGGCCTAAACAGGGTTTCAAAGTTCGCGATCAAAAATAGGCGGAAATAACACATGTGAAAAATGTCCCGCATAAACCAACCCGAACAGGAAATCGCATCAACTTGCTATTTTGAAGATATATAAAATAATCATTTATAATGCATTGAAAGGTTATTATGCGTTGGATTAGTTTTGATTACGAAAATAATATTTTTCGAAACTTTGTACTTTTCGAGCTTCACGTGGGTGAGATTGTGCCAAGCCATAATGATCGATTCAATTTGTGGATTTCACATACACAACAAAAACACGTCAGTATACACCAGCACACTCACATTCTTTACTATTGAGCACAATATTTTGACAGATTAGATTGCATCATCAATTTTGGAGCAAACAGCATCATAGGTCTGCTAAATAATTTAAACTAATTTTTACTTTTTCTCTGGAAATTTCAGATACTTGGAATAAACACTCTAATATAAGACGAATATATTATATCGTGTATAAACTGCCAGTTTTAAGGAGGTAAGGAAGTAATGGTTACTTTTGTTAAATGATCAAATGGGTATGCCACCTTAGGATACACCCCTTCATATATCTCCCCCTTGTTAACCCTAGAAACGATACTGGCTATATAAAGGCTGTCCATTGACAACGAACTCGTTTTTAGTTATTTCACAGCTCTCCGGGTTATTTTCGTTCATACTTTTCGTATGATGCGTTGTTTTTGGCCGACCCCCTGCCCCTAATAGTCCACTTAGTTCATGGACGGCCGCATATGAACTACTTTATACTGATATTTATGTGTATTGTTTATAAACATGCTAATGTTCACTGTTTAGGTTTTTAGCCTAACTTTAAGTTTTTGGCACAATGTCACCCCCCAGAAGGGGTGAGATTGTGCCAAAGTTCATGCACTTCCAGTAAAATTAGGTTTCATTGTAACTAAACCATGTCTACGGTAGTTGTTAGTTGAACACTTTAGTATATATTGACAGGTTTGAAATCAACTTAGTTCCTAAATTGTGTGTATACTGAGCTGAAGAAAAAAAAAAATATATACTTTTTTGGCACAATTTCGCCCCGGATGACGGTACGTTACTGAAGTTATGCTCAGTTTGTGCAGCACATCTGTGGCTATCATCCTGCGAAAATTTCGCTTCAAAATTCCGTGCCAGAGCTGAGTTATTCGAGTTTTCCTGAGAAATTTCGAGCTCGTTCAAAAATTTGATGTCTTTATCTTTACTTGACAATCAAATACTTGGAATAAACACTCTAATATAAGACGAATATATTATATCGTGTATAAACTGCCAGTTTTAAGGAGGTAAGGAAGTAATGGTTACTTTTGTTAAATGATCAAATGGGTATGCCACCTTAGGATACACCCCTTCATATATCTCCCCCTTGTTAACCCTAGAAACGATACTGGCTATATAAAGGCTGTCCATTGACAACGAACTCGTTTTTAGTTATTTCACAGCTCTCCGGGTTATTTTCGTTCATACTTTTCGTATGATGCGTTGTTTTTGGCCGACCCCCTGCCCCTAATAGTCCACTTAGTTCATGGACGGCCGCATATGAACTACTTTATACTGATATTTATGTGTATTGTTTATAAACATGCTAATGTTCACTGTTTAGGTTTTTAGCCTAACTTTAAGTTTTTGGCACAATGTCACCCCCCAGAAGGGGTGAGATTGTGCCAAAGTTCATGCACTTCCAGTAAAATTAGGTTTCATTGTAACTAAACCATGTCTACGGTAGTTGTTAGTTGAACAATTTAGTATATATTGACAGGTTTGAAATCAACTTAGTTCCTAAATTGTGTGTATACTGAGCTGAAGAAAAAAAAAATATATACTTTTTTGGCACAATTTCGCCCCGGATGACGGTACGTTACTGAAGTTATGCTCAGTTTGTGCAGCACATCTGTGGCTATCATCCTGCGAAAATTTCGCTTCAAAATTCCGTGCCAGAGCTGAGTTATTCGAGTTTTCCTGAGAAATTTCGAGCTCGTTCAAAAATTTGATGTCTTTATCTTTACAATTTCGGGTCCAAACATGTCGAAAACGTTACTGAAGCCATGCTCAGTTTGTGCAGCACATCTGTGGCTATCATCCTGTGAAAATTTCGCTTCAAAATTCCGTGCCAGAGCTGAGTTATTCGAGTTTTTCTAAGAAATTTCGAGCTCGTTCAAAAATTTGATGTCTTTATCTTTACAATTTCGTGTCCAAACATGTCAAATACGTCACTGAAGTTATGCTCAGTTTGTGCAGCACATCTGTGGCTATCATCCTGTGAAAATTTCGCTTTAAAATTCCGTGCCAGAGCTGAGTTATTCGAGTTTTTCTAAGAAATTTCAAGCTCGTTCAAAAATTTGATGTCTTTATCTTAACAATTACGTGTCTAAACATGTCAAATACGTCACTGAAGTTATGCTCAGTTTGTGCAGCACATCGGTGGCTATCATCCTGCGAAAATTTCGCTTCAAAATTCCGTGCCAGAGGTGAGTTATTCGAGTTTTTCTAAGAAATTTCGAGCTCGTTCAAAAATTTGATGTCTTTATCTGTACAATTTCGGGTCCAAACATGTCGAAAACGTTACTGAAGCCATGCTCAGTTTGTGCAGCACATCTGTGGCTATCATCCTGCGAAAATTTCGCTTCAAAATTCCGTGCCAGAGCTGAGTTATTCGAGTTTTTCTAAGAAATTTCGAGCTCGTTCAAAAATTTGATGTCTTTATCTTTACAATTTCGTGTCCAAACATGTCAAATACGTCACTGAAGTTATGCTCAGTTTGTGCAGCACATCTGTGGCTATCATTCTACGAAAATTTCGCTTCAAAATTCCGTGCCAGAGCTGAGTTATTCGAGTTTTTCTGAGAAATTTCGAACTCGTTCAAAAATTTGATGTCTTTATCTTTACAATTACGTGTCCAAACATGTCAAATACGTCACTGAAGTTATGCTCAGTTTGTGCAGCACATCTGTGGCTATCATCTTGCGCAAATTTCGCTTCAACATTCCGTGCCAGAGCTGAGTTATTGGAGTTTTTCTGAGAAATTTCGAGCTAGTTCAAAAATTTGATGTCTTTATCTTTACAATTTCGTGTCCAAACATGTCAAATACGTCACTGAAGTTATGCTCAGTTTGTGCAGCACATCTGTGGCTATCATTCTACGAAAATTTCGCTTCAAAATTCCGTGCCAGAGCTGAGTTATTCGAGTTTTTCTGAGAAATTTCGAACTCGTTCAAAAATTTGATGTCTTTATCTTTACAATTACGTGTCCAAACATGTCAAATACGTCACTGAAGTTATGCTCAGTTTGTGCAGCACATCTGTGGCTATCATCTTGCGCAAATTTCGCTTCAACATTCCGTGCCAGAGCTGAGTTATTGGAGTTTTTCTGAGAAATTTCGAGCTAGTTCAAAAATTTGATGTCTTTATCTTTACAATTTCGTGTCCAAACATGTCAAATACGTCACTGAAGTTATGCTCAGTTTGTGCAGCACATCTGTGGCTATCATCTTGCGAAAATTTTGCTACAAAATTCCGTGCTAGAGCTGAGTTATTCGAGTTTTTCTGAGAAATTTCGAACTCGTTCAAAAATTTGATGTCTTTATCTTTACAATTACGTGTCCAAACATGTCAAATACGTCTCTGAAGTTATGCTCAGTTTGTGCAGCACATCTGTGGCTATCATTCTGCCAAAATTTCGCTTCAAAATTCCGTGCCAGAGCTGAGTTATTCGAGTTTTTATAAGAAATTTCGAGCTCGTTCAAAAATTTGATGTCTATCTTTATAATTTCGTGTCCAAACATGTCAAATACGTCACTGAAGTTATGCTCAGTTTGTGCAGCACATCTGTGGCTATCATCCTGCGAAAATTTCGCTTCAAAATTCCGTGCCAGAGCTGAGTTATTCGAGTTTTTATAAGAAATTTCGAGCTCGTCCAAAAATTTGATGTCTATCTTTATAATTTCGTGTCCAAACATGTCAAATACGTCACTGAAGTTATGCTCAGTTTGTGCAGCACATCTGTGGCTATCATCCTGCGAAAATTTCGCTTCAAAATTCCGTGCCAGAGCTGAGTTATTCGAGTTTTTCTAAGAAATTTCGAGCTAGTTCAAAAATTTAATGTCTTTATCTTTACAATTACGTATCCAAACATGTCAAATACGTCACTGAAGTTATGCTCAGTTTGTGCAGCACATCTGTGGCTATCATCCTGCGGAAATTTCGCTTCAAAATTCCGTGCCAGAGCTGAGTTATTCGAGTTTCTCTAAGAAATTTCGAGCTAAAATTTGATGTCTTTATCTTAACAATTACGTGTCCAAGCATATCAAATACGTCACTGAAGTAATGCTCAGTTTGTGCAGCACATCTGTGGCAATCATCCTGCAAAAATTTCGCTTCAAAATTCCGTGCCAGAGCTGAGTTATTCGAGTTTCTCTAAGAAATTTCGAGCTCGTTCAAAAATTTGATGTCTTTACCTTTACAATTTCGTGTCCAAACATGTCAAATACGTCACTGAAGTTATGCTCAGTTTGTGCAGCACATCTGTGGCTATCATCCTGCGAAAATATCGCTTCAAAATTCCGTGCCAGAGCTGAGTTATTCGAGTTTTTCTGAGAAATTTCGAGCTCGTTCAAAAATTTGATGTCTTTATCTTTACAATTTCGTGTCCAAACATGTCAAATACGTCACTGAAGTTATGCTCAGTTTGTGCAGCACATCTGTGGCTATCAGGGCTTCTACCGATCCTTTTTTTCTACCGCAGTCACACCAACGCGCATTCAAGTTCACACCGTCCGTTTAGAGGTGGAATACGAATGCTATGCATAACACAACTGGCATTTTGCTCAGTCAAACGCCGACTGCACGCTGCAGAACGAACGGCTTCTAAAACTTTTTGACATTTTCGTTTCGATCAAGTTGCCTTTACCGTTTGGAGCAGCGAATGACTGCAAAACAGTCAAATGACTGGCAATCACCACGCTACGAAAAGCAACCGCACAATCGTATGATTCAATACTACAAAAAAACAACCACTACATGTGCATGGAAGAAGTCGGTCGGACTCCGTCCAATACAAACGAATATTTTTCTTGCGTCGGACCGACGTCTGGGTGACAAACTTTTACTGTGAGCAGCCGATTTGGAGACAAAAAGAGAAACGAAAAAATACGTCACCGTATGCTTCCAGTCAGTTTGCAGTTTATATTCTCAAAGCGCAAAGCAAAACGGGAGATCGACTGTTTGCTTTTGCTGAGATGCCGCATGAATTGTACGACGGCAGCAGCGCAAGCGGTAGATTGACTGGATTAAAAAAACGGTCAAATGATCGTTCAAAAATCGGAGTTTGAATGCGGAAAGTTCGCATTCACGGCAGTCACATTCAACTTGCGATCCCTTTTTAAGCCCTGGTGGCTATCATTCTACGAAAATTTCGCTTCAAAATTTCGTGCCAGAGCTGAGTTATTCGAGTTTTTCTGAGAAATTGCGAGCTCGTTCAAAAATTTGATGTCTTTATCTTTACAATTACGCGTCCAAACATGTCAAATACGTCACTGAAGTTATGCTCAGTTTGTGCAGCACATCTGTTGCTATCATCCTGCGAAAATTTCGCTTTAAAATTCCGTGCCAGAGCTGAGTTATTCGAGTTTTTCTGAGAAATTTCGAGCTCGTTCAAAAATTTGATGTCTTTATCTTAACAATTACGTGTCCAAACATATCAAATACGTCACTGAAGTAATGCTCAGTTTGTGCAGCACATCTGTGGCTATCATCCTGCGAAAATTTCGCTTCAAAGTTCCGTGCCAGAGTTGAGTTATTCGAGTTTTTCTGAGAAATTTCGAGCTCGTTAGAAAATTTGATGTCTTTATCTTTACAATTACGTGTCCAAACATGTCAAATACGTCACTGAAGTTATGCTCAGTTTGCGCAGCACATCTGTGGCTATCATCCTGCGAAAATTTCGCTTCAAAGTTCCGTGCCAGAGTTGAGTTATTCGAGTTTTTCTGAGAAATTTCGAGCTCGTTAGAAAATTTGATGTCTTTATCTTTACAATTATGTGTCCAAACATGTCAAATACGTCACTGAAGTTATGCTCAGTTTGTGCAGCACGTCTGTGGCTATCATCTTGCGAAAATTTCGCTTCAAAATTCCGTGCCAGAGCTGAGTTATTCGAGTTTTTCTAAGAAATTTCGAGCTCGTTCAAAAATTTGATGTCTTTATCTTTACAATTTCGTGTCCAAACATGTCAAATACGTCACTGAAGTTATGCTCAGTTTGCGCAGCACATCTGTGGCTATCATCCTGCGAAAATTTCGCTTCAAAATTCCGTGCCAGAGGTGAGTTATTCGAGTTTTTCTAAGAAATTTCGAGCTCGTTCAAAAATTTGATGTCTTTATCTTTACAATTTCGTGTCCAAACATGTCAAATACGTCACTGAAGTTATGCTCAGTTTGTGCAGCACATCTGTGGCTATCATCCTGCGTAAATTTGGCTTCAAAATTCCGTGCCAGAGGTGAGTTATTTCAGTTTTTCTGAGAAATTTCGAGCTCGTTCAAAAATTTGATGTCTTTATCTTTACAATTACGTCTCCAAACATGTCAAAAACGTCACTGAAGTTATGCTCAGTTTGTGCAGCACATCTGTGGCTATCATCCTGCGGAAATTTCGCTTGAAAATTCCGTGCCAGAGCTGAGTTATTCGAGTTTTTCTAAGAAATTTCGAGCTCGTTCAAAAATTTGATGTCCTTATCTTTACAATTTCGTGTCCAAACATGTCTAATACGTCACTGAAGTTATGCTCAGTTTGTGCAGCACGTCTGTGTCTATCATCCTGCGAAAATTTCGCTTCAAAATTCCGTGCCAGAGCTGAGTTATTCGAGTTTTTCTAAGAAATTTCGAGCTCGTTCAAAAATTTGATGTCTTTATCTTTACAATTTCGTGTCCAAACATGTCTAATACGTCACTGAAGTTATGCTCAGTTTGTGCAGCACGTCTGTGGCTATCATCTTGCGAAAATTTCGCTTCAAAATTCCGTGCCAGAGCTGAGTTATTCGAGTTTTTCTAAGAAATTTCGAGCTCGTTCAAAAATTTGATGTCTTTATCTTTACAATTTCGTGTCCAAACATGTCAAATACGTCACTGAAGTTATGCTCAGTTTGCGCAGCACATCTGTGGCTATCATCCTGCGAAAATTTCGCTTCAAAATTCCGTGCCAGAGGTGAGTTATTCGAGTTTTTCTAAGAAATTTCGAGCTCGTTCAAAAATTTGATGTCTTTATCTTTACAATTTCGTGTCCAAACATGTCAAAAACGTCACTGAAGTTATGCTCAGTTTGTGCAGCACATCTGTGGCTATCATCCTGCGAAAATTTCGCTTCAAAATTCCGTGCCAGAGGTGACTTATTGGAGTTTTTCTGAGAAATTTCGAGGTAGTTCAAAAATTTGATGTCTTTATCTTTACAATTACGTGTCCAAACATGTCAAATACGTCACTGAAGTTATGCTCAGTTTGTGCAGCACATCTGTGGCTATCATTCTGCGTTAATTTCGCTTCAACATTCCGTGCCAGAGCTGAGTTATTCGAGTTTTTCTGAGAAATTTCGAGCTCGTTCAAAAATTTGATGTCTTTATCTTAACAATTACGTGTCCAAGCATATCAAATACGTCACTGAAGTAATGCTCAGTTTGTGCAGCACATCTGTGGCAATCATCCTGCAAAAATTTCGCTTCAAAATTCCGTGCCAGAGCTGAGTTATTCGAATTTGTATAAGACATTTCGAGCTCGTTCAAAAATTTGATGTCTTTATCTTTACAATTTCGTGTCCAAACATGTCTAATACGTCACTGAAGTTATGCTCAGTTTGTGCAGCACATCTGTGTCTATCATCCTGCGAACATTTCGCTTCAAAATTCCGTGCCAAAGCTGAGTTATTCGAGTTTTTCTGAGAAATTTCGAACTCGTTTAAAAATTTGATGTCCTTATCTTTACAATTACGTGTCCAAACATGTCAAATACGTCACTGAAGTTATGCTCAGTTTATGCAGCACATCTGTGGCTATCATTCTGCGTAAATTTCGCTTCAAAATTCCGTGCCAGAGCTGAGTTATTCGAGTTTGTATAAGACATTTCGAGCTCGTTCAAAAATTTGATGTCTTTATCTTTACAATTTCGTGTCCAAACATGTCAAATACGTCACTGAAGTTATGCTCAGTTTGTGTAGCACATCTGTGGCTATCATCCTGCGAAAATTTCGTTTCAAAATTCCGTGCCAGAGCTGAGTTATTCGAGTTTTTCTGAGAAATTTCGAGCTCGTTCAAAAATTTGATGTCTTTATCTTTACAATTTCGTGTCCAAACATGTCAAATACGTCACTGAAGTTATGCTCAGTTTGTGCAGCACATCTGTGGCTATTATCTTGCAAAAATTTCGCTTCAAAGGTCCGTACCAGAGCTGAGTTATTCGAGTTTTTCTGAGAAATTTCGAGCTCGTTCAAAAATTTGATGACTTTATCTTTACAATTACGTGTCCAAACATGTCAAAAACGTCACTGAAGTTATGCTCAGTTTGTGCAGCACATCTGTGGCTATCATCCCGCAAAAATTTCGCTTCAAAATTCCGTGCCAGAGCTGAGTTATTCGAGTTTTTCTGAGAAATTTCGAGCTCGTTCAAAAATTTGATGTCTTTATCTTTACAATTACGTGTCCAAACATGTCAAATACGTCACTGAAGCTATGCTCAGTTTGTGCAGCACATCTGTGGATATCATCCTGCAAAAATTTCGCTTCAAAATTCCGTGCCAGAGCTGAGTTATTCGAGTTTTTCTGAGAAATTTCGAGCTCGTTCAAAAATTTGATGACTTTATCTTTACAATTACGTGTCCAAACATGTCAAAAGCGTCACTGAAGTTATGCTCAGTTTGTGCAGCACATCTGTGGCTATCATCCTGCGAAAATTTCGCTTCAAAATTCCGTGCCAGAGCTGAGTTATCCGAGTTTTTCTGAGAAATTTCGAGCTCGTTCAAAAATTTGATGTCTTTATCTTTACAATTTCGTGTCCAAACATGTCAAAAACGTCACTGAAGTTATGCTCAGTTTGTGCAGCACATCTGTGGCTATCATCCTGCGAAAATTTCGCTTCAAAATTCCGTGCCAGAGCTGAGTTATTCGAGTTTTTCTGAGAAATTTCGAACTCGTTCAAAAATTTGATGCCTTTATCTTTACAATTACGTGTCCAAACATGTCAAATACGTCACTGAAGTTATGCTCAGTTTGTGCAGCACATCTGTGGCTACCATCCTGCGAAAATTTCGCTTCAAAATTCCGTGCCAGAGCTGAGTTATTCGGGTTTTTATAAGAAATTTCGAGCTCGTTCAAAAATTTGATGTCTTTATCTTTACAATTACGTGTCCAAACATGTCAAATACGTCACTGAAGTTATGCTCAGTTTGTGCAGCACATCTGTAGCTATCATCCTGCGAAAATTTCGCTTCAAAATTCCGTACCAGAGCTGAATTATTCGAGTTTTTCTGAGAAATTTCGAGCTCGTTCAAAAATTTAATGTTTTTATCTTTACAATTACGTGTCCAAACATGTCAAATACGTCACTGAAGTTATACTCAGTTTGTGCAGCACATCTGTGGCTATCATCCTGCGAAAATTTCGCTTCAAAATTCCGTGCCAGAGCTGAGTTATCCGAGTTTGTCTAAAACATTTCGAACTCGTTCGAATATTTGATGTCTTTATCTTTACAATTACGTGTCCACACATATCAAATACCGCCATCCGGGATGAGATTGTGCCACGGGGGTGAGATTGTGCCAAAAACCAAAAATGTTTATTTGTGAAAATTTATTATATCTATAGAACCTGGTGACCTAAATTCAAAATGATAACATAACATATTTATTATAACTTAGAATGGAACACAGATAATATTAGCGAACTGTTTGGCCTAAACAGGGTTTCAAAGTTCGCGATCAAAAATAGGCGGAAATAACACATGTGAAAAATGTCCCGCATAAACCAACCCGAACAGGAAATCGCATCAACTTGCTATTTTGAAGATATATAAAATAATCATTTATAATGCATTGAAAGGTTATTATGCGTTGGATTAGTTTTGATTACGAAAATAATATTTTTCGAAACTTTGTACTTTTCGAGCTTCACGTGGGTGAGATTGTGCCAAGCCATAATGATCGATTCAATTTGTGGATTTCACATACACAACAAAAACACGTCAGTATACACCAGCACACTCACATTCTTTACTATTGAGCACAATATTTTGACAGATTAGATTGCATCATCAATTTTGGAGCAAACAGCATCATAGGTCTGCTAAATAATTTAAACTAATTTTTACTTTTTCTCTGGAAATTTCAGATACTTGGAATAAACACTCTAATATAAGACGAATATATTATATCGTGTATAAACTGCCAGTTTTAAGGAGGTAAGGAAGTAATGGTTACTTTTGTTAAATGATCAAATGGGTATGCCACCTTAGGATACACCCCTTCATATATCTCCCCCTTGTTAACCCTAGAAACGATACTGGCTATATAAAGGCTGTCCATTGACAACGAACTCGTTTTTAGTTATTTCACAGCTCTCCGGGTTATTTTCGTTCATACTTTTCGTATGATGCGTTGTTTTTGGCCGACCCCCTGCCCCTAATAGTCCACTTAGTTCATGGACGGCCGCATATGAACTACTTTATACTGATATTTATGTGTATTGTTTATAAACATGCTAATGTTCACTGTTTAGGTTTTTAGCCTAACTTTAAGTTTTTGGCACAATGTCACCCCCCAGAAGGGGTGAGATTGTGCCAAAGTTCATGCACTTCCAGTAAAATTAGGTTTCATTGTAACTAAACCATGTCTACGGTAGTTGTTAGTTGAACAATTTAGTATATATTGACAGGTTTGAAATCAACTTAGTTCCTAAATTGTGTGTATACTGAGCTGAAGAAAAAAAAAAATATACTTTTTTGGCACAATTTCGCCCCGGATGACGGTACGTTACTGAAGTTATGCTCAGTTTGTGCAGCACATCTGTGGCTATCATCCTGCGAAAATTTCGCTTCAAAATTCCGTGCCAGAGCTGAGTTATTCGAGTTTTCCTGAGAAATTTCGAGCTCGTTCAAAAATTTGATGTCTTTATCTTTACTTGACAATCAAATACTTGGAATAAACACTCTAATATAAGACGAATATATTATATCGTGTATAAACTGCCAGTTTTAAGGAGGTAAGGAAGTAATGGTTACTTTTGTTAAATGATCAAATGGGTATGCCACCTTAGGATACACCCCTTCATATATCTCCCCCTTGTTAACCCTAGAAACGATACTGGCTATATAAAGGCTGTCCATTGACAACGAACTCGTTTTTAGTTATTTCACAGCTCTCCGGGTTATTTTCGTTCATACTTTTCGTATGATGCGTTGTTTTTGGCCGACCCCCTGCCCCTAATAGTCCACTTAGTTCATGGACGGCCGCATATGAACTACTTTATACTGATATTTATGTGTATTGTTTATAAACATGCTAATGTTCACTGTTTAGGTTTTTAGCCTAACTTTAAGTTTTTGGCACAATGTCACCCCCCAGAAGGGGTGAGATTGTGCCAAAGTTCATGCACTTCCAGTAAAATTAGGTTTCATTGTAACTAAACCATGTCTACGGTAGTTGTTAGTTGAACAATTTAGTATATATTGACAGGTTTGAAATCAACTTAGTTCCTAAATTGTGTGTATACTGAGCTGAAGAAAAAAAAAATATATACTTTTTTGGCACAATTTCGCCCCGGATGACGGTACGTTACTGAAGTTATGCTCAGTTTGTGCAGCACATCTGTGGCTATCATCCTGCGAAAATTTCGCTTCAAAATTCCGTGCCAGAGCTGAGTTATTCGAGTTTTCCTGAGAAATTTCGAGCTCGTTCAAAAATTTGATGTCTTTATCTTTACAATTTCGGGTCCAAACATGTCGAAAACGTTACTGAAGCCATGCTCAGTTTGTGCAGCACATCTGTGGCTATCATCCTGTGAAAATTTCGCTTCAAAATTCCGTGCCAGAGCTGAGTTATTCGAGTTTTTCTAAGAAATTTCGAGCTCGTTCAAAAATTTGATGTCTTTATCTTTACAATTTCGTGTCCAAACATGTCAAATACGTCACTGAAGTTATGCTCAGTTTGTGCAGCACATCTGTGGCTATCATCCTGTGAAAATTTCGCTTTAAAATTCCGTGCCAGAGCTGAGTTATTCGAGTTTTTCTAAGAAATTTCAAGCTCGTTCAAAAATTTGATGTCTTTATCTTAACAATTACGTGTCTAAACATGTCAAATACGTCACTGAAGTTATGCTCAGTTTGTGCAGCACATCGGTGGCTATCATCCTGCGAAAATTTCGCTTCAAAATTCCGTGCCAGAGGTGAGTTATTCGAGTTTTTCTAAGAAATTTCGAGCTCGTTCAAAAATTTGATGTCTTTATCTGTACAATTTCGGGTCCAAACATGTCGAAAACGTTACTGAAGCCATGCTCAGTTTGTGCAGCACATCTGTGGCTATCATCCTGCGAAAATTTCGCTTCAAAATTCCGTGCCAGAGCTGAGTTATTCGAGTTTTTCTAAGAAATTTCGAGCTCGTTCAAAAATTTGATGTCTTTATCTTTACAATTTCGTGTCCAAACATGTCAAATACGTCACTGAAGTTATGCTCAGTTTGTGCAGCACATCTGTGGCTATCATTCTACGAAAATTTCGCTTCAAAATTCCGTGCCAGAGCTGAGTTATTCGAGTTTTTCTGAGAAATTTCGAACTCGTTCAAAAATTTGATGTCTTTATCTTTACAATTACGTGTCCAAACATGTCAAATACGTCACTGAAGTTATGCTCAGTTTGTGCAGCACATCTGTGGCTATCATCTTGCGCAAATTTCGCTTCAACATTCCGTGCCAGAGCTGAGTTATTGGAGTTTTTCTGAGAAATTTCGAGCTAGTTCAAAAATTTGATGTCTTTATCTTTACAATTTCGTGTCCAAACATGTCAAATACGTCACTGAAGTTATGCTCAGTTTGTGCAGCACATCTGTGGCTATCATTCTACGAAAATTTCGCTTCAAAATTCCGTGCCAGAGCTGAGTTATTCGAGTTTTTCTGAGAAATTTCGAACTCGTTCAAAAATTTGATGTCTTTATCTTTACAATTACGTGTCCAAACATGTCAAATACGTCACTGAAGTTATGCTCAGTTTGTGCAGCACATCTGTGGCTATCATCTTGCGCAAATTTCGCTTCAACATTCCGTGCCAGAGCTGAGTTATTGGAGTTTTTCTGAGAAATTTCGAGCTAGTTCAAAAATTTGATGTCTTTATCTTTACAATTTCGTGTCCAAACATGTCAAATACGTCACTGAAGTTATGCTCAGTTTGTGCAGCACATCTGTGGCTATCATCTTGCGAAAATTTTGCTACAAAATTCCGTGCTAGAGCTGAGTTATTCGAGTTTTTCTGAGAAATTTCGAACTCGTTCAAAAATTTGATGTCTTTATCTTTACAATTACGTGTCCAAACATGTCAAATACGTCTCTGAAGTTATGCTCAGTTTGTGCAGCACATCTGTGGCTATCATTCTGCCAAAATTTCGCTTCAAAATTCCGTGCCAGAGCTGAGTTATTCGAGTTTTTATAAGAAATTTCGAGCTCGTTCAAAAATTTGATGTCTATCTTTATAATTTCGTGTCCAAACATGTCAAATACGTCACTGAAGTTATGCTCAGTTTGTGCAGCACATCTGTGGCTATCATCCTGCGAAAATTTCGCTTCAAAATTCCGTGCCAGAGCTGAGTTATTCGAGTTTTTATAAGAAATTTCGAGCTCGTCCAAAAATTTGATGTCTATCTTTATAATTTCGTGTCCAAACATGTCAAATACGTCACTGAAGTTATGCTCAGTTTGTGCAGCACATCTGTGGCTATCATCCTGCGAAAATTTCGCTTCAAAATTCCGTGCCAGAGCTGAGTTATTCGAGTTTTTCTAAGAAATTTCGAGCTAGTTCAAAAATTTGATGTCTTTATCTTTACAATTACGTATCCAAACATGTCAAATACGTCACTGAAGTTATGCTCAGTTTGTGCAGCACATCTGTGGCTATCATCCTGCGGAAATTTCGCTTCAAAATTCCGTGCCAGAGCTGAGTTATTCGAGTTTCTCTAAGAAATTTCGAGCTAAAATTTGATGTCTTTATCTTAACAATTACGTGTCCAAGCATATCAAATACGTCACTGAAGTAATGCTCAGTTTGTGCAGCACATCTGTGGCAATCATCCTGCAAAAATTTCGCTTCAAAATTCCGTGCCAGAGCTGAGTTATTCGAGTTTCTCTAAGAAATTTCGAGCTCGTTCAAAAATTTGATGTCTTTACCTTTACAATTTCGTGTCCAAACATGTCAAATACGTCACTGAAGTTATGCTCAGTTTGTGCAGCACATCTGTGGCTATCATCCTGCGAAAATATCGCTTCAAAATTCCGTGCCAGAGCTGAGTTATTCGAGTTTTTCTGAGAAATTTCGAGCTCGTTCAAAAATTTGATGTCTTTATCTTTACAATTTCGTGTCCAAACATGTCAAATACGTCACTGAAGTTATGCTCAGTTTGTGCAGCACATCTGTGGCTATCATTCTACGAAAATTTCGCTTCAAAATTTCGTGCCAGAGCTGAGTTATTCGAGTTTTTCTGAGAAATTGCGAGCTCGTTCAAAAATTTGATGTCTTTATCTTTACAATTACGCGTCCAAACATGTCAAATACGTCACTGAAGTTATGCTCAGTTTGTGCAGCACATCTGTTGCTATCATCCTGCGAAAATTTCGCTTTAAAATTCCGTGCCAGAGCTGAGTTATTCGAGTTTTTCTGAGAAATTTCGAGCTCGTTCAAAAATTTGATGTCTTTATCTTAACAATTACGTGTCCAAACATATCAAATACGTCACTGAAGTAATGCTCAGTTTGTGCAGCACATCTGTGGCTATCATCCTGCGAAAATTTCGCTTCAAAGTTCCGTGCCAGAGTTGAGTTATTCGAGTTTTTCTGAGAAATTTCGAGCTCGTTAGAAAATTTGATGTCTTTATCTTTACAATTACGTGTCCAAACATGTCAAATACGTCACTGAAGTTATGCTCAGTTTGCGCAGCACATCTGTGGCTATCATCCTGCGAAAATTTCGCTTCAAAGTTCCGTGCCAGAGTTGAGTTATTCGAGTTTTTCTGAGAAATTTCGAGCTCGTTAGAAAATTTGATGTCTTTATCTTTACAATTATGTGTCCAAACATGTCAAATACGTCACTGAAGTTATGCTCAGTTTGTGCAGCACGTCTGTGGCTATCATCTTGCGAAAATTTCGCTTCAAAATTCCGTGCCAGAGCTGAGTTATTCGAGTTTTTCTAAGAAATTTCGAGCTCGTTCAAAAATTTGATGTCTTTATCTTTACAATTTCGTGTCCAAACATGTCAAATACGTCACTGAAGTTATGCTCAGTTTGCGCAGCACATCTGTGGCTATCATCCTGCGAAAATTTCGCTTCAAAATTCCGTGCCAGAGGTGAGTTATTCGAGTTTTTCTAAGAAATTTCGAGCTCGTTCAAAAATTTGATGTCTTTATCTTTACAATTTCGTGTCCAAACATGTCAAAAACGTCACTGAAGTTATGCTCAGTTTGTGCAGCACATCTGTGGCTATCATCCTGCGGAAATTTCGCTTGAAAATTCCGTGCCAGAGCTGAGTTATTCGAGTTTTTCTAAGAAATTTCGAGCTCGTTCAAAAATTTGATGTCTTTATCTTTACAATTTCGTGTCCAAACATGTCAAATACGTCACTGAAGTTATGCTCAGTTTGCGCAGCACATCTGTGGCTATCATCCTGCGAAAATTTCGCTTCAAAATTCCGTGCCAGAGGTGAGTTATTCGAGTTTTTCTAAGAAATTTCGAGCTCGTTCAAAAATTTGATGTCTTTATCTTTACAATTACGTGTCCAAACATGTCAAATACGTCACTGAAGTTATGCTCAGTTTGTGCAGCACATCTGTGGCTATCATCCTGCGTAAATTTGGCTTCAAAATTCCGTGCCAGAGGTGAGTAATTTCAGTTTTTCTGAGAAATTTCGAGCTCGTTCAAAAATTTGATGTCTTTATCTTTACAATTACGTCTCCAAACATGTCAAATACGTCACTGAAGTTATGCTCAGTTTGTGCAGCACATCTGTGGCTATCATCCTGCGGAAATTTCGCTTTAAAATTCCGTGCCAGAGCTGAGTTATTCGAGTTTCTCTAAGAAATTTCGAGCTCGTTCAAAAATTTGATGTCTTTATCTTTACAATTTCGTGTCCAAACATGTCAAATACGTCACTGAAGTTATGCTCAGTTTGTGCAGCACATCTGTGGCTATCATCCTGCGAAAATTTCGCTTCAAAATTCCGTGCCAAAGCAGAGTTATTCGAGTTTTTCTAAGAAATTTCGAGCTCGTTCAAAAATTTGATGTCTTTATCTTTACAATTTCGTGTCCAAACATGTCAAATACGTCACTGAAGTTATGCTCAGTTTGTGCAGCACATCTGTGGCTATCATTCTACGAAAATTTCGCTTCAAAATTCCGTGCCAGAGCTGAGTTATTCGAGTTTTTCTGAGAAATTTCGAGATCGTTCAAAAATTTGATGTCTTTATCTTTACAACTACGTGTCCAAACATGTCAAATACGTCACTGAAGTTATGCTCAGTTTGTGCAGCACATCTGTTGCTATCATCGTGCGAAAATTTCGCTTTAAAAATCCGTGCCAGAGCTGAGTTATTCGAGTTTTTCTGAGAAATTTCGAGCTCGTTCAAAAATTTGATGTCTTTATCTTAACAATTACGTGTCCAAGCATATCAAATACGTCACTGAAGTAATGCTCAGTTTGTGCAGCACATCTTTGGCAATCATCCTGCAAAAATTTCGCTTCAAAATTCCGTGCCAGAGCTGAGTTATTCGAGTTTTTCTAAGAAATTTCGAGCTCGTTCAAAAATTTGATGTCTTTATCTTTACAATTTCGTGTCCAAACATGTCAAATACGTCACTGAAGTTATGCTCAGTTTGCGCAGCACATCTGTGGCTATCATCCTGCGAAAATTTCGCTTCAAAATTCTGTGCCAGAGGTGAGTTATTCGAGTTTTTCTAAGAAATTTCGAGCTCGTTCAAAAATTTGATGTCTTTATCTTTACAACTTCGTGTCCAAACATGTCTAATACATCACTGAAGTTATGCTCAGTTTGTGCAGCACATCTGTGGCTATCATCCTGCGAAAATTTCGCTTCAAAAATCCGTGCCAGAGCTGAGTTATTCGAGTTTTTCTAAGAAATTTCGAGCTCGTTCAAATATTTGATGTCTATCTTTACAATTACGTGTCCAAACATGTCAAATACCGCCAACCGGGGTGAGATTGTGCCACGGGGGTGAGATTGTGCCAAAAACCAAAAATGTTTATTTGTGAAAATTTATTATATCTATAGAACCTGGTGACCTAAATTCAAAATGATGATGAACATAACATATTTATTATAACTTAGAATGGAACACAGATAATATTAGCGAACTATTTAGCCTAAACAGGGCTTCAAAGTTCGCGATCAAAATTACGCGGAAATAACGCTTGTGAAAAATATCCCGCATAAACCAACCCGAACAGGAAATCGCATCAACTTGCTATTTTGAAGGTGTATAAACTAATCATTTATAATGCATTGAAAGGTTATTATGCGTTGGATTAGTTTTGATTACGAAAATATTATTTTTCGAAACTTTGTACTTTTCGAGCTTCATGGGGGTGAGATTGTGCCAAGCCATAATGATCGATGCAATTTGTGGATTTCACATACACAACAAAAACACGTCAGTATACATCAGCACACTCACATTCTTTACTATTGAGCACAATATTTTGACAGATTAGATTGCATCATCAATTTTGGAGCAAACAGCATCATAGGTCTGCTAAATAATTTAAACTAATTTTTACTTTTTCTCTGGAAATTTCAGATACTTGGAATAAACACTCTAATATAAGACGAATATATTATATCGTGTATAAACTGCCAGTTTTAAGGAGGTAAGGAAGTAATGGTTACTTTTGTTAAATGATCAAATGGGTATGCCACCTTAGGATACACCCCTTCATATATCTCCCCCTTGTTAACCCTAGAAACGATACTGGCTACATAAAGGCTGTCCATTGACAACGAACTCGTTTTTAGTTATTTCACAGCTCTCCGGGTTATTTTCGTTCCTACTTTTTGTATGATGCGTTGTTTTTGGCCGACCCCCTGCCCCTAATAGTCCACTTAGTTCATGGACGGCCGCATATGAACTACTTTATACTGATATTTATGTGTATTGTTTATAAACATGCTAATGTTCACTGTTTAGGTTTTTAGCCTAACTTTAAGTTTTTGGCACAATGTCACCCCCCAGAAGGGGTGAGATTGTGCCAAAGTTCATGCACTGCCAGTAAAATTAGGTTTCATTGTAACTAAACCATGTCTACGGTAGTTGTTAATTGAACAATTTAGTATATATTGACAGGTTTGAAATCAACTTAGTTCCTAAATTGTGTGTATACTGAGCTAAAGAAAAAAATATATGCTTTTTTGGCACAATTTCGCCCCGGATGACGGTACGTTACTGAAGTTATGCTCAGTTTGTGCAGCACATCTGTGGCTATCATCCTGCGAAAATTTCGCTTCAAAATTCCGTGCCAGAGCTGAGTTATTCGAGTTTTTCTAGGAAATTTCGAGCTCGTTCAAAAATTTGATGTCTTTATCTGTACAATTTCGTGTCCAAACATGTCAAATACGTCACTGAAGTTATGCTCAGTTTGTGCAGCACATCTGTGGCTATCATTCTACGAAAATTTCGCTTCAAAATTCCGTGCCAGAGCTGAGTTATTCGAGTTTTTCTGAGAAATTTCGAGCTCGTTCAAAAATTTGATGTCTTTATCTTTACAATTACGTGTCCAAACATGTCAAATACGTCACTGAAGTTATGCTCAGTTTGTGCAGCACATCTGTGGCTATCATCCTGTGAAAATTTCGCTTCAAAATTCCGTGCAAGAGCTGAGTTATTCGAGTTTTTCTGAGAAATTTCGAGCTCGTTCAAAAATTTGATGTCTTTCTCTTTACAATTACGTGTCCAAACATGTCAAATACGTCACTGAAGTTAAGCTCAGCTTGTGCAGCACATCTGTAGCTATCATCCTGCGAAAATTTCGCTTCAAAATTCCGTGCCAGAGCTGAGCTATTCGAGTTTTTTTAAGAAATTTCGAGCTCGTTCAAAAATTTGATGTCCTTATCTTTACAATTACGTGTCCAAACACGTCAAATACGTCACTGAAGTTATGCTCAGTTTGTGCAGCACATCTGTGGCTATCATCCTGCGAGAATTTCGCTTCAAAATTCCGTGCCAGAGCTGAGTTATCCGAGTTTGTCTAAGACATTTCGAGCTCGTTCAAAAATTTGATGTCTTTATCTTTACAATTTCGTGTCCAAACATGTCAAATACGTCACTGAAGTTATGCTCAGTTTGTGTAGCACATCTGTGGCTATTATCCTGCGAAAATTTTGCTTCAAAATTCCGTGCCAGAGCTGAGTTATTCGAGTTTTTCTGAGAAATTTCGAGCTCGTTCAAAAATTTGATGTCTTTATCTTTACAATTTCGTGTCCCAACATGTCAAATACGTCACTGAAGTTATGCTCAGTTTGTGCAGCACACCTGTGGCTATCATCCCGCGAAAATTTCAATTCAAAATTCCGTGCCAGAGCTGAGTTATTCGAGTTTTTCTGAGAAATTTCGAGCTCGTTCAAAAATTTGATGTCTTTATCTTTACAATTACGTGTCCAAATATGTCAAATACGTTACTAAAGCTATGCTCAGTTTGTGCAGCACATCTGTGGCTATCATCCTGCAAAAATTTCGCTTCAAAATTCCGTGCCAGAGCTGAGTTATTCGAGTTTTTCTAAGAAATTTCGAGCTCGTTCAAAAATTTGATGTGTTTATCTTTACAATTTCGTGTCCAAACATGTCAAATACGTCACTGAAGTCATGCTCAGTTTGTGCAGCACATCTGTGGCTATCATCTTGCGAAAATTTCGTTTCAAAATTCCGTGCCAGAGCTGAGTTATTCGAGTTTTTCTGAGAAATTTCGAGCTAGTTCAAAAATTTGATGTCTTTATCTTTACAATAACGTGTCCAAACATGTCAAATACGTCACTGAAGCTATGCTCAGTTTGTGCAGCACATCTGTGGCTATCATCCTGCGAAAATTTCGCTTCAAAATTCCGTGCCAGAGCTGAGTTATTCGAGTTTTTTCTGAGAAATTTCGAGCTCGTTCAAAAATTTTATGTCTTTATCTTTACAATTTCGTGTCCAAACGTGTCAAATACGTCACTGAAGTTATGCTCAGTTTGTGCAGCACATCTGTGGCTATCATCCTGCGAAAATTTCGCTTCAAAATTCCGTGCCAGAGCTGAGTTATACGAGTTTTTCTGAGAAATTTTTAGCTCGTTCAAAAATTTGATGTCTTTATCTTTACAATTACGTGTCCAAACATGTCAAATACGTCACTGAAGTTATGCTCAGTTTGTGCAGCACATCTGTGGCTATCATCCTGCGAAAATTTCGCTTCAAAAATTCGTGCCAGAGCTGAACTATTCGAGTTTTTTTAAGAAATTTCGAGCTCGTTCAAAAATTTGATGTCTTTATCTTTACAATTACGTGTCCAAACATGTCAAATACGTCACTGAAGTTATGCCCAGTTTGTGCAGCACATCTGTGGCTATCATCCTGCGAAAATTTCGCTTCGAAATTCCGTGCCAGAGCTGAGTTATTCGAGTTTTTCTGAGAAATTTCGAGCTCGTTCAAAAATTTAATGTCTTTATCTTTACAATTTCGTGTCCAAACATGTCAAATACGTCACTGAAGTTATGCTCAGTTTGTGCAGCACATCTGTGTCTATCATCCTGCGAAATTTTCGTTTCAAAATTCCGTGCCAGAGCTGAGTTATTCGAGTTTTTCTGAGAAATTTCGAGCTCGTTCAAAAATTTGATGTCCTTATCTTTACAATTACGTGTCCAAACACGTCAAATACGTCACTGAAGTTATGCTCAGTTTGTGCAGCACATCTGTGTCTATCATCCTGCGAAATTTTCGTTTCAAAATTCCGTGCCAAAGCTGAGTTATTCGAGTTTTTCTGAGAAATTTCGAGCTCGTTCAAAAATTTGATGTCTTTATCTTTACAACTACGTGTCTAAACATGTCAAATACGTCACTGAAGTTATGCTCAGTTTGTGCAGCACATCTGTTGCTATCATCCTGCAAAAATTTCGCTTTAAAAATCCGTGCCAGAGGTGAGTTATTCGAGTTTTTCTGAGAAATTTCGAGCTCGTTCAAAAATTTGATGTCCTTATCTTTACAATTACGTGTCCAAACACGTCAAATACGTCACTGAAGTTATGCTCAGTTTGTGCAGCACATCTGTGTCTATCATCCTGCGAAATTTTCGTTTCAAAATTCCGTGCCAAAGCTGAGTTATTCGAGTTTTTCTGAGAAATTTCGAGCTCGTTCAAAAATTTGATGTCTTTATCTTTACAATTACGTGTCCAAGCATATCAAATACGTCACTGAAGTAATGCTCAGTTTGTGCAGCACATCTTTGGCAATCATCCTGCAAAAATTTCGCTTCAAAATTCCGTGCCAGAGCTGAGTTATTCGAGTTTTTCTAAGAAATTTCGAGCTCGTTCAAAACTTTGATGTCTTTATCTTTACAATTTCGTGTCCAAACATGTCAAATACGTCACTGAAGTTATGCTCAGTTTGCGCAGCACATCTGTGGCTATCATCCTGCGAAAGTTTCGCTTCAAAATTCCGTGCCAGAGGTGAGTTATTCGAGTTTTTCTAAAAAATTTTGAGCTCGTTCAAAAATTTGATGTCTTTATCTTTACAATTTCGTGTCCAAACATGTCTAATACATCACTGAAGTTATGCTCAGTTTGTGCAGCACATCTGTGGCTATCATCCTGCGAAAATTTCGCTTCAAAAATCCGTGCCAGAGCTGAGTTATTCGAGTTTTTCTAAGAAATTTCGAGCTCGTTCAAATATTTGATGTCTATCTTTACAATTACGTGTCCAAACATGTCAAATACCGCCAACCGGGGTGAGATTGTGCCACGGGGGTGAGATTGTGCCACGGGGGTGAGATTGTGCCAAAAACCAAAAATGTTTATTTGTGAAAATTTATTATATCTATAGAACCTGGTGACCTAAATTCAAAATGATGATGAACATAACATATTTATTATAACTTAGAATGGAACACAGATAATATTAGCGAACTATTTAGCCTAAACAGGGCTTCAAAGTTCGCGATCAAAATTACGCGGAAATAACGCTTGTGAAAAATATCCCGCATAAACCAACCCGAACAGGAAATCGCATCAACTTGCTATTTTGAAGGTGTATAAACTAATCATTTATAATGCATTGAAAGGTTATTATGCGTTGGATTAGTTTTGATTACGAAAATATTATTTTTCGAAACTTTGTACTTTTCGAGCTTCATGGGGGTGAGATTGTGCCAAGCCATAATGATCGATGCAATTTGTGGATTTCACATACACAACAAAAACACGTCAGTATACACCAGCACACTCACATTCTTTACTATTGAGCACAATATTTTGACAGATTAGATTGCATCATCAATTTTGGAGCAAACAGCATCATAGGTCTGCTAAATAATTTAAACTAATTTTTACTTTTTCTCTGGAAATTTCAGATACTTGGAATAAACACTCTAATATAAGACGAATATATTATATCGTGTATAAACTGCCAGTTTTAAGGAGGTAAGGAAGTAATGGTTACTTTTGTTAAATGATCAAATGGGTATGCCACCTTAGGATACACCCCTTCATATATCTCCCCCTTGTTAACCCTAGAAACGATACTGGCTACATAAAGGCTGTCCATTGACAACGAACTCGTTTTTAGTTATTTCACAGCTCTCCGGGTTATTTTCGTTCCTACTTTTTGTATGATGCGTTGTTTTTGGCCGACCCCCTGCCCCTAATAGTCCACTTAGTTCATGGACGGCCGCATATGAACTACTTTATACTGATATTTATGTGTATTGTTTATAAACATGCTAATGTTCACTGTTTAGGTTTTTAGCCTAACTTTAAGTTTTTGGCACAATGTCACCCCCCAGAAGGGGTGAGATTGTGCCAAAGTTCATGCACTGCCAGTAAAATTAGGTTTCATTGTAACTAAACCATGTCTACGGTAGTTGTTAATTGAACAATTTAGTATATATTGACAGGTTTGAAATCAACTTAGTTCCTAAATTGTGTGTATACTGAGCTAAAGAAAAAAAATATATGCTTTTTTGGCACAATTTCGCCCCGGATGACGGTACGTTACTGAAGTTATGCTCAGTTTGTGCAGCACATCTGTGGCTATCATCCTGCGAAAATTTCGCTTCAAAATTCCGTGCCAGAGCTGAGTTATTCTAATTTTTCTAAGAAATTACGAGCTCGTTCAAAAATTTGATGTCTTTATCTTTACAATTTCGGGTCCAAACATGTCGAAAACGTTACTGAAGCCATGCTCAGTTTGTGCAGCACATCTGTGGCTATCATCCTGCGAAAATTTCGCTTCAAAATTCCGTGCCAGAGCTGAGTTATTCGAGTTTTTCTAGGAAATTTCGAGCTCGTTCAAAAATTTGATGTCTTTATCTGTACAATTTCGTGTCCAAACATGTCAAATACGTCACTGAAGTTATGCTCAGTTTGTGCAGCACATCTGTGGCTATCATTCTACGAAAATTTCGCTTCAAAATTCCGTGCCAGAGCTGAGTTATTCGAGTTTTTCTGAGAAATTTCGAGCTCGTTCAAAAATTTGATGTCTTTATCTTTACAATTACGTGTCCAAACATGTCAAATACGTCACTGAAGTTATGCTCAGTTTGTGCAGCACATCTGTGGCTATCATCCTGTGAAAATTTCGCTTCAAAATTCCGTGCCAGAGCTGAGTTATTCGAGTTTTTCTGAGAAATTTCGAGCTCGTTCAAAAATTTGATGTCTTTCTCTTTACAATTACGTGTCCAAACATGTCAAATACGTCACTGAAGTTAAGCTCAGCTTGTGCAGCACATCTGTAGCTATCATCCTGCGAAAATTTCGCTTCAAAATTCCGTGCCAGAGCTGAGCTATTCGAGTTTTTTTAAGAAATTTCGAGCTCGTTCAAAAATTTGATGTCCTTATCTTTACAATTACGTGTCCAAACACGTCAAATACGTCACTGAAGTTATGCTCAGTTTGTGCAGCACATCTGTGGCTATCATCCTGCGAGAATTTCGCTTCAAAATTCCGTGCCAGAGCTGAGTTATCCGAGTTTGTCTAAGACATTTCGAGCTCGTTCAAAAATTTGATGTCTTTATCTTTACAATTTCGTGTCCAAACATGTCAAATACGTCACTGAAGTTATGCTCAGTTTGTGTAGCACATCTGTGGCTATTATCCTGCGAAAATTTTGCTTCAAAATTCCGTGCCAGAGCTGAGTTATTCGAGTTTTTCTGAGAAATTTCGAGCTCGTTCAAAAATTTGATGTCTTTATCTTTACAATTTCGTGTCCCAACATGTCAAATACGTCACTGAAGTTATGCTCAGTTTGTGCAGCACACCTGTGGCTATCATCCCGCGAAAATTTCAATTCAAAATTCCGTGCCAGAGCTGAGTTATTCGAGTTTTTCTAAGAAATTTCGAGCTCGTTCAAAAACGTGATGTGTTTATCTTTCAATTTCGTGTCCAAACATGTCAAATACGTCACTGAAGTCATGCTCAGTTTGTGCAGCACATCTGTGGCTATCATCTTGCGAAAATTTCGTTTCAAAATTCCGTGCCAGAGCTGAGTTATTCGAGTTTTTCTGAGAAATTTCGAGCTAGTTCAAAAATTTGATGTCTTTATCTTTACAATAACGTGTCCAAACATGTCAAATACGTCACTGAAGCTATGCTCAGTTTGTGCAGCACATCTGTGGCTATCATCCTGCGAAAATTTCGCTTCAACATTCCGTGCCAGAGCTGAGTTATTCGAGTTTTTTCTGAGAAATTTCGAGCTCGTTCAAAAATTTTATGTCTTTATCTTTACAATTTCGTGTCCAAACGTGTCAAATACGTCACTGAAGTTATGCTCAGTTTGTGCAGCACACCTGTGGCTATCATCCCGCGAAAATTTCAATTCAAAATTCCGTGCCAGAGCTGAGTTATTCGAGTTTTTCTAAGAAATTTCGAGCTCGTTCAAAAACGTGATGTGTTTATCTTTCAATTTCGTGTCCAAACATGTCAAATACGTCACTGAAGTCATGCTCAGTTTGTGCAGCACATCTGTGGCTATCATCTTGCGAAAATTTCGTTTCAAAATTCCGTGCCAGAGCTGAGTTATTCGAGTTTTTCTGAGAAATTTCGAGCTAGTTCAAAAATTTGATGTCTTTATCTTTACAATTACGTGTCCAAACATGTCAAATACGTCACTGAAGTTATGCTCAGTTTGTGCAGCACATCTGTGGCTATCATCCTGCGAAAATTTCGCTTCAAAATTTCGTGCCAGAGCTGAGCTATTCGAGTTTTTTTAAGAAATTTCGAGCTCGTTCAAAAATTTGATGTCTTTATCTTTACAATTACGTGTCCAAACATGTCAAATACGTCACTGAAGTTATGCCCAGTTTGTGCAGCACATCTGTGGCTATCATCCTGCGAAAATTTCGCTTCGAAATTCCGTGCCAGAGCTGAGTTATTCGAGTTTTTCTGAGAAATTTCGAGCTCGTTCAAAAATTTAATGTCTTTATCTTTACAATTTCTTGTCCAAACATGTCAAATACGTCACTGAAGTTATGCTCAGTTTGTGCAGCACATCTGTGTCTATCATCCTGCGAAATTTTCGTTTCAAAATTCCGTGCCAGAGCTGAGTTATTCGAGTTTTTCTGAGAAATTTCGAGCTCGTTCAAAAATTTGATGTCCTTATCTTTACAATTACGTGTCCAAACACGTGAAATATGTCACTGAAGTTATGCTCAGTTTGTGCAGCACATCTGTGTCTATCATCCTGCGAAATTTTCGTTTCAAAATTCCGTGCCAAAGCTGAGTTATTCGAGTTTTTCTGAGAAATTTCGAGCTCGTTCAAAAATTTGATGTCTTTATCTTTACAACTACGTGTCTAAACATGTCAAATACGTCACTGAAGTTATGCTCAGTTTGTGCAGCACATCTGTTGCTATCATCCTGCAAAAATTTCGCTTTAAAAATCCGTGCCAGAGCTGAGTTATTCGAGTTTTTCTGAGAAATTTCGAGCTCGTTCAAAAATTTGATGTCTTTATCTTAACAATTACGTGTCCAAGCATATCAAATACGTCACTGAAGTAATGCTCAGTTTGTGCAGCACATCTTTGGCAATCATCCTGCAAAAATTTCGCTTCAAAATTCCGTGCCAGAGCTAAGTTATTCGAGTTTTTCTAAGAAATTTCGAGCTCGTTCAAAACTTTGATGTCTTTATCTTTACAATTTCGTGTCCAAACATGTCAAATACGTCACTGAAGTTATGCTCAGTTTGCGCAGCACATCTGTGGCTATCATCCTGCGAAAGTTTCGCTTCAAAATTCCGTGCCAGAGGTGAGTTATTCGAGTTTTTCTAAAAAATTTTGAGCTCGTTCAAAAATTTGATGTCTTTATCTTTACAATTTCGTGTCCAAACATGTCAAATACGTCACTGAAGTTATGCTCAGTTTGTGCAGCACATCTGTGGCTATCATCCTGCGAAAATTTCGCTTCAAAATTCCGTGCCAGAGGTGAGTTATTCCAGTTTTTCTGAGAAATTTCGAGCTCGTTCAAATATTTGATGTCTTTATCTTTACAATTACGTCTCCAAACATGTCAAATACGTCACTGAAGTTATGCTCAGTTTGTGCAGCACATCTGTGGCTATCATTCTACGAAAATTTCGCTTCAAAATTCCGTGCCAGAGCTGAGTTATTCGAGTTTTTCTAAGAAATTTCGAGCTCGTTCAAAAATTTGATGTCTTTATCTTTACAATTTCGTGTCCAAACATGTCAAATACGTCACTGAAGTTATGCTCAGTTTGTGCAGCACATCTGTGGCTATCATCCTGCGAAAATTTCGCTTCAAAATTCCGTGCCAGAGCTGAGTTATTCGAGTTTTTCTGAGAAATTTCGAACTCGTTCAAAAATTTGATGCCTTTATCTTTACAATTACGTGTCCAAACATGTCAAATACGTCACTGAAGTTATGCTCAGTTTGTGCAGCACATCTGTGGCTATCATCCTGCGAAAATTTCGCTTCAAAATTCCGTGCCAGAGCTGAGTTATTCGGGTTTTTATAAAAAATTTCGAGCTCGTTCAAAAATTTGATGTCTTTATCTTTACAATTTCGTGTCCAAACATGTCTAATACGTCACTGAAGTTATGCTCAGTTTGTGCAGCACATCTGTGGCTATCATCCTGCGAAAATTTCGCTTCAAAATTCCGTGCCAGAGCTGAGTTATTCGAGTTTTTCTGAGAAATTTCGAACTCGTTCAAAAATTTGATGCCTTTATCTTTACAATTTCGTGTCCAAACATGTCAAATACGTCACTGAAGTTATGCTCAGTTTGTGCAGCACATCTGTGGCTATCATCCTGCGGAAATTTCGCTTCAAAATTCCGTGCCAGAGCAGAGTTATTCGAGTTTTTCTAAGAAATTTCGAGCTCGTTCAAAAATTTAATGTCTTTATCTTTACAATTTCGTGTCCAAACATGTCTAATACGTCACTGAAGTTATGCTCAGTTTGTGCAGCACATCTGTGGCTATCATCCTGCGAAAATTTCGCTTCCAAATTCCGTGCCAGAGCTGAGTTATTCGAGTTTTTCTAAGAAATTTCGAGCTCGTTCAAAAATTTGATGTCTTTATCTTTACAATTTCGTGTCCAAACATGTCAAATACGTCACTGAAGTTATGCTCAGTTTGTGCAGCACATCTGTGGCTATTATTCTGTGAAAATTTCGCTTCAAAATTCCGTGCCAGAGCTGAGTTATTCGAGTTTTTCTGAGAAATTTCGAGCTCGTTCAAAAATTTGATGTCTTTATTTTTACAATTTCGTGTCCAAACATGTCAAATACGTCACTGAAATTATGCTCAGTTTGTGCAGCACATCTGTGGTTATCATCCTGCGAAAATTTCGCTTCAAAATTCCGTGCCAAAGCAGAGTTATTCGAGTTTTTCTAAGAAATTTCGTGCTCGTTCAAATATTTGATGTCTATCTTTACAATTACGTGTCCAAACATGTCAAATACCGCCAACCGGGGTGAGATTGTGCCACGGGGGTGAGATTGTGCCAAAAACCAAAAATGTTTATTTGTGAAAATTTATTATATCTATAGAACCTGGTGACCTAAATTCAAAATGATGATGAACATAACATATTTATTATAACTTAGAATGGAACACAGATAATATTAGCGAACTATTTAGCCTAAACAGGGCTTCAAAGTTCGCGATCAAAATTACGCGGAAATAACGCTTGTGAAAAATATCCCGCATAAACCAACCCGAACAGGAAATCGCATCAACTTGCTATTTTGAAGGTGTATAAACTAATCATTTATAATGCATTGAAAGGTTATTATGCGTTGAATTAGTTTTGATTACGAAAATATTATTTTTCGAAACATTGTACTTTTCGAGCTTCATGGGGGTGAGATTGTGCCAAGCCATAATGATCGATGCAATTTGTGGATTTCACATACACAACAAAAACACGTCAGTATACACCAGCACACTCACATTCTTTACTATTGAGCACAATATTTTGACAGATTAGATTGCATCATCAATTTTGGAGCAAACAGCATCATAGGTCTGCTAAATAATTTAAACTAATTTTTACTTTTTCTCTGGAAATTTCAGATACTTGGAATAAACACTCTAATATAAGACGAATATATTATATCGTGTTTATACACGATGAAGTTTATACTGCCAGTTTTAAGGAGGTAAGGAAGTAATGGTTACTTTTGTTAAATGATCAAATGGGTATGCCACCTTAGGATACACCCCTTCATATATCTCCCCCTTGTTAACCCTAGAAACGATACTGGCTACATAAAGGCTGTCCATTGACAACGAACTCGTTTTTAGTTATTTCACAGCTCTCCGGGTTATTTTCGTTCCTACTTTTTGTATGATGCGTTGTTTTTGGCCGACCCCCTGCCCCTAATAGTCCACTTAGTTCATGGACGGCCGCATATGAACTACTTTATACTGATATTTATGTGTATTGTTTATAAACATGCTAATGTTCACTGTTTAGGTTTTTAGCCTAACTTTAAGTTTTTGGCACAATGTCACCCCCCAGAAGGGGTGAGATTGTGCCAAAGTTCATGCACTGCCAGTAAAATTAGGTTTCATTGTAACTAAACCATGTCTACGGTAGTTGTTAATTGAACAATTTAGTATATATTGACAGGTTTGAAATCAACTTAGTTCCTAAATTGTGTGTATACTGAGCTAAAGAAAAAAAATATATGCTTTTTTGGCACAATTTCGCCCCGGATGACGGTACGTTACTGAAGTTATGCTCAGTTTGTGCAGCACATCTGTGGCTATCATCCTGCGAAAATTTCGCTTCAAAATTCCGTGCCAGAGCTGAGTTATTCTAATTTTTCTAAGAAATTACGAGCTCGTTCAAAAATTTGATGTCTTTATCTTTACAATTTCGGGTCCAAACATGTCGAAAACGTTACTGAAGCCATGCTCAGTTTGTGCAGCACATCTGTGGCTATCATCCTGCGAAAATTTCGCTTCAAAATTCCGTGCCAGAGCTGAGTTATTCGAGTTTTTCTAGGAAATTTCGAGCTCGTTCAAAAATTTGATGTCTTTATCTGTACAATTTCGTGTCCAAACATGTCAAATACGTCACTGAAGTTATGCTCAGTTTGTGCAGCACATCTGTGGCTATCATTCTACGAAAATTTCGCTTCAAAATTCCGTGCCAGAGCTGAGTTATTCGAGTTTTTCTGAGAAATTTCGAGCTCGTTCAAAAATTTGATGTGTTTATCTTTCAATTTCGTGTCCAAACATGTCAAATACGTCACTGAAGTCATGCTCAGTTTGTGCAGCACATCTGTTGCTATCATCCTGCAAAAATTTCGCTTTAAAAATCCGTGCCAGAGCTGAGTTATTCGAGTTTTTCTGAGAAATTTCGAGCTCGTTCAAAAATTTGATGTCTTTATCTTAACAATTACGTGTCCAAGAATATCAAATACGTCACTGAAGTAATGCTCAGTTTGTGCAGCACATCTTTGGCAATCATCCTGCAAAAATTTCGCTTCAAAATTCCGTGCCAGAGCTGAGTTATTCGAGTTTTTCTAAGAAATTTCGAGCTCGTTCAAAACTTTGATGTCTTTATCTTTACAATTTCGTGTCCAAACATGTCAAATACGTCACTGAAGTTATGCTCAGTTTGCGCAGCACATCTGTGGCTATCATCCTGCGAAAGTTTCGCTTCAAAATTCCGTGCCAGAGGTGAGTTATTCGAGTTTTTCTAAGAAAATTTGAGCTCGTTCAAAAATTTGATGTCTTTATCTTTACAATTTCGTGTCCAAACATGTCAAATACGTCACTGAAGTTATGCTCAGTTTGTGCAGCACATCTGTGGCTATCATCCTGCGAAAATTTCGCTTCAAAATTCCGTGCCAGAGCTGAGTTATTCGAGTTTTTCTGAGAAATTTCGAAATCGTTCAAAAATTTGATGCCTTTATCTTTACAATTACGTGTCCAAACATGTCAAATACGTCACTGAAGTTATGCTCAGTTTGTGCAGCACATCTGTGGCTATCATCCTGCGAAAATTTCGCTTCAAAATTCCGTGCCAGAGGTGAGTTATTCGAGTTTTTCTAAGAAATTTTGAGCTCGTTCAAAAATTTGATGTCTTTATCTTTACAATTTCGTGTCCAAACATGTCAAATACGTCACTGAAGTTATGCTCAGTTTGTGCAGCACATCTGTGGCTATCATCCTGCGAAAATTTCGCTTCAAAATTCCGTGCCAGAGCTGAGTTATTCGAGTTTTTCTGAGAAATTTCGAACTCGTTCAAAAATTTGATGCCTTTATCTTTACAATTACGTGTCCAAACATGTCAAATACGTCACTGAAGTTATGCTCAGTTTGTGCAGCACATCTGTGGCTATCATCTTGCGAAAATTTCGCTTCAAAATTCCGTGCCAGAGCTGAGTTATTCGAGTTTTTCTAAGAAATTTCGAGCTCGTTCAAAAATTTGATGTCTTTATCTTTACAATTTCGTGTCCAAACATGTCAAATACGTCACTGAAGTTATGCTCAGTTTTTGCAGCACATCTGTGGCTATCATCCTGCGAAAATTTCGCTTCAAAATTCCGTGCCAGAGCTGAGTTATTCGAGTTTTTCTGAGAAATTTCGAACTCGTTCAAAAATTTGATGCCTTTATCTTTACAATTACGTGTCCAAACATGTCAAATACGTCACTGAAGTTATGCTCAGTTTGTGCAGCACATCTGTGGCTATCATCCTGCGAAAATTTCGCTTCAAAATTCCGTGCCAGAGCTGAGTTATTCGGGTTTTTATAAGAAATTTCGAGCTCGTTCAAAAATTTGATGTCTTTATCTTTACAATTTCGTGTCCAAACATGTCTAATACGTCACTGAAGTTATGCTCAGTTTGTGCAGCACATCTGTGGCTATCATCCTGCGAAAATTTCGCTTCAAAATTCCGTGCCAGAGCTGAGTTATTCGAGTTTTTCTGAGAAATTTCGAACTCGTTCAAAAATTTGATGCCTTTATCTTTACAATTTCGTGTCCAAACATGTCAAATACGTCACTGAAGTTATGCTCAGTTTGTGCAGCACATCTGTGGCTATCATCCTGCAAAAATTTCGCTTCAAAATTCCGTGCCAGAGCAGAGTTATTCGAGTTTTTCTAAGAAATTTCGAGCTCGTTCAAAAATTTAATGTCTTTATCTTTACAATTTCGTGTCCAAACATGTCTAATACGTCACTGAAGTTATGCTCAGTTTGTGCAGCACATCTGTGGCTATCATCCTGCGAAAATTTCGCTTCAAAATTCCGTGCCAGAGCTGAGTTATTCGAGTTTTTCTAAGAAATTTCGAGCTCGTTCAAAAATTTGATGTCTTTATCTTTACAATTTCGTGTCCAAACATGTCAAATACGTCACTGAAGTTATGCTCAGTTTGTGCAGCACATCTGTGGCTATTATTCTGTGAAAATTTCGCTTCAAAATTCCTAGCCAGAGCTGAGTTATTCGAGTTTTTCTAAGAAATTTCGAGCTCGTTCAAAAATTTGATGTCTTTATTTTTACAATTTCGTGTCCAAACATGTCAAATACGTCACTGAAATTATGCTCAGTTTGTGCAGCACATCTGTGGTTATCATCCTGCGAAAATTTCGCTTCAAAATTCCGTGCCAAAGCAGAGTTATTCGAGTTTTTCTAAGAAATTTCGTGCTCGTTCAAAAATTTGATGTCTTTATCTTTACAATTTCGTGTCCAAACATGTCTAATACGTCACTGAAGTTATGCTCAGTTTGTGCAGCACATCTGTGGCTATCATCTTGCGAAAATTTCGCTTCAAAATTCCGTGCCAGAGCTGTGTTATACGAGTTTTTCTAAGAAATTTCGAGCTCGTTCAAAAATTTGATGTCTTTATCTTTACAACTTCGTGTCCAAACATGTCTAATACATCACTGAAGTTATGCTCAGTTTGTGCAGCACATCTGTGGCTATCATCCTGCGAAAATTTCGCTTCAAAAATCCGTGCCAGAGCTGAGTTATTCGAGTTTTTCTAAGAAATTTCGAGCTCGTTCAAATATTTGATGTCTATCTTTACAATTACGTGTCCAAACATGTCAAATACCGCCAACCGGGGTGAGATTGTGCCACGGGGGTGAGATTGTGCCAAAAACCAAAAATGTTTATTTGTGAAAATTTATTATATCTATAGAACCTGGTGACCTAAATTCAAAATGATGATGAACATAACATATTTATTATAACTTAGAATGGAACACAGATAATATTAGCGAACTATTTAGCCTAAACAGGGCTTCAAAGTTCGCGATCAAAAATACGCGGAAATAACGCTTGTGAAAAATATTCCGCATAAACCAACCCGAACAGGAAATCGCATCAACTTGCTATTTTGAAGGTGTATAAACTAATCATTTATAATGCATTGAAAGGTTATTATGCGTTGGATTAGTTTTGATTACGAAAATATTATTTTTCGAAACTTTGTACTTTTCGAGCTTCATGGGGGTGAGATTGTGCCAAGCCATAATGATCGATGCAATTTGTGGATTTCACATACACAACAAAAACACGTCAGTATACACCAGCACACTCACATTCTTTACTATTGAGCACAATATTTTGACAGATTAGATTGCATCATCAATTTTGGAGCAAACAGCATCATAGGTCTGCTAAATAATTTAAACTAATTTTTACTTTTTCTCTGGAAATTTCAGATACTTGGAATAAACACTCTAATATAAGACGAATATATTATATCGTGTATAAACTGCCAGTTTTAAGGAGGTAAGGAAGTAATGGTTACTTTTGTTAAATGATCAAATGGGTATGCCACCTTAGGATACACCCCTTCATATATCTCCCCCTTGTTAACCCTAGAAACGATACTGGCTACATAAAGGCTGTCCATTGACAACGAACTCGTTTTTAGTTATTTCACAGCTCTCCGGGTTATTTTCGTTCCTACTTTTTGTATGATGCGTTGTTTTTGGCCGACCCCCTGCCCCTAATAGTCCACTTAGTTCATGGACGGCCGCATATGAACAACTTTATACTGATATTTATGTGTATTGTTTATAAACATGCTAATGTTCACTGTTTAGGTTTTTAGCCTAACTTTAAGTTTTTGGCACAATGTCAAGTTCATGCACTGCACTGTAAAATTAGGTTTCATTGTAACTAAACCATGTCTACGGTAGTTGTTAATTGAACAATTTAGTATATATTGACAGGTTTGAAATCAACTTAGTTCCTAAATTGTGTGTATACTGAGCTAAAGAAAAAAAATATATGCTATTTTGGCACAATTTCGCCCCGGATGACGGTACGTTACTGAAGTTATGCTCAGTTTGTGCAGCACATCTGTGGCTATCATCCTGCGAAAATTTCGCTTCAAAATTCCGTGCCAGAGCTGAGTTATTCTAATTTTTCTAAGAAATTACGAGCTCGTTCAAAAATTTGATGTCTTTATCTTTACAATTTCGGGTCCAAACATTTCGAATACGTTACTGAAGCCATGCTCAGTTTATGCAGCACATCTGTGGCTATCATCCTGTGAAAATTTCGCTTCAAAATTCCGTGCCAGAGCTGAGTTATTCGAGTTTTTCTAAGAAATTTCGAGCTCGTTCAAAAATTTGATGTCTTTATCTTTACAATTTCGTGTCCAAACATGTCAAATACGTCACTGAAGTCATGCTCAGTTTGTGCAGCACACCTGTGGCTATCATCCCGCGAAAATTTCGCTTTAAAATTCCGTGCCAGAGCTGAGTTATTCGAGTTTTACTAAGAAATTTCGAGCTCGTTCAAAAATTTGATGTCTTTATCTTAACAATTACGTGTCTAAACATGTCAAATACGTTACTAAAGCTATGCTCAGTTTGTGCAGCACATCTGTGGCTATCATCCTGCAAGAATTTCGCTTCAAAATTCCGTGCCAGAGCTGAGTTATTCGAGTTTTTCTAAGAAATTTCGAGCTCGTTCAAAAATTTGATGTGTTTATCTTTCAATTTCGTGTCCAAACATGTCAAATACGTCACTGAAGTCATGCTCAGTTTGTGCAGCACATCTGTGGCTATCATCTTGCGAAAATTTCGCTTCAAAATTCCGTCCCAGAGCTGAGTTATTGGAGTTTTTCTGAGAAATTTCGAGCTAGTTCAAAAATTTGATGTCTTTATCTTTACAATAACGTGTCCAAACATGTCAAATACGTCACTGAAGTTATGCCCAGTTTGTGCAGCACATCTGTGGCTATCATCCTGCGAAAATTTCGCTTCAAAATTCCGTGCCAGAGCTGAGTTATTCGAGTTTTTTCTGAGAAATTTCGAGCTCGTTCAAAAATTTTATGTCTTTATCTTTACAATTTCGTGTCCAAACATGTCAAATACGTCACTGAAGTTATGCTCAGTTTGTGCAGCACATCTGTGGCTATTATCCTGCGAAAATTTCGCTTCAAAATTCCGTGCCAGAGCTGAGTTATACGAGTTTTTCTGAGAAATTTTGAGCTCGTTCAAAAATTTGATGTCTTTATCTTTACAATTACGTGTCCAAACATGTCAAATACGTCACTGAAGTTATGCTCAGTTTGTGCAGCACATCTGTGGCTATCATCCTGCGAAAATTTCGCTTCAAAATTTCGTGCCAGAGCTGAGCTATTCGAGTTTTTTTAAGAAATTTCGAGCTCGTTCAAAAATTTGATGTCTTTATCTTTACAATTACGTGTCCAAACATGTCAAATACGTCACTAATGTTATGTTCAGTTTGTGCAGCACATCTGTGGCTATCATCCTGCGAAAATTTCGCTTCAAAATTCCGTGCCAGAGCTGAGCTATTCGAGTTTTTTAAAGAAATTTCGAGCTCGTTCAAAAATTTGATGTCTTTATCTTTACAATTACGTGTCCAAACATGTCAAATACGTCACTGAAGCTATGCCCAGTTTGTGCAGCACATCTGTGGATATCTTCCTGCGAAAATTTCGCTTCGAAATTCCGTGCCAGAGCTGAGTTATTCGAGTTTTTCTGAGAAATTTCGAGCTCGTTCAAAAATTTGATGTCTTTATCTTTACAATTTCGGGTCCAAACATTTCGAATACGTTACTGAAGCCATGCTCAGTTTATGCAGCACATCTGTGGCTATCATCCTGTGAAAATTTCGCTTCAAAATTCCGTGCCAGAGCTGAGTTATTCGAGTTTTTCTAAGAAATTTCGAGCTCGTTCAAAAATTTGATGTCTTTATCTTTACAATTTCGTGTCCAAACATGTCAAATACGTCACTGAAGTCATGCTCAGTTTGTGCAGCACACCTGTGGCTATCATCCCGCGAAAATTTCGCTTTAAAATTCCGTGCCAGAGCTGAGTTATTCGAGTTTTACTAAGAAATTTCGAGCTCGTTCAAAAATTTGATGTCTTTATCTTAACAATTACGTGTCTAAACATGTCAAATACGTTACTAAAGCTATGCTCAGTTTGTGCAGCACATCTGTGGCTATCATCCTGCAAGAATTTCGCTTCAAAATTCCGTGCCAGAGCTGAGTTATTCGAGTTTTTCTAAGAAATTTCGAGCTCGTTCAAAAATTTGATGTGTTTATCTTTCAATTTCGTGTCCAAACATGTCAAATACGTCACTGAAGTCATGCTCAGTTTGTGCAGCACATCTGTGGCTATCATCTTGCGAAAATTTCGCTTCAAAATTCCGTCCCAGAGCTGAGTTATTGGAGTTTTTCTGAGAAATTTCGAGCTAGTTCAAAAATTTGATGTCTTTATCTTTACAATAACGTGTCCAAACATGTCAAATACGTCACTGAAGTTATGCCCAGTTTGTGCAGCACATCTGTGGCTATCATCCTGCGAAAATTTCGCTTCAAAATTCCGTGCCAGAGCTGAGTTATTCGAGTTTTTTCTGAGAAATTTCGAGCTCGTTCAAAAATTTTATGTCTTTATCTTTACAATTTCGTGTCCAAACATGTCAAATACGTCACTGAAGTTATGCTCAGTTTGTGCAGCACATCTGTGGCTATTATCCTGCGAAAATTTCGCTTCAAAATTCCGTGCCAGAGCTGAGTTATACGAGTTTTTCTGAGAAATTTTGAGCTCGTTCAAAAATTTGATGTCTTTATCTTTACAATTACGTGTCCAAACATGTCAAATACGTCACTGAAGTTATGCTCAGTTTGTGCAGCACATCTGTGGCTATCATCCTGCGAAAATTTCGCTTCAAAATTTCGTGCCAGAGCTGAGCTATTCGAGTTTTTTTAAGAAATTTCGAGCTCGTTCAAAAATTTGATGTCTTTATCTTTACAATTACGTGTCCAAACATGTCAAATACGTCACTAATGTTATGTTCAGTTTGTGCAGCACATCTGTGGCTATCATCCTGCGAAAATTTCGCTTCAAAATTCCGTGCCAGAGCTGAGCTATTCGAGTTTTTTAAAGAAATTTCGAGCTCGTTCAAAAATTTGATGTCTTTATCTTTACAATTACGTGTCCAAACATGTCAAATACGTCACTGAAGCTATGCCCAGTTTGTGCAGCACATCTGTGGATATCTTCCTGCGAAAATTTCGCTTCGAAATTCCGTGCCAGAGCTGAGTTATTCGAGTTTTTCTGAGAAATTTCGAGCTCGTTCAAAAATTTAATGTCTTTATCTTTACAATTTCGTGTCCAAACATGTCAAATACGTCACTGAAGTTATGCTCAGTTTGTGCAGCACATCTGTGTCTATCATCCTGCGAACATTTCGCTTCAAAATTCCGTGCCAAAGCTGAGTTATTCGAGTTTTTCTGAGAAATTTCGAACTCGTTTAAAAATTTGATGTCCTTATCTTTTCAATTTCGTGTCCAAACATGTCAAATACGTCACTGAAGTTATGCTCAGTTTGTGCAGCACATCTGTGGCTATCATTTTGCGTAAATTTCGCTCCAAAATTCCGTGCCAGAGCTGAGTTATCCGAGTTTGTATAAGACATGTCGAGCTCGTTCAAAAATTTGATGTCTTTATCTTTACAATTTCGTGTCCAAACATGTCAAATACGTCACTGAAGTTATGCTCAGTTTGTGTAGCACATCTGTGGCTATCATCCCGCAAAAATTTCGCTTCAAAATTCCGTGCCAGAGCTGAGTTATTCGAGTTTTTCTGAGAAATTTCGAGCTCGTTCAAAAATTTGATGTCTTTATCTTTACAATTACGTGTCCAAACATGTCAAATACGTCACTGAAGCTATGCTCAGTTTGTGCAGCACATCTGTGGATATCATCCTGCAAAAATTTCGCTTCAAAATTCCGTGCCAGAGCTGAGTTATTCGAGTTTTTCTGAGAAATTTCGAGCTCGTTCAAAAATTTGATGACTTTATCTTTACAATTACGTGTCCAAACATGTCAAAAGCGTCACTGAAGTTATGCTCAGTTTGTGCAGCACATCTGTGGCTATCATCCTGCGAAAATTTCGCTTCAAAATTTCGTGCCAGAGCTGAGTTATCCGAGTTTTTCTGAGAAATTTCGAGCTCGTTCAAAAATTTGATGTCTTTATCTTTACAATTACGTGTCCAAACATGTCAAATACGTCACTGAAGTTATGCTCAGTTTGTGCAGCACATCTGTGGCTATCATCTTGCGAAAATTTCGCTTCAAAATTCCGTGCCAGAGCTGAGTTATTCGAGTTTTTCTAAGAAATTTCGAGCTCGTTCAAAAATTTGATGTGTTTATCTTTACAATTTCGTGTCCAAACATGTCAAATACGTCACTGAAGTTATGCTCAGTTTGTGCAGCACATCTGTGGCTATCATCTTGCGAAAATTTCGCTTCAAAATTCCGTGCCAGAGCTGAGTTATTCGAGTTTTTCTAAGAAATTTCGAGCTCGTTCAAAAATTTGATGTCTTTATCTTTACAATTTCGTGTCCAAACATGTCAAATACGTCACTGAAGTTATGCTCAGTTTGTGCAGCACATCTGTGGCTATTATTCTGTGAAAATTTCGCTTCAAAATTCCGTGCCAGAGCTGAGTTATTCGAGTTTTTCTGAGAAATTTCGAACTCGTTCAAAAATTTGATACCTTTATCTTTACAATTACGTGTCCAAACATGTCAAATACGTCACTGAAGTTATGCTCAGTTTGTGCAGCACATCTGTGGCTATCATCCTGCGAAAATTTCGCTTCAAAATTCCGTGCCAGAGCTGAGTTATTCGGGTTTTTATAAGAAATTTCGAGCACGTTCAAAAATTTGATGTGTTTATCTTTCAATTTCGTGTCCAAACATGTCAAATACGTCACTGAAGTCATGCTCAGTTTGTGCAGCACATCTGTGGCTATCATCTTGCGAAAATTTCGCTTCAAAATTCCGTGCCAAAGCTGAGTTATTGGAGTTTTTCTGAGAAATTTCGAGCTAGTTCAAAAATTTGATGTCTTTATCTTTACAATAACGTGTCCAAACATGTCAAATACGTCACTGAAGTTATGCCCAGTTTGTGCAGCACATCTGTGGCTATCATCCTGCGAAAATCTCGCTTCAAAATTCCGTGCCAGAGCTGAGTTATTCGAGTTTTTTCTGAGAAATTTCGAGCTCGTCCAAAAATTTTATGTCTTTATCTTTACAATTTCGTGTCCAAACGTGTCAAATACGTCACTGAAGTTATGCTCAGTTTGTGCAGCACATCTGTGGCTATCATCCTGCGAAAATTTCGCTTCAAAATTCCGTGCCAGAGCTGAGTTATTCGAGTTTTTCTGAGAAATTTTGAGCTCGTTCAAAAATTTGATGTCTTTATCTTTACAATTACGTGTCCAAACATGTCAAATACGTCACTGAAGTTATGCTCAGTTTGTGCAGCACATCTGTGGCTATCATCCTGCGGAAATTTCGCTTCAAAATTCCGTGCCAGAGCAGAGTTATTCGAGTTTTTCTAAGAAATTTCGAGCTCGTTCAAAAATTTAATGTCTTTATCTTTACAATTTCGTGTCCCAACATGTCAAATACGTCACTGAAGTTATGCTCAGTTTGTGCAGCACATCTGTGGCTATCATCCTGCGAAAATTTCGCTTCAAAATTTCGTGCCAGAGCTGAGCTATTCGAGTTTTTTTAAGAAATTTCGAGCTCGTTCAAAAATTTGATGTCTTTATCTTTACAATTACGTGTCCAAACATGTCAAATACGTCACTGAAGTTATGCCCAGTTTGTGCAGCACATCTGTGGCTATCATCCTGCGAAAATTTCGCTTCGAAATTCCGTGCCAGAGCTGAGTTATTCGAGTTTTTCTGAGAAATTTCGAGCTCGTTCAAAAATTTGATGTCTTTATCTTTACAATTTCGTGTCCAAACATGTCAAATACGTCACTGAAGTTATGCTCAGTTTGTGCAGCACATCTGTGTCTATCATCCTGCGAAATTTTCGTTTCAAAATTCCGTGCCAAAGCTGAGTTATTCGAGTTTTTCTGAGAAATTTCGAGCTCGTTCAAAAATTTGATGTCCTTATTTTTACAATTACGTGTCCAAACATGTCAAATACGTCACTGAAGTTATGCTCAGTTTGTGCAGCACATCTGTGTCTATCATCCTGCGAAATTTTCGTTTCAAAATTCCGTGCCAAAGCTGAGTTATTCGAGTTTTTCTGAGAAATTTCGAGCTCGTTCAAAAATTTGATGTCTTTATCTTTACAACTACGTGTCCAAACATGTCAAATACGTCACTGAAGTTATGCTCAGTTTGTGCAGCACATCTGTTGCTATCATCCTGCAAAAATTTCGCTTTAAAAATCCGTGCCAGAGCTGAGTTATTCGAGTTTTTCTGAGAAATTTCGAGCTCGTTCAAAAATTTGATGTCTTTATCTTAACAATTACGTGTCCAAGCATATCAAATACGTCACTGAAGTAATGCTCAGTTTGTGCAGCACATCTTTGGCAATCATCCTGCAAAAATTTCGCTTCAAAATTCCGTGCCAGAGCTGAGTTATTCGAGTTTTTCTAAGAAATTTCGAGCTCGTTCAAAAATTTGATGTCTTTATCTTTACAATTTCGTGTCCAAACATGTCAAATACGTCACTGAAGTTATGCTCAGTTTGCGCAGCACATCTGTGGCTATCATCCTGCGAAAATTTCGCTTCAAAATTCCGTGCCAGAGGTGAGTTATTCGAGTTTTTCTAAGAAATTTTGAGCTCGTTCAAAAATTTGATGTCTTTATCTTTACAATTTCGTGTCCAAACATGTCAAATACGTCACTGAAGTTATGCTCAGTTTGTGCAGCACATCTGTGGCTATCATCCTGCGAAAATTTCGCTTCAAAATTCCGTGCCAGAGGTGAGTTATTCCAGTTTTTCTGAGAAATTTCGAGCTCGTTCAAATATTTGATGTCTTTATCTTTACAATTACGTCTCCAAATATGTCAAATACGTCACTGAAGTTATGCTCAGTTTGTGCAGCATATCTGTGGCTATCATCTTGCGAAAATTTCGCTTCAAAATTCCGTGCCAGAGCTGAGTTATTCGAGTTTTTCTAAGAAATTTCGAGCTCGTTCAAAAATTTGATGTCTTTATCTTTACAATTTCGTGTCCAAACATGTCAAATACGTCACTGAAGTTATGCTCAGTTTGTGCAGCACATCTGTGGCTATCATCCTGCGAAAATTTCGCTTCAAAATTCCGTGCCAGAGCTGAGTTATTCGAGTTTTTCTGAGAAATTTCGAACTCGTTCAAAAATCTGATGCCTTTATCTTTACAATTACGTGTCCAAACATGTCAAATACGTCACTGAAGTTATGCTCAGTTTGTGCAGCACATCTGTGGCTATCATCCTGCGAAAATTTCGCTTCAAAATTCCGTGCCAGAGCTGAGTTATTCGGGTTTTTATAAGAAATTTCGAGCTCGTTCAAAAATTTGATGTCTTTATCTTTACAATTTCGTGTCCAAACATGTCTAATACGTCACTGAAGTTATGCTCAGTTTGTGCAGCACATCTGTGGCTATCATCCTGCGAAAATTTCGCTTCAAAATTCCGTGCCAGAGCTGAGTTATTCGAGTTTTTCTGAGAAATTTCGAACTCGTTCAAAAATTTGATGCCTTTATCTTTACAATTTCGTGTCCAAACATGTCAAATACGTCACTGAAGTTATGCTCAGTTTGTGCAGCACATCTGTGGCTATCATCCTGCGGAAATTTCGCTTCAAAATTCCGTGCCAGAGCTGAGTTATTCGAGTTTTTCTAAGAAATTTCGAGCTCGTTCAAAAATTTAATGTCTTTATCTTTACAATTTCGTGTCCAAACATGTCTAATACGTCACTGAAGTTATGCTCAGTTTGTGCAGCACATCTGTGGCTATCATCCTGCGAAAATTTCGCTTCAAAATTCCGTGCCAGAGCTGAGTTATTCGAGTTTTTCTAAGAAATTTCGAGCTCGTTCAAAAATTTGATGTCTTTATCTTTACAATTTCGTGTCCAAACATGTCAAATACGTCACTGAAGTTATGCTCAGTTTGTGCAGCACATCTGTGGCTATCATTCTGTGAAAATTTCGCTTCAAAATTCCGAGCCAGAGCTGAGTTATTCGAGTTTTTCTAAGGAATTTCGAGCTCGTTCAAAAATTTGATGTCTTTATTTTTACAATTTCGTGTCCAAACATGTCAAATACGTCACTGAAATTATGCTCAGTTTGTGCAGCACATCTGTGGTTATCATCCTGCGAAAATTTCGCTTCAAAATTCCGTGCCAAAGCAGAGTTATTCGAGTTTTTCTAAGAAATTTCGTGCTCGTTCAAAAATTTGATGTCTTTATCTTTACAATTTCGTGTCCAAACATGTCTAATACGTCACTGAAGTTATGCTCAGTTTGTGCAGCACATCTGTGGCTATCATCTTGCGAAAATTTCGCTTCAAAATTCCGTGCCAGAGCTGTGTTATACGAGTTTTTCTAAGAAATTTCGAGCTCGTTCAAAAATTTGATGTCTTTATCTTTACAACTTCGTGTCCAAACATGTCTAATACATCACTGAAGTTATGCTCAGTTTGTGCAGCACATCTGTGGCTATCATCCTGCGAAAATTTCGCTTCAAAAATCCGTGCCAGAGCTGAGTTATTCGAGTTTTTCTAAGAAATTTCGAGCTCGTTCAAATATTTGATGTCTATCTTTACAATTACGTGTCCAAACATGTCAAATACCGCCAACCGGGGTGAGATTGTGCCACGGGGGTGAGATTGTGCCAAAAACCAAAAATGTTTATTTGTGAAAATTTATTATATCTATAGAACCTGGTGACCTAAATTCAAAATGATGATGAGCATAACATATTTATTATAACTTAGAATGGAACACAGATAATATTAGCGAACTATTTAGCCTAAACAGGGCTTCAAAGTTCGCGATCAAAAATACGCGGAAATAACGCTTGTGAAAAATATCCCGCATAAACCAACCCGAACAGGAAATCGCATCAACTTGCTATTTTGAAGGTGTATAAACTAATCATTTATAATGCATTGAAAGGTTATTATGCGTTGGATTAGTTTTGATTACGAAAATATTATTTTTCGAAACTTTGTACTTTTCGAGCTTCATGGGGGTGAGATTGTGCCAAGCCATAATGATCGATGCAATTTGTAGATTTCACATACACAACAAAAACACGTCAGTATACACCAGCACACTCACATTCTTTACTATTGAGCACAATATTTTGACAGATTAGATTGCATCATCAATTTTGGAGCAAACAGCATCATAGGTCTGCTAAATAATTTAAACTAATTTTTACTTTTTCTCTGGAAATTTCAGATACTTGGAATAAACACTCTAATATAAGACGAATATATTATATCGTGTATAAACTGCCAGTTTTAAGGAGGTAAGGAAGTAATGGTTACTTTTGTTAAATGATCAAATGGGTATGCCACCTTAGGATACACCCCTTCATATATCTCCCCCTTGTTAACCCTAGAAACGATACTGGCTACATAAAGGCTGTCCATTGACAACGAACTCGTTTTTAGTTATTTCACAGCTCTCCGGGTTATTTTCGTTCCTACTTTTTGTATGATGCGTTGTTTTTGGCCGACCCCCTGCCCCTAATAGTCCACTTAGTTCATGGACGGCCGCATATGAACTACTTTATACTGATATTTATGTGTATTGTTTATAAACATGCTAATGTTCACTGTTTAGGTTTTTAGCCTAACTTTAAGTTTTTGGCACAATGTCAAGTTCATGCACTGCCAGTAAAATTAGGTTTCATTGTAACTAAACCATGTCTACGGTAGTTGTTAATTGAACAATTTAGTATATATTGACAGGTTTGAAATCAACTTAGTTCCTAAATTGTGTGTATACTGAGCTAAAGAAAAAAAATATATGCTTTTTTGGCACAATTTCGCCCCGGATGACGGTACGTTACTGAAGTTATGCTCAGTTTGTGCAGCACATCTGTGGCTATCATCCTGCGAAAATTTCGCTTCAAAATTCCGTGCCAGAGCTGAGTTATTCTAATTTTTCTAAGAAATTACGAGCTCGTTCAAAAATTTGATGTCTTTATCTTTACAATTTCGGGTCCAAACATTTCGAATACGTTACTGAAGCCATGCTCAGTTTGTGCAGCACATCTGTGGCTATCATCCTGTGAAAATTTCGCTTCAAAATTCCGTGCCAGAGCTGAGTTATTCGAGTTTTTCTAAGAAATTTCGAGCTCGTTCAAAAATTTGATGTCTTTATCTTTACAATTTCGTGTCCAAACATGTCAAATACGTCACTGAAGTCATGCTCAGTTTGTGCAGCACACCTGTGGCTATCATCCCGCGAAAATTTCGCTTTAAAATTCCGTGCCAGAGCTGATTTATTCGAGTTTTACTAAGAAATTTCGAGCTCGTTCAAAAATTTGATGTCTTTATCTTAACAATTACGTGTCTAAACATGTCAAATACGTTACTAAAGCTATGCTCAGTTTGTGCAGCACATCTGTGGCTATCATCCTGCAAGAATTTCGCTTCAAAATTCCGTCCCAGAGCTGAGTTATTGGAGTTTTTCTGAGAAATTTCGAGCTAGTTCAAAAATTTGATGTCTTTATCTTTACAATAACGTGTCCAAACATGTCAAATACGTCACTGAAGTTATGCTCAGTTTGTGCAGCACATCTGTGGCTATCATTCTGTGAAAATTTCGCTTCAAAATTCCGAGCCAGAGCTGAGTTATTCGAGTTTTTCTAAGAAATTTCGAGCTCGTTCAAAAATTTGATGTCTTTATTTTTACAATTTCGTGTCCAAACATGTCAAATACGTCACTAAAGCTATGCTCAGTTTGTGCAGCACATCTGTGGCTATCATCCTGCAAGAATTTCGCTTCAAAATTCCGTGCCAGAGCTGAGTTATTCGAGTTTTTCTAAGAAATTTCGAGCTCGTTCAAAAATTTGATGTGTTTATCTTTCAATTTCGTGTCCAAACATGTCAAATACGTCACTGAAGTCATGCTCAGTTTGTGCAGCACATCTGTGGCTATCATCTTGCGAAAATTTCGCTTCAAAATTCCGTCCCAGAGCTGAGTTATTGGAGTTTTTCTGAGAAATTTCGAGCTAGTTCAAAAATTTGATGTCTTTATCTTTACAATTTCGTGTCCAAACATGTCAAATACGTCACTGAAGTTATGCTCAGTTTGTGCAGCACATCTGTGGCTATCATTCTGTGAAAATTTCGCTTCAAAACTCCGAGCCAGAGCTGAGTTATTCGAGTTTTTCTAAGAAATTTCGAGCTCGTTCAAAAATTTGATGTCTTTATTTTTACAATTTCGTGTCCAAACATGTCAAATACGTCACTGAAATTATGCTCAGTTTGTGCAGCACATCTGTGGTTATCATCCTGCGAAAATTTCGCTTCAAAATTCCGTGCCAAAGCAGAGTTATTCGAGTTTTTCTAAGAAATTTCGTGCTCGTTCAAAAATTTGATGTCTTTATCTTTACAATTTCGTGTCCAAACATGTCTAATACGTCACTGAAGTTATGCTCAGTTTGTGCAGCACATCTGTGGCTATCATCTTGCGAAAATTTCGCTTCGAAATTCCGTGCCAGAGCTGAGTTATTCGAGTTTTTCTGAGAAATTTCGAGCTCGTTCAAAAATTTAATGTCTTTATCTTTACAATTTCGTGTCCAAACATGTCAAATACGTCACTGAAGTTATGCTCAGTTTGTGCAGCACATCTGTGGCTATTATCCTGCGAAAATTTCGCTTCAAAATTCCGTGCCAGAGCTGAGTTATACGAGTTTTTCTGAGAAATTTTGAGCTCGTTCAAAAATTTGATGTCTTTATCTTTACAATTACGTGTCCAAACATGTCAAATACGTCACTGAAGTTATGCTCAGTTTGTGCAGCACATCTGTGGCTATCATCCTGCGAAAATTTCGCTTCAAAATTTCGTGCCAGAGCTGAGCTATTCGAGTTTTTTTAAGAAATTTCGAGCTCGTTCAAAAATTTGATGTCTTTATCTTTACAATTACGTGTCCAAACATGTCAAATACGTCACTAAAGTTATGTTCAGTTTGTGCAGCACATCTGTGGCTATCATCCTGCGAAAATTTCGCTTCAAAATTTCGTGCCAGAGCTGAGCTATTCGAGTTTTTTAAAGAAATTTCGAGCTCGTTCAAAAATTTGATGTCTTTATCTTTACAATTACGTGTCCAAACATGTCAAATACGTCACTGAAGCTATGCCCAGTTTGTGCAGCACATCTGTGGATATCTTCCTGCGAAAATTTCGCTTCAAAATTCCGTGCCAGAGCTGAGTTATTCGAGTTTTTCTGAGAAATTTCGAGCTCGTTCAAAAATTTAATGTCTTTATCTTTACAATTTCGTGTCCAAACATGTCAAATACGTCACTGAAGTTATGCTCAGTTTGTGCAGCACATCTGTGTCTATCATCCTGCGAACATTTCGCTTCAAAATTCCGTGCCAAAGCTGAGTTATTCGAGTTTTTCTGAGAAATTTCGAACTCGTTTAAAAATTTGATGTCCTTATCTTTTCAATTTCGTGTCCAAACATGTCAAATACGTCACTGAAGTTATGCTCAGTTTGTGCAGCACATCTGTGTCTATCATCCTGCGAACATTTCGCTTCAAAATTCCGTGCCAAAGCTGAGTTATTCGAGTTTTTCTGAGAAATTTCGAACTCGTTCAAAAATTTGATGTCTTTATCTTTACAATTTCGTGTCCAAACATGTCAAATACGTCACTGAAGTTATGCTCAGTTTGTGTAGCACATCTGTGGCTATCATCCCGCAAAAAATTCGCTTCAAAATTCCGTGCCAGAGCTGAGTTATTCGAGTTTTTCTGAGAAATTTCGAGCTCGTTCAAAAATTTGATGTCTTTATCTTTACAATTACGTGTCCAAACATGTCAAATACGTCACTGAAGCTATGCTCAGTTTGTGCAGCACATCTGTGGCTATCATCCTGCAAAAATTTCGCTTCAAAATTCCGTGCCAGAGCTGAGTTATTCGAGTTTTTCTGAGAAATTTCGAGCTCGTTCAAAAATTTGATGACTTTATCTTTACAATTACGTGTCCAAACATGTCAAAAGCGTCACTGAAGTTATGCTCAGTTTGTGCAGCACATCTGTGGCTATCATCCTGCGAAAATTTCGCTTCAAAATTCCGTGCCAGAGCTGAGTTATCCGAGTTTTTCTGAGAAATTTCGAGCTCGTTCAAAAATTTGATGTCTTTATCTTTACAATTACGTGTCCAAACATGTCAAATACGTCACTGAAGTTATGCTCAGTTTGTGCAGCACATCTGTGGCTATCATCTTGCGAAAATTTCGCTTCAAAATTCCGTGCCAGAGCTGAGTTATTCGAGTTTTTCTGAGAAATTTCGAGCTCGTTCAAAAATTTGATGACTTTATCTTTACAATTACGTGTCCAAACATGTCAAAAGCGTCACTGAAGTTATGCTCAGTTTGTGCAGCACATCTGTGGCTATCATCCTGCGAAAATTTCGCTTCAAAATTCCGTGCCAGAGCTGAGTTATCCGAGTTTTTCTGAGAAATTTCGAGCTCGTTCAAAAATTTGATGTCTTTATCTTTACAATTACGTGTCCAAACATGTCAAATACGTCACTGAAGTTATGCTCAGTTTGTGCAGCACATCTGTGGCTATCATCTTGCGAAAATTTCGCTTCAAAATTCTGTGCCAAAGCTGAGTTATTGGAGTTTTTCTGAGAAATTTCGAGCTAGTTCAAAAATTTTATGTCTTTATCTTTACAATAACGTGTCCAAACATGTCAAATACGTCACTGAAGTTATGCCCAGTTTGTGCAGCACATCTGTGGCTATCATCCTGCGAAAATCTCGCTTCAAAATTCCGTGCCAGAGCTGAGTTATTCGAGTTTTTTCTGAGAAATTTCGAGCTCGTCCAAAAATTTTATGTCTTTATCTTTACAATTTCGTGTCCAAACGTGTCAAATACGTCACTGAAGTTATGCTCAGTTTGTGCAGCACATCTGTGGCTATCATCCTGCGAAAATTTCGCTTCAAAATTCCGTGCCAGAGCTGAGTTATTCGAGTTTTTCTGAGAAATTTTGAGCTCGTTCAAAAATTTGATGTCTTTATCTTTACAATTACGTGTCCAAACATGTCAAATACGTCACTGAAGTTATGCTCAGCTTGTGCAGCACATCTGTGGCTATCATCCTGCGGAAATTTCGCTTCAAAATTCCGTGCCAGAGCAGAGTTATTCGAGTTTTTCTAAGAAATTTCGAGCTCGTTCAAAAATTTAATGTCTTTATCTTTACAATTACGTGTCCAAACATGTCAAATACGTCACTGAAGTTATGCCCAGTTTGTGCAGCACATCTGTGGCTATCATCCTGCGAAAATTTCGCTTCGAAATTCCGTGCCAGAGCTGAGTTATTCGAGTTTTTCTGAGAAATTTCGAGCTCGTTCAAAAATTTAATGTCTTTATCTTTACAATTTCGTGTCCAAACATGTCAAATACGTCACTGAAGTTATGCTCAGTTTGTGCAGCACATCTGTGTCTATCATCCTGCGAAATTTTCGTTTCAAAATTCCGTGCCAAAGCTGAGTTATTCGAGTTTTTCTGAGAAATTTCGAGCTCGTTCAAAAATTTGATGTCCTTATTTTTACAATTACGTGTCCAAACACGTCAAATACGTCACTGAAGTTATGCTCAGTTTGTGCAGCACATCTGTGTCTATCATCCTGCGAAATTTTCGTTTCGAAATTCCGTGCCAAAGCTGAGTTATTCGAGTTTTTCTGAGAAATTTCGAGCTCGTTCAAAAATTTGATGTCTTTATCTTTACAACTACGTGTCCAAACATGTCAAATACGTCACTGAAGTTATGCTCAGTTTGTGCAGCACATCTGTTGCTATCATCCTGCAAAAATTTCGCTTTAAAAATCCGTGCCAGAGCTGAGTTATTCGAGTTTTTCTGAGAAATTTCGAGCTCGTTCAAAAATTTGATGTCTTTATCTTAACAATTACGTGTCCAAGCATATCAAATACGTCACTGAAGTAATGCTCAGTTTATGCAGCACATCTTCGGCAATCATCCTGCAAAAATTTCGCTTCAAAATTCCGTGCCAGAGCTGAGTTATTCGAGTTTTTCTAAGAAATTTCGAGCTCGTTCAAAAATTTGATGTCTTTATCTTTACAATTTCGTGTCCAAACATGTCAAATACGTCACTGAAGTTATGCTCAGTTTGCGCAGCACATCTGTGGCTATCATCCTGCGAAAATTTCGCTTCAAAATTCCGTGCCAGAGGTGAGTTATTCGAGTTTTTCTAAGAAATTTTGAGCTCGTTCAAAAATTTGATGTCTTTATCTTTACAATTTCGTGTCCAAACATGTCAAATACGTCACTGAAGTTATGCTCAGTTTGTGCAGCACATCTGTGGCTATCATCCTGCGAAAATTTCGCTTCAAAATTCCGTGCCAGAGGTGAGTTATTCCAGTTTTTCTGAGAAATTTCGAGCTCGTTCAAATATTTGATGTCTTTATCTTTACAATTACGTGTCCAAACATGTCAAATACGTCACTGAAGTTATGCTCAGTTTGTGCAGCACATCTGTGGCTATCATCCTGCGAAAATTTCGCTTCAAAATTCCGTGCCAGAGCTGAGTTATTCGAGTTTTTCTGAGAAATTTCGAACTCGTTCAAAAATTTGATGCCTTTATCTTTACAATTTCGTGTCCAAACATGTCAAATACGTCACTGAAGTTATGCTCAGTTTGTGCAGCACATCTGTGGCTATCATCCTGCGGAAATTTCGCTTCAAAATTCCGTGCCAGAGCAGAGTTATTCGAGTTTTTCTAAGAAATTTCGAGCTCGTTCAAAAATTTAATGTCTTTATCTTTACAATTTCGTGTCCAAACATGTCTAATACGTCACTGAAGTTATGCTCAGTTTGTGCAGCACATCTGTGGCTATCATCCTGCGAAAATTTCGCTTCCAAATTCCGTGCCAGAGCTGAGTTATTCGAGTTTTTCTAAGAAATTTCGAGCTCGTTCAAAAATTTGATGTCTTTATCTTTACAATTTCGTGTCCAAACATGTCAAATACGTCACTGAAGTTATGCTCAGTTTGTGCAGCACATCTGTGGCTATTATTCTGTGAAAATTTCGCTTCAAAATTCCGTGCCAGAGCTGAGTTATTCGAGTTTTTCTGAGAAATTTCGAGCTCGTTCAAAAATTTGATGTCTTTATTTTTACAATTTCGTGTCCAAACATGTCAAATACGTCACTGAAATTATGCTCAGTTTGTGCAGCACATCTGTGGTTATCATCCTGCGAAAATTTCGCTTCAAAATTCCGTGCCAAAGCAGAGTTATTCGAGTTTTTCTAAGAAATTTCGTGCTCGTTCAAATATTTGATGTCTATCTTTACAATTACGTGTCCAAACATGTCAAATATCGCCAACCGGGGTGAGATTGTGCCACGGGGGTGAGATTGTGCCAAAAACCAAAAATGTTTATTTGTGAAAATTTATTATATCTATAGAACCTGGTGACCTAAATTCAAAATGATGATGAACATAACATATTTATTATAACTTAGAATGGAACACAGATAATATTGGCGAACTATTTAGCCTAAACAGGGCTTCAAAGTTCGCGATCAAAATTACGCGGAAATAACGCTTGTGAAAAATATCCCGCATAAACCAACCCGAACAGGAAATCGCATCAACTTGCTATTTTGAAGGTGTATAAACTAATCATTTATAATGCATTGAAAGGTTATTATGCGTTGAATTAGTTTTGATTACGAAAATATTATTTTTCGAAACATTGTACTTTTCGAGCTTCATGGGGGTGAGATTGTGCCAAGTCATAATGATCGATGCAATTTGTGGATTTCACATACACAACAAAAACACGTCAGTATACACCAGCACACTCACATTCTTTACTATTGAGCACAATATTTTGACAGATTAGATTGCATCATCAATTTTGGAGCAAACAGCATCATAGGTCTGCTAAATAATTTAAACTAATTTTTACTTTTTCTCTGGAAATTTCAGATACTTGGAATAAACACTCTAATATAAGACGAATATATTATATCGTGTTTATACACGATGAAGTTTATACTGCCAGTTTTAAGGAGGTAAGGAAGTAATGGTTACTTTTGTTAAATGATCAAATGGGTATGCCACCTTAGGATACACCCCTTCATATATCTCCCCCTTGTTAACCCTAGAAACGATACTGGCTACATAAAGGCTGTCCATTGACAACGAACTCGTTTTTAGTTATTTCACAGCTCTCCGGGTTATTTTCGTTCCTACTTTTTGTATGATGCGTTGTTTTTGGCCGACCCCCTGCCCCTAATAGTCCACTTAGTTCATGGACGGCCGCATATGAACTACTTTATACTGATATTTATGTGTATTGTTTATAAACATGCTAATGTTCACTGTTTAGGTTTTTAGCCTAACTTTAAGTTTTTGGCACAATGTCACCCCCCAGAAGGGGTGAGATTGTGCCAAAGTTCATGCACTGCCAGTAAAATTAGGTTTCATTGTAACTAAACCATGTCTACGGTAGTTGTTAATTGAACAATTTAGTATATATTGACAGGTTTGAAATCAACTTAGTTCCTAAATTGTGTGTATACTGAGCTAAAGAAAAAAAATATATGCTTTTTTGGCACAATTTCGCCCCGGATGACGGTACGTTACTGAAGTTATGCTCAGTTTGTGCAGCACATCTGTGGCTATCATCCTGCGAAAATTTCGCTTCAAAATTCCGTGCCAGAGCTGAGTTATTCTAATTTTTCTAAGAAATTACGAGCTCGTTCAAAAATTTGATGTCTTTATCTTTACAATTTCGGGTCCAAACATGTCGAAAACGTTACTGAAGCCATGCTCAGTTTGTGCAGCACATCTGTGGCTATCATCCTGCGAAAATTTCGCTTCAAAATTCCGTGCCAGAGCTGAGTTATTCGAGTTTTTCTAGGAAATTTCGAGCTCGTTCAAAAATTTGATGTCTTTATCTGTACAATTTCGTGTCCAAACATGTCAAATACGTCACTGAAGTTATGCTCAGTTTGTGCAGCACATCTGTGGCTATCATTCTACGAAAATTTCGCTTCAAAATTCCGTGCCAGAGCTGAGTTATTCGAGTTTTTCTGAGAAATTTCGAGCTCGTTCAAAAATTTGATGTGTTTATCTTTCAATTTCGTGTCCAAACATGTCAAATACGTCACTGAAGTCATGCTCAGTTTGTGCAGCACATCTGTGTCTATCATCCCGCGAAATTTTCGTTTCAAAATTCCGTGCCAAAGCTGAGTTATTCGAGTTTTTCTGAGAAATTTCGAGCTCGTTCAAAAATTTGATGTCTTTATCTTTACAACTACGTGTCTAAACATGTCAAATACGTCACTGAAGTTATGCTCAGTTTGTGCAGCACATCTGTTGCTATCATCCTGCAAAAATTTCGCTTTAAAAATCCGTGCCAGAGCTGAGTTATTCGAGTTTTTCTGAGAAATTTCGAGCTCGTTCAAAAATTTGATGTCTTTATCTTAACAATTACGTGTCCAAGAATATCAAATACGTCACTGAAGTAATGCTCAGTTTGTGCAGCACATCTTTGGCAATCATCCTGCAAAAATTTCGCTTCAAAATTCCGTGCCAGAGCTGAGTTATTCGAGTTTTTCTAAGAAATTTCGAGCTCGTTCAAAACTTTGATGTCTTTATCTTTACAATTTCGTGTCCAAACATGTCAAATACGTCACTGAAGTTATGCTCAGTTTGCGCAGCACATCTGTGGCTATCATCCTGCGAAAGTTTCGCTTCAAAATTCCGTGCCAGAGGTGAGTTATTCGAGTTTTTCTAAGAAAATTTGAGCTCGTTCAAAAATTTGATGTCTTTATCTTTACAATTTCGTGTCCAAACATGTCAAATACGTCACTGAAGTTATGCTCAGTTTGTGCAGCACATCTGTGGCTATCATCCTGCGAAAATTTCGCTTCAAAATTCCGTGCCAGAGCTGAGTTATTCGAGTTTTTCTGAGAAATTTCGAAATCGTTCAAAAATTTGATGCCTTTATCTTTACAATTACGTGTCCAAACATGTCAAATACGTCACTGAAGTTATGCTCAGTTTGTGCAGCACATCTGTGGCTATCATCCTGCGAAAATTTCGCTTCAAAATTCCGTGCCAGAGGTGAGTTATTCGAGTTTTTCTAAGAAATTTTGAGCTCGTTCAAAAATTTGATGTCTTTATCTTTACAATTTCGTGTCCAAACATGTCAAATACGTCACTGAAGTTATGCTCAGTTTGTGCAGCACATCTGTGGCTATCATCCTGCGAAAATTTCGCTTCAAAATTCCGTGCCAGAGCTGAGTTATTCGAGTTTTTCTGAGAAATTTCGAACTCGTTCAAAAATTTGATGCCTTTATCTTTACAATTACGTGTCCAAACATGTCAAATACGTCACTGAAGTTATGCTCAGTTTGTGCAGCACATCTGTGGCTATCATCTTGCGAAAATTTCGCTTCAAAATTCCGTGCCAGAGCTGAGTTATTCGAGTTTTTCTAAGAAATTTCGAGCTCGTTCAAAAATTTGATGTCTTTATCTTTACAATTTCGTGTCCAAACATGTCAAATACGTCACTGAAGTTATGCTCAGTTTTTGCAGCACATCTGTGGCTATCATCCTGCGAAAATTTCGCTTCAAAATTCCGTGCCAGAGCTGAGTTATTCGAGTTTTTCTGAGAAATTTCGAACTCGTTCAAAAATTTGATGCCTTTATCTTTACAATTACGTGTCCAAACATGTCAAATACGTCACTGAAGTTATGCTCAGTTTGTGCAGCACATCTGTGGCTATCATCCTGCGAAAATTTCGCTTCAAAATTCCGTGCCAGAGCTGAGTTATTCGGGTTTTTATAAGAAATTTCGAGCTCGTTCAAAAATTTGATGTCTTTATCTTTACAATTTCGTGTCCAAACATGTCTAATACGTCACTGAAGTTATGCTCAGTTTGTGCAGCACATCTGTGGCTATCATCCTGCGAAAATTTCGCTTCAAAATTCCGTGCCAGAGCTGAGTTATTCGAGTTTTTCTGAGAAATTTCGAACTCGTTCAAAAATTTGATGCCTTTATCTTTACAATTTCGTGTCCAAACATGTCAAATACGTCACTGAAGTTATGCTCAGTTTGTGCAGCACATCTGTGGCTATCATCCTGCGGAAATTTCGCTTCAAAATTCCGTGCCAGAGCAGAGTTATTCGAGTTTTTCTAAGAAATTTCGAGCTCGTTCAAAAATTTAATGTCTTTATCTTTACAATTTCGTGTCCAAACATGTCTAATACGTCACTGAAGTTATGCTCAGTTTGTGCAGCACATCTGTGGCTATCATCCTGCGAAAATTTCGCTTCAAAATTCCGTGCCAGAGCTGAGTTATTCGAGTTTTTCTAAGAAATTTCGAGCTCGTTCAAAAATTTGATGTCTTTATCTTTACAATTTCGTGTCCAAACATGTCAAATACGTCACTGAAGTTATGCTCAGTTTGTGCAGCACATCTGTGGCTATTATTCTGTGAAAATTTCGCTTCAAAATTCCTAGCCAGAGCTGAGTTATTCGAGTTTTTCTAAGAAATTTCGAGCTCGTTCAAAAATTTGATGTCTTTATTTTTACAATTTCGTGTCCAAACATGTCAAATACGTCACTGAAATTATGCTCAGTTTGTGCAGCACATCTGTGGTTATCATCCTGCGAAAATTTCGCTTCAAAATTCCGTGCCAAAGCAGAGTTATTCGAGTTTTTCTAAGAAATTTCGTGCTCGTTCAAAAATTTGATGTCTTTATCTTTACAATTTCGTGTCCAAACATGTCTAATACGTCACTGAAGTTATGCTCAGTTTGTGCAGCACATCTGTGGCTATCATCTTGCGAAAATTTCGCTTCAAAATTCCGTGCCAGAGCTGTGTTATACGAGTTTTTCTAAGAAATTTCGAGCTCGTTCAAAAATTTGATGTCTTTATCTTTACAACTTCGTGTCCAAACATGTCTAATACATCACTGAAGTTATGCTCAGTTTGTGCAGCACATCTGTGGCTATCATCCTGCGAAAATTTCGCTTCAAAAATCCGTGCCAGAGCTGAGTTATTCGAGTTTTTCTAAGAAATTTCGAGCTCGTTCAAATATTTGATGTCTATCTTTACAATTACGTGTCCAAACATGTCAAATACCGCCAACCGGGGTGAGATTGTGCCACGGGGGTGAGATTGTGCCAAAAACCAAAAATGTTTATTTGTGAAAATTTATTATATCTATAGAACCTGGTGACCTAAATTCAAAATGATGATGAACATAACATATTTATTATAACTTAGAATGGAACACAGATAATATTAGCGAACTATTTAGCCTAAACAGGGCTTCAAAGTTCGCGATCAAAAATACGCGGAAATAACGCTTGTGAAAAATATTCCGCATAAACCAACCCGAACAGGAAATCGCATCAACTTGCTATTTTGAAGGTGTATAAACTAATCATTTATAATGCATTGAAAGGTTATTATGCGTTGGATTAGTTTTGATTACGAAAATATTATTTTTCGAAACTTTGTACTTTTCGAGCTTCATGGGGGTGAGATTGTGCCAAGCCATAATGATCGATGCAATTTGTGGATTTCACATACACAACAAAAACACGTCAGTATACACCAGCACACTCACATTCTTTACTATTGAGCACAATATTTTGACAGATTAGATTGCATCATCAATTTTGGAGCAAACAGCATCATAGGTCTGCTAAATAATTTAAACTAATTTTTACTTTTTCTCTGGAAATTTCAGATACTTGGAATAAACACTCTAATATAAGACGAATATATTATATCGTGTATAAACTGCCAGTTTTAAGGAGGTAAGGAAGTAATGGTTACTTTTGTTAAATGATCAAATGGGTATGCCACCTTAGGATACACCCCTTCATATATCTCCCCCTTGTTAACCCTAGAAACGATACTGGCTACATAAAGGCTGTCCATTGACAACGAACTCGTTTTTAGTTATTTCACAGCTCTCCGGGTTATTTTCGTTCCTACTTTTTGTATGATGCGTTGTTTTTGGCCGACCCCCTGCCCCTAATAGTCCACTTAGTTCATGGACGGCCGCATATGAACTACTTTATACTGATATTTATGTGTATTGTTTATAAACATGCTAATGTTCACTGTTTAGGTTTTTAGCCTAACTTTAAGTTTTTGGCACAATGTCAAGTTCATGCACTGCACTGTAAAATTAGGTTTCATTGTAACTAAACCATGTCTACGGTAGTTGTTAATTGAACAATTTAGTATATATTGACAGGTTTGAAATCAACTTAGTTCCTAAATTGTGTGTATACTGAGCTAAAGAAAAAAAATATATGCTATTTTGGCACAATTTCGCCCCGGATGACGGTACGTTACTGAAGTTATGCTCAGTTTGTGCAGCACATCTGTGGCTATCATCCTGCGAAAATTTCGCTTCAAAATTCCGTGCCAGAGCTGAGTTATTCTAATTTTTCTAAGAAATTACGAGCTCGTTCAAAAATTTGATGTCTTTATCTTTACAATTTCGGGTCCAAACATTTCGAATACGTTACTGAAGCCATGCTCAGTTTATGCAGCACATCTGTGGCTATCATCCTGTGAAAATTTCGCTTCAAAATTCCGTGCCAGAGCTGAGTTATTCGAGTTTTTCTAAGAAATTTCGAGCTCGTTCAAAAATTTGATGTCTTTATCTTTACAATTTCGTGTCCAAACATGTCAAATACGTCACTGAAGTCATGCTCAGTTTGTGCAGCACACCTGTGGCTATCATCCCGCGAAAATTTCGCTTTAAAATTCCGTGCCAGAGCTGAGTTATTCGAGTTTTACTAAGAAATTTCGAGCTCGTTCAAAAATTTGATGTCTTTATCTTAACAATTACGTGTCTAAACATGTCAAATACGTTACTAAAGCTATGCTCAGTTTGTGCAGCACATCTGTGGCTATCATCCTGCAAGAATTTCGCTTCAAAATTCCGTGCCAGAGCTGAGTTATTCGAGTTTTTCTAAGAAATTTCGAGCTCGTTCAAAAATTTGATGTGTTTATCTTTCAATTTCGTGTCCAAACATGTCAAATACGTCACTGAAGTCATGCTCAGTTTGTGCAGCACATCTGTGGCTATCATCTTGCGAAAATTTCGCTTCAAAATTCCGTCCCAGAGCTGAGTTATTGGAGTTTTTCTGAGAAATTTCGAGCTAGTTCAAAAATTTGATGTCTTTATCTTTACAATAACGTGTCCAAACATGTCAAATACGTCACTGAAGTTATGCCCAGTTTGTGCAGCACATCTGTGGCTATCATCCTGCGAAAATTTCGCTTCAAAATTCCGTGCCAGAGCTGAGTTATTCGAGTTTTTTCTGAGAAATTTCGAGCTCGTTCAAAAATTTTATGTCTTTATCTTTACAATTTCGTGTCCAAACATGTCAAATACGTCACTGAAGTTATGCTCAGTTTGTGCAGCACATCTGTGGCTATTATCCTGCGAAAATTTCGCTTCAAAATTCCGTGCCAGAGCTGAGTTATACGAGTTTTTCTGAGAAATTTTGAGCTCGTTCAAAAATTTGATGTCTTTATCTTTACAATTACGTGTCCAAACATGTCAAATACGTCACTGAAGTTATGCTCAGTTTGTGCAGCACATCTGTGGCTATCATCCTGCGAAAATTTCGCTTCAAAATTTCGTGCCAGAGCTGAGCTATTCGAGTTTTTTTAAGAAATTTCGAGCTCGTTCAAAAATTTGATGTCTTTATCTTTACAATTACGTGTCCAAACATGTCAAATACGTCACTAATGTTATGTTCAGTTTGTGCAGCACATCTGTGGCTATCATCCTGCGAAAATTTCGCTTCAAAATTCCGTGCCAGAGCTGAGCTATTCGAGTTTTTTAAAGAAATTTCGAGCTCGTTCAAAAATTTGATGTCTTTATCTTTACAATTACGTGTCCAAACATGTCAAATACGTCACTGAAGCTATGCCCAGTTTGTGCAGCACATCTGTGGATATCTTCCTGCGAAAATTTCGCTTCGAAATTCCGTGCCAGAGCTGAGTTATTCGAGTTTTTCTGAGAAATTTCGAGCTCGTTCAAAAATTTAATGTCTTTATCTTTACAATTTCGTGTCCAAACATGTCAAATACGTCACTGAAGTTATGCTCAGTTTGTGCAGCACATCTGTGTCTATCATCCTGCGAACATTTCGCTTCAAAATTCCGTGCCAAAGCTGAGTTATTCGAGTTTTTCTGAGAAATTTCGAACTCGTTTAAAAATTTGATGTCCTTATCTTTTCAATTTCGTGTCCAAACATGTCAAATACGTCACTGAAGTTATGCTCAGTTTGTGCAGCACATCTGTGGCTATCATTTTGCGTAAATTTCGCTCCAAAATTCCGTGCCAGAGCTGAGTTATCCGAGTTTGTATAAGACATTTCGAGCTCGTTCAAAAATTTGATGTCTTTATCTTTACAATTTCGTGTCCAAACATGTCAAATACGTCACTGAAGTTATGCTCAGTTTGTGTAGCACATCTGTGGCTATCATCCCGCAAAAATTTCGCTTCAAAATTCCGTGCCAGAGCTGAGTTATTCGAGTTTTTCTGAGAAATTTCGAGCTCGTTCAAAAATTTGATGTCTTTATCTTTACAATTACGTGTCCAAACATGTCAAATACGTCACTGAAGCTATGCTCAGTTTGTGCAGCACATCTGTGGATATCATCCTGCAAAAATTTCGCTTCAAAATTCCGTGCCAGAGCTGAGTTATTCGAGTTTTTCTGAGAAATTTCGAGCTCGTTCAAAAATTTGATGACTTTATCTTTACAATTACGTGTCCAAACATGTCAAAAGCGTCACTGAAGTTATGCTCAGTTTGTGCAGCACATCTGTGGCTATCATCCTGCGAAAATTTCGCTTCAAAATTTCGTGCCAGAGCTGAGTTATCCGAGTTTTTCTGAGAAATTTCGAGCTCGTTCAAAAATTTGATGTCTTTATCTTTACAATTACGTGTCCAAACATGTCAAATACGTCACTGAAGTTATGCTCAGTTTGTGCAGCACATCTGTGGCTATCATCTTGCGAAAATTTCGCTTCAAAATTCCGTGCCAGAGCTGAGTTATTCGAGTTTTTCTAAGAAATTTCGAGCTCGTTCAAAAATTTGATGTGTTTATCTTTACAATTTCGTGTCCAAACATGTCAAATACGTCACTGAAGTTATGCTCAGTTTGTGCAGCACATCTGTGGCTATCATCTTGCGAAAATTTCGCTTCAAAATTCCGTGCCAGAGCTGAGTTATTCGAGTTTTTCTAAGAAATTTCGAGCTCGTTCAAAAATTTGATGTCTTTATCTTTACAATTTCGTGTCCAAACATGTCAAATACGTCACTGAAGTTATGCTCAGTTTGTGCAGCACATCTGTGGCTATTATTCTGTGAAAATTTCGCTTCAAAATTCCGTGCCAGAGCTGAGTTATTCGAGTTTTTCTGAGAAATTTCGAACTCGTTCAAAAATTTGATACCTTTATCTTTACAATTACGTGTCCAAACATGTCAAATACGTCACTGAAGTTATGCTCAGTTTGTGCAGCACATCTGTGGCTATCATCCTGCGAAAATTTCGCTTCAAAATTCCGTGCCAGAGCTGAGTTATTCGGGTTTTTATAAGAAATTTCGAGCACGTTCAAAAATTTGATGTGTTTATCTTTCAATTTCGTGTCCAAACATGTCAAATACGTCACTGAAGTCATGCTCAGTTTGTGCAGCACATCTTTGGCAATCATCCTGCAAAAATTTCGCTTCAAAATTCCGTGCCAGAGCTGAGTTATTCGAGTTTTTCTGAGAAATTTCGAGCTCGTTCAAAAATTTGATGTCTTTATCTTTACAACTACGTGTCCAAACATGTCAAATACGTCACTGAAGTTATGCTCAGTTTGTGCAGCACATCTGTGGCTATCATCTTGCGAAAATTTCGCTTCAAAATTCCGTGCCAGAGCTGAGTTATTCGAGTTTTTCTAAGAAATTTCGAGCTCGTTCAAAAATTTGATGTCTTTATCTTTACAATTTCGTGTCCAAACATGTCAAATACGTCACTGAAGTTATGCTCAGTTTGTGCAGCACATCTGTGGCTATTATTCTGTGAAAATTTCGCTTCAAAATTCCGTGCCAGAGCTGAGTTATTCGAGTTTTTCTGAGAAATTTCGAACTCGTTCAAAAATTTGATACCTTTATCTTTACAATTACGTGTCCAAACATGTCAAATACGTCACTGAAGTTATGCTCAGTTTGTGCAGCACATCTGTGGCTATCATCTTGCGAAAATTTCGCTTCAAAATTCCGTGCCAGAGCTGAGTTATTCGAGTTTTTCTAAGAAATTTCGAGCTCGTTCAAAAATTTGATGTCTTTATCTTTACAATTTCGTGTCCAAACATGTCAAATACGTCACTGAAGTTATGCTCAGTTTGTGCAGCACATCTGTGGCTATTATTCTGTGAAAATTTCGCTTCAAAATTCCGTGCCAAAGCTGAGTTATTCGAGTTTTTCTGAGAAATTTCGAGCTCGTTCAAAAATTTGATGTCTTTATCTTTACAACTACGTGTCTAAACATGTCAAATACGTCACTGAAGTTATGCTCAGTTTGTGCAGCACATCTGTTGCTATCATCCTGCAAAAATTTCGCTTTAAAAATCCGTGCCAGAGCTGAGTTATTCGAGTTTTTCTGAGAAATTTCGAGCTCGTTCAAAAATTTGATGTCTTTATCTTAACAATTACGTGTCCAAGAATATCAAATACGTCACTGAAGTAATGCTCAGTTTGTGCAGCACATCTTTGGCAATCATCCTGCAAAAATTTCGCTTCAAAATTCCGTGCCAGAGCTGAGTTATTCGAGTTTTTCTGAGAAATTTCGAGCTCGTTCAAAAATTTGATGTCTTTATCTTTACAACTACGTGTCCAAACATGTCAAATACGTCACTGAAGTTATGCTCAGTTTGTGCAGCACATCTGTTGCTATCATCCTGCAAAAATTTCGCTTTAAAAATCCGTGCCAGAGCTGAGTTATTCGAGTTTTTCTGAGAAATTTCGAGCTCGTTCAAAAATTTGATGTCTTTATCTTAACAATTACGTGTCCAAGCATATCAAATACGTCACTGAAGTTATGCTCAGTTTGTGCAGCACATCTTTGGCAATCATCCTGCAAAAATTTCGCTTCAAAATTCCGTGCCAGAGCTGAGTTATTCGAGTTTTTCTAAGAAATTTCGAGCTCGTTCAAAAATTTGATGTCTTTATCTTTACAATTTCGTGTCCAAACATGTCAAATACGTCACTGAAGTTATGCTCAGTTTGCGCAGCACATCTGTGGCTATCATCCTGCGAAAATTTCGCTTCAAAATTCCGTGCCAGAGGTGAGTTATTCGAGTTTTTCTAAGAAATTTTGAGCTCGTTCAAAAATTTGATGTCTTTATCTTTACAATTTCGTGTCCAAACATGTCAAATACGTCACTGAAGTTATGCTCAGTTTGTGCAGCACATCTGTGGCTATCATCCTGCGAAAATTTCGCTTCAAAATTCCGTGCCAGAGGTGAGTTATTCCAGTTTTTCTGAGAAATTTCGAGCTCGTTCAAATATTTGATGTCTTTATCTTTACAATTACGTCTCCAAATATGTCAAATACGTCACTGAAGTTATGCTCAGTTTGTGCAGCATATCTGTGGCTATCATCTTGCGAAAATTTCGCTTCAAAATTCCGTGCCAGAGCTGAGTTATTCGAGTTTTTCTAAGAAATTTCGAGCTCGTTCAAAAATTTGATGTCTTTATCTTTACAATTTCGTGTCCAAACATGTCAAATACGTCACTGAAGTTATGCTCAGTTTGTGCAGCACATCTGTGGCTATCATCCTGCGAAAATTTCGCTTCAAAATTCCGTGCCAGAGCTGAGTTATTCGAGTTTTTCTGAGAAATTTCGAACTCGTTCAAAAATCTGATGCCTTTATCTTTACAATTACGTGTCCAAACATGTCAAATACGTCACTGAAGTTATGCTCAGTTTGTGCAGCACATCTGTGGCTATCATCCTGCGAAAATTTCGCTTCAAAATTCCGTGCCAGAGCTGAGTTATTCGGGTTTTTATAAGAAATTTCGAGCTCGTTCAAAAATTTGATGTCTTTATCTTTACAATTTCGTGTCCAAACATGTCTAATACGTCACTGAAGTTATGCTCAGTTTGTGCAGCACATCTGTGGCTATCATCCTGCGAAAATTTCGCTTCAAAATTCCGTGCCAGAGCTGAGTTATTCGAGTTTTTCTGAGAAATTTCGAACTCGTTCAAAAATTTGATGCCTTTATCTTTACAATTTCGTGTCCAAACATGTCAAATACGTCACTGAAGTTATGCTCAGTTTGTGCAGCACATCTGTGGCTATCATCCTGCGGAAATTTCGCTTCAAAATTCCGTGCCAGAGCTGAGTTATTCGAGTTTTTCTAAGAAATTTCGAGCTCGTTCAAAAATTTAATGTCTTTATCTTTACAATTTCGTGTCCAAACATGTCTAATACGTCACTGAAGTTATGCTCAGTTTGTGCAGCACATCTGTGGCTATCATCCTGCGAAAATTTCGCTTCAAAATTCCGTGCCAGAGCTGAGTTATTCGAGTTTTTCTAAGAAATTTCGAGCTCGTTCAAAAATTTGATGTCTTTATCTTTACAATTTCGTGTCCAAACATGTCAAATACGTCACTGAAGTTATGCTCAGTTTGTGCAGCACATCTGTGGCTATCATTCTGTGAAAATTTCGCTTCAAAATTCCGAGCCAGAGCTGAGTTATTCGAGTTTTTCTAAGGAATTTCGAGCTCGTTCAAAAATTTGATGTCTTTATTTTTACAATTTCGTGTCCAAACATGTCAAATACGTCACTGAAATTATGCTCAGTTTGTGCAGCACATCTGTGGTTATCATCCTGCGAAAATTTCGCTTCAAAATTCCGTGCCAAAGCAGAGTTATTCGAGTTTTTCTAAGAAATTTCGTGCTCGTTCAAAAATTTGATGTCTTTATCTTTACAATTTCGTGTCCAAACATGTCTAATACGTCACTGAAGTTATGCTCAGTTTGTGCAGCACATCTGTGGCTATCATCTTGCGAAAATTTCGCTTCAAAATTCCGTGCCAGAGCTGTGTTATACGAGTTTTTCTAAGAAATTTCGAGCTCGTTCAAAAATTTGATGTCTTTATCTTTACAACTTCGTGTCCAAACATGTCTAATACATCACTGAAGTTATGCTCAGTTTGTGCAGCACATCTGTGGCTATCATCCTGCGAAAATTTCGCTTCAAAAATCCGTGCCAGAGCTGAGTTATTCGAGTTTTTCTAAGAAATTTCGAGCTCGTTCAAATATTTGATGTCTATCTTTACAATTACGTGTCCAAACATGTCAAATACCGCCAACCGGGGTGAGATTGTGCCACGGGGGTGAGATTGTGCCAAAAACCAAAAATGTTTATTTGTGAAAATTTATTATATCTATAGAACCTGGTGACCTAAATTCAAAATGATGATGAGCATAACATATTTATTATAACTTAGAATGGAACACAGATAATATTTGCGAACTATTTAGCCTAAACAGGGCTTCAAAGTTCGCGATCAAAAATACGCGGAAATAACGCTTGTGAAAAATATCCCGCATAAACCAACCCGAACAGGAAATCGCATCAACTTGCTATTTTGAAGGTGTATAAACTAATCATTTATAATGCATTGAAAGGTTATTATGCGTTGGATTAGTTTTGATTACGAAAATATTATTTTTCGAAACTTTGTACTTTTCGAGCTTCATGGGGGTGAGATTGTGCCAAGCCATAATGATCGATGCAATTTGTAGATTTCACATACACAACAAAAACACGTCAGTATACACCAGCACACTCACATTCTTTACTATTGAGCACAATATTTTGACAGATTAGATTGCATCATCAATTTTGGAGCAAACAGCATCATAGGTCTGCTAAATAATTTAAACTAATTTTTACTTTTTCTCTGGAAATTTCAGATACTTGGAATAAACACTCTAATATAAGACGAATATATTATATCGTGTATAAACTGCCAGTTTTAAGGAGGTAAGGAAGTAATGGTTACTTTTGTTAAATGATCAAATGGGTATGCCACCTTAGGATACACCCCTTCATATATCTCCCCCTTGTTAACCCTAGAAACGATACTGGCTACATAAAGGCTGTCCATTGACAACGAACTCGTTTTTAGTTATTTCACAGCTCTCCGGGTTATTTTCGTTCCTACTTTTTGTATGATGCGTTGTTTTTGGCCGACCCCCTGCCCCTAATAGTCCACTTAGTTCATGGACGGCCGCATATGAACTACTTTATACTGATATTTATGTGTATTGTTTATAAACATGCTAATGTTCACTGTTTAGGTTTTTAGCCTAACTTTAAGTTTTTGGCACAATGTCAAGTTCATGCACTGCCAGTAAAATTAGGTTTCATTGTAACTAAACCATGTCTACGGTAGTTGTTAATTGAACAATTTAGTATATATTGACAGGTTTGAAATCAACTTAGTTCCTAAATTGTGTGTATACTGAGCTAAAGAAAAAAAATATATGCTTTTTTGGCACAATTTCGCCCCGGATGACGGTACGTTACTGAAGTTATGCTCAGTTTGTGCAGCACATCTGTGGCTATCATCCTGCGAAAATTTCGCTTCAAAATTCCGTGCCAGAGCTGAGTTATTCTAATTTTTCTAAGAAATTACGAGCTCGTTCAAAAATTTGATGTCTTTATCTTTACAATTTCGGGTCCAAACATTTCGAATACGTTACTGAAGCCATGCTCAGTTTGTGCAGCACATCTGTGGCTATCATCCTGTGAAAATTTCGCTTCAAAATTCCGTGCCAGAGCTGAGTTATTCGAGTTTTTCTAAGAAATTTCGAGCTCGTTCAAAAATTTGATGTCTTTATCTTTACAATTTCGTGTCCAAACATGTCAAATACGTCACTGAAGTCATGCTCAGTTTGTGCAGCACACCTGTGGCTATCATCCCGCGAAAATTTCGCTTTAAAATTCCGTGCCAGAGCTGATTTATTCGAGTTTTACTAAGAAATTTCGAGCTCGTTCAAAAATTTGATGTCTTTATCTTAACAATTACGTGTCTAAACATGTCAAATACGTTACTAAAGCTATGCTCAGTTTGTGCAGCACATCTGTGGCTATCATCCTGCAAGAATTTCGCTTCAAAATTCCGTCCCAGAGCTGAGTTATTGGAGTTTTTCTGAGAAATTTCGAGCTAGTTCAAAAATTTGATGTCTTTATCTTTACAATAACGTGTCCAAACATGTCAAATACGTCACTGAAGTTATGCTCAGTTTGTGCAGCACATCTGTGGCTATCATTCTGTGAAAATTTCGCTTCAAAATTCCGAGCCAGAGCTGAGTTATTCGAGTTTTTCTAAGAAATTTCGAGCTCGTTCAAAAATTTGATGTCTTTATTTTTACAATTTCGTGTCCAAACATGTCAAATACGTCACTAAAGCTATGCTCAGTTTGTGCAGCACATCTGTGGCTATCATCCTGCAAGAATTTCGCTTCAAAATTCCGTGCCAGAGCTGAGTTATTCGAGTTTTTCTAAGAAATTTCGAGCTCGTTCAAAAATTTGATGTGTTTATCTTTCAATTTCGTGTCCAAACATGTCAAATACGTCACTGAAGTCATGCTCAGTTTGTGCAGCACATCTGTGGCTATCATCTTGCGAAAATTTCGCTTCAAAATTCCGTCCCAGAGCTGAGTTATTGGAGTTTTTCTGAGAAATTTCGAGCTAGTTCAAAAATTTGATGTCTTTATCTTTACAATTTCGTGTCCAAACATGTCAAATACGTCACTGAAGTTATGCTCAGTTTGTGCAGCACATCTGTGGCTATCATTCTGTGAAAATTTCGCTTCAAAACTCCGAGCCAGAGCTGAGTTATTCGAGTTTTTCTAAGAAATTTCGAGCTCGTTCAAAAATTTGATGTCTTTATTTTTACAATTTCGTGTCCAAACATGTCAAATACGTCACTGAAATTATGCTCAGTTTGTGCAGCACATCTGTGGTTATCATCCTGCGAAAATTTCGCTTCAAAATTCCGTGCCAAAGCAGAGTTATTCGAGTTTTTCTAAGAAATTTCGTGCTCGTTCAAAAATTTGATGTCTTTATCTTTACAATTTCGTGTCCAAACATGTCAAATACGTCACTGAAGTTATGCTCAGTTTGTGCAGCATATCTGTGGCTGTCATCTTGCGAAAATTTCGCTTCAAAATTCCGTGCCAGAGCTGAGTTATTCGAGTTTTTCTAAGAAATTTCGAGCTCGTTCAAAAATTTGATGTCTTTATCTTTACAATTTCGTGTCCAAACATGTCAAATACGTCACTGAAGTTATGCTCAGTTTGCGCAGCACATCTGTGGCTATCATCCTGCGAAAATTTCGCTTCAAAATTCCGTGCCAGAGGTGAGTTATTCGAGTTTTTCTAAGAAATTTTGAGCTCGTTCAAAAATTTGATGTCTTTATCTTTACAATTTCGTGTCCAAACATGTCAAATACGTCACTGAAGTTATGCTCAGTTTGTGCAGCACATCTGTGGCTATCATCCTGCGAAAATTTCGCTTCAAAATTCCGTGCCAGAGGTGAGTTATTCCAGTTTTTCTGAGAAATTTCGAGCTCGTTCAAATATTTGATGTCTTTATCTTTACAATTACGTCTCCAAACATGTCAAATACGTCACTGAAGTTATGCTCAGTTTGTGCAGCATATCTGTGGCTGTCATCTTGCGAAAATTTCGCTTCAAAATTCCGTGCCAGAGCTGAGTTATTCGAGTTTTTCTAAGAAATTTCGAGCTCGTTCAAAAATTTGATGTCTTTATCTTTACAATTTCGTGTCCAAACATGTCAAATACGTCACTGAAGTTATGCTCAGTTTGTGCAGCACATCTGTGGCTATCATCCTGCGAAAATTTCGCTTCAAAATTCCGTGCCAGAGCTGAGTTATTCGAGTTTTTCTGAGAAATTTCGAACTCGTTCAAAAATCTGATGCCTTTATCTTTACAATTACGTGTCCAAACATGTCAAATACGTCACTGAAGTTATGCTCAGTTTGTGCAGCACATCTGTGGCTATCATCCTGCGAAAATTTCGCTTCAAAATTCCCTGCCAGAGCTGAGTTATTCGGGTTTTTATAAGAAATTTCGAGCTCGTTCAAAAATTTGATGTCTTTATCTTTACAATTTCGTGTCCAAACATGTCTAATACGTCACTGAAGTTATGCTCAGTTTGTGCAGCACATCTGTGGCTATCATCTTGCGAAGATTTCGCTTCAAAATTCCGTCCCAGAGCTGAGTTATTGGAGTTTTTCTGAGAAATTTCGAGCTAGTTCAAAAATTTGATGTCTTTATCTTTACAATTTCGTGTCCAAACATGTCAAATACGTCACTGAAGTTATGCTCAGTTTGTGCAGCACATCTGTGGCTATCATTCTGTGAAAATTTCGCTTCAAAATTCCGAGCCAGAGCTGAGTTATTCGAGTTTTTCTAAGAAATTTCGAGCTCGTTCAAAAATTTGATGTCTTTATTTTTACAATTTCGTGTCCAAACATGTCAAATACGTCACTGAAATTATGCTCAGTTTGTGCAGCACATCTGTGGTTATCATCCTGCGAAAATTTCGCTTCAAAATTCCGTGCCAAAGCAGAGTTATTCGAGTTTTTCTAAGAAATTTCGTGCTCGTTCAAAAATTTGATGTCTTTATCTTTACAATTTCGTGTCCAAACATGTCAAATACGTCACTGAAGTTATGCTCAGTTTGTGCAGCACATCTGTGGCTATCATCTTGCGAAAATTTCGCTTCAAAATTCCGTGCCAGAGCTGTGTTATACGAGTTTTTCTAAGAAATTTCGAGCTCGTTCAAAAATTTGATGTCTTTATCTTTACAACTTCGTGTCCAAACATGTCTAATACATCACTGAAGTTATGCTCAGTTTGTGCAGCACATCTGTGGCTATCATCCTGCGAAAATTTCGCTTCAAAAATCCGTGCCAGAGCTGAGTTATTCGAGTTTTTCTAAGAAATTTCGAGCTCGTTCAAATATTTGATGTCTATCTTTACAATTACGTGTCCAAACATGTCAAATACCGCCAACCGGGGTGAGATTGTGCCACGGGGGTGAGATTGTGCCAAAAACCAAAAATGTTTATTTGTGAAAATTTATTATATCTATAGAACCTGGTGACCTAAATTCAAAATGATGATGAACATAACATATTTATTATAACTTAGAATGGAACACAGATAATATTAGCGAACTATTTAGCCTAAACAGGGCTTCAAAGTTCGCGATCAAAAATACGCGGAAATAACGCTTGTGAAAAATATCCCGCATAAACCAACCCGAACAGGAAATCGCATCAACTTGCTATTTTGAAGGTGTATAAACTAATCATTTATAATGCATTGAAAGGTTATTATGCGTTGGATTAGTTTTGATTACGAAAATATTATTTTTCGAAACTTTGTACTTTTCGAGCTTCATGGGGGTGAGATTGTGCCAAGCCATAATGATCGATGCAATTTGTGGATTTCACATACACAACAAAAACACGTCAGTATACACCAGCACACTCACATTCTTTACTATTGAGCACAATATTTTGACAGATTAGATTGCATCATCAATTTTGGAGCAAACAGCATCATAGGTCTGCTAAATAATTTAAACTAATTTTTACTTTTTCTCTGGAAATTTCAGATACTTGGAATAAACACTCTAATATAAGACGAATATATTATATCGTGTATAAACTGCCAGTTTTAAGGAGGTAAGGAAGTAATGGTTACTTTTGTTAAATGATCAAATGGGTATGCCACCTTAGGATACACCCCTTCATATATCTCCCCCTTGTTAACCCTAGAAACGATACTGGCTACATAAAGGCTGTCCATTGACAACGAACTCGTTTTTAGTTATTTCACAGCCTTCCGGGTTATTTTCGTTCCTACTTTTTGTATGATGCGTTGTTTTTGGCCGACCCCCTGCCCCTAATAGTCCACTTAGTTCATGGACGGCCGCATATGAACTACTTTATACTGATATTTATGTGTATTGTTTATAAACATGCTAATGTTCACTGTTTAGGTTTTTAGCCTAACTTTAAGTTTTTGGCACAATGTCAAGTTCATGCACTGCCAGTAAAATTAGGTTTCATTGTAACTAAACCATGTCTACGGTAGTTGTTAATTGAACAATTTAGTATATATTGACAGGTTTGAAATCAACTTAGTTCCTAAATTGTGTGTATACTGAGCTAAAGAAAAAAAATATATGCTTTTTTGGCACAATTTCGCCCCGGATGACGGTACGTTACTGAAGTTATGCTCAGTTTGTGCAGCACATCTGTGGCTATCATCCTGCGAAAATTTCGCTTCAAAATTCCGTGCCAGAGCTGAGTTATTCTAATTTTTCTAAGAAATTACGAGCTCGTTCAAAAATTTGATGTCTTTATCTTTACAATTTCGGGTCCAAACATTTCGAATACGTTACTGAAGCCATGCTCAGTTTGTGCAGCACATCTGTGGCTATCATCCTGTGAAAATTTCGCTTCAAAATTCCGTGCCAGAGCTGAGTTATTCGAGTTTTTCTAAGAAATTTCGAGCTCGTTCAAAAATTTGATGTCTTTATCTTTACAATTTCGTGTCCAAACATGTCAAATACGTCACTGAAGTCATGCTCAGTTTGTGCAGCACACCTGTGGCTATCATCCCGCGAAAATTTCGCTTTAAAATTCCGTGCCAGAGCTGAGTTATTCGAGTTTTACTAAGAAATTTCGAGCTCGTTCAAAAATTTGATGTCTTTATCTTAACAATTACGTGTCTAAACATGTCAAATACGTTACTAAAGCTATGCTCAGTTTGTGCAGCACATCTGTGGCTATCATCCTGCAAGAATTTCGCTTCAAAATTCCGTGCCAGAGCTGAGTTATTCGAGTTTTTCTAAGAAATTTCGAGCTCGTTCAAAAATTTGATGTGTTTATCTTTCAATTTCGTGTCCAAACATGTCAAATACGTCACTGAAGTCATGCTCAGTTTGTGCAGCACATCTGTGGCTATCATCTTGCGAAAATTTCGCTTCAAAATTCCGTCCCAGAGCTGAGTTATTGGAGTTTTTCTGAGAAATTTCGAGCTAGTTCAAAAATTTGATGTCTTTATCTTTACAATAACGTGTCCAAACATGTCAAATACGTCACTGAAGTTATGCCCAGTTTGTGCAGCACATCTGTGGCTATCATCCTGCGAAAATTTCGCTTCAAAATTCCGTGCCAGAGCTGAGTTATTCGAGTTTTTTCTGAGAAATTTCGAGCTCGTTCAAAAATTTTATGTCTATCTTTACAATTTCGTGTCCAAACATGTCAAATACGTCACTGAAGTTATGCTCAGTTTGTGCAGCACATCTGTGGCTATTATCCTGCGAAAATTTCGCTTCAAAATTCCGTGCCAGAGCTGAGTTATACGAGTTTTTCTGAGAAATTTTGAGCTCGTTCAAAAATTTGATGTCTTTATCTTTACAATTACGTGTCCAAACATGTCAAATACGTCACTGAAGTTATGCTCAGTTTGTGCAGCACATCTGTGGCTATCATCCTGCGAAAATTTCGCTTCAAAATTTCGTGCCAGAGCTGAGCTATTCGAGTTTTTTTAAGAAATTTCGAGCTCGTTCAAAAATTTGATGTCTTTATCTTTACAATTACGTGTCCAAACATGTCAAATACGTCACTAAAGTTATGTTCAGTTTGTGCAGCACATCTGTGGCTATCATCCTGCGAAAATTTCGCTTCAAAATTCCGTGCCAGAGCTGAGCTATTCGAGTTTTTTAAAGAAATTTCGAGCTCGTTCAAAAATTTGATGTCTTTATCTTTACAATTACGTGTCCAAACATGTCAAATACGTCACTGAAGCTATGCCCAGTTTGTGCAGCACATCTGTGGATATCTTCCTGCGAAAATTTCGCTTCGAAATTCCGTGCCAGAGCTGAGTTATTCGAGTTTTTCTGAGAAATTTCGAGCTCGTTCAAAAATTTAATGTCTTTATCTTTACAATTTCGTGTCCAAACATGTCAAATACGTCACTGAAGTTATGCTCAGTTTGTGCAGCACATCTGTGTCTATCATCCTGCGAACATTTCGCTTCAAAATTCCGTGCCAAAGCTGAGTTATTCGAGTTTTTCTGAGAAATTTCGAACTCGTTTAAAAATTTGATGTCCTTATCTTTTCAATTTCGTGTCCAAACATGTCAAATACGTCACTGAAGTTATGCTCAGTTTGTGCAGCACATCTGTGGCTATCATTCTGCGTAAATTTCGCTCCAAAATTCCGTGCCAGAGCTGAGTTATCCGAGTTTGTATAAGACATTTCGAGCTCGTTCAAAAATTTGATGTCTTTATCTTTACAATTACGTGTCCAAACATGTCAAATACGTCACTGAAGTTATGCTCAGTTTGTGTAGCACATCTGTGGCTATCATCCCGCAAAAAATTCGCTTCAAAATTCCGTGCCAGAGCTGAGTTATTCGAGTTTTTCTGAGAAATTTCGAGCTCGTTCAAAAATTTGATGTCTTTATCTTTACAATTACGTGTCCAAACATGTCAAATACGTCACTGAAGCTATGCTCAGTTTGTGCAGCACATCTGTGGATATCATCCTGCAAAAATTTCGCTTCAAAATTCCGTGCCAGAGCTGAGTTATTCGAGTTTTTCTGAGAAATTTCGAGCTCGTTCAAAAATTTGATGACTTTATCTTTACAATTACGTGTCCAAACATGTCAAAAGCGTCACTGAAGTTATGCTCAGTTTGTGCAGCACATCTGTGGCTATCATCCTGCGAAAATTTCGCTTCAAAATTCCGTGCCAGAGCTGAGTTATCCGAGTTTTTCTGAGAAATTTCGAGCTCGTTCAAAAATTTGATGTCTTTATCTTTACAATTACGTGTCCAAACATGTCAAATACGTCACTGAAGTTATGCTCAGTTTGTGCAGCACATCTGTGGCTATCATCTTGCGAAAATTTCGCTTCAAAATTCCGTGCCAGAGCTGAGTTATTCGAGTTTTTCTAAGAAATTTCGAGCTCGTTCAAAAATTTGATGTCTTTATCTTTACAATTTCGTGTCCAAACATGTCAAATACGTCACAGAAGTTATGCTCAGTTTGTGCAGCACATCTGTGGCTATCATCCTGCGAAAATTTCGCTTCAAAATTCCGTGCCAGAGCTGAGTTATTCGAGTTTTTCTGAGAAATTTCGAACTCGTTCAAAAATTTGATGCCTTTATCTTTACAATTACGTGTCCAAACATGTCAAATACGTCACTGAAGTTATGCTCAGTTTGTGCAGCACATCTGTGGCTATCATCCTGCGAAAATTTCGCTTCAAAATTCCGTGCCAGAGCTGAGTTATTCGGGTTTTTATAAGAAATTTCGAGCTCGTTCAAAAATTTGATGTCTTTATCTTTACAATTTCGTGTCCAAACATGTCAAATACGTCACTGAAGTTATGCTCAGTTTGTGCAGCACATCTGTGGCTATCATCTTGCGAAAATTTCGCTTCAAAATTCCGTGCCAGAGCTGAGTTATTCGAGTTTTTCTAAGAAATTTCGAGCTCGTTCAAAAATTTGATGTCTTTATCTTTACAATTTCGTGTCCAAACATGTCTAATACGTCACTGAAGTTATGCTCAGTTTGTGCAGCACATCTGTGGCTATCATCCTGCGAAAATTTCGCTTCAAAATTCCGTGCCAGAGCTGAGTTATTCTAATTTTTCTGAGAAATTTCGAACTCGTTTAAAAATTTGATGTCCTTATCTTTACAATTACGTGTCCAAACATGTCAAATACGTCACTGAAGTTATGCTCAGTTTGTGCAGCACATCTGTGGCTATCATCCTGCTAAAATTCGGCTTCAAAATTCCGTGCCAGAGCTGAGTTATTCGAGTTTTTCTGAGAAATTTCGAGCTCGTTCAAAATTTGATGTCTTTATCTTTACAATTTCGTGTCCAAACATGTCAAATACGTCACTGAAGTTATGCTCAGTTTGTGCAGCACATCTGTGGCTATCATCCTGCGAAAATTTCGCTTCAAAATTCCGTGCCAGAGCTGAGTTATTCGAGTTTTTCTAAGAAATTTCGAGCTCGTTCAAAAATTTGATGTCTTTATCTTTACAATTTCGTGTCCAAACATGTCAAATACGTCACTGAAGTTATGCTCAGTTTGTGCAGCACATCTGTGGCTATCATCCTGCGAAAATTTCGCTTCAAAATTCCGTGCCAGAGCTGAGTTATTCGAGTTTTTCTGAGAAATTTCGAACTCGTTCAAAAATTTGATGCCTTTATCTTTACAATTACGTGTCCAAACATGTCAAATACGTCACTGAAGTTATGCTCAGTTTGTGCAGCACATCTGTGGCTATCATCCTGCGAAAATTTCGCTTCAAAATTCCGTGCCAGAGCTGAGTTATTCGGGTTTTTATAAGAAATTTCGAGCTCGTTCAAAAATTTGATGTGTTTATCTTTCAATTTCGTGTCCAAACATGTCAAATACGTCACTGAAGTCATGCTCAGTTTGTGCAGCACATCTGTGGCTATCATCTTGCGAAAATTTCGCTTCAAAATTCCGTGCCAAAGCTGAGTTATTGGAGTTTTTCTGAGAAATTTCGAGCTAGTTCAAAAATTTGATGTCTTTATCTTTACAATAACGTGTCCAAACTTGTCAAATACGTCACTGAAGTTATGCCCAGTTTGTGCAGCACATCTGTGGCTATCATCCTGCGAAAATCTCGCTTCAAAATTCCGTGCCAGAGCTGAGTTATTCGAGTTTTTTCTGAGAAATTTCGAGCTCGTCCAAAAATTTTATGTCTTTATCTTTACAATTTCGTGTCCAAACGTGTCAAATACGTCACTGAAGTTATGCTCAGTTTGTGCAGCACATCTGTGGCTATCATCCTGCGAAAATTTCGCTTCAAAATTCCGTGCCAGAGCTGAGTTATTCGAGTTTTTCTGAGAAATTTTGAGCTCGTTCAAAAATTTGATGTCTTTATCTTTACAATTACGTGTCCAAACATGTCAAATACGTCACTGAAGTTATGCTCAGTTTGTGCAGCACATCTGTGGCTATCATCCTGCGAAAATTTCGCTTCAAAATTTCGTGCCAGAGCTGAGCTATTCGAGTTTTTTTAAGAAATTTCGAGCTCGTTCAAAAATTTGATGTCTTTATCTTTACAATTACGTGTCCAAACATGTCAAATACGTCACTGAAGTTATGCCCAGTTTGTGCAGCACATCTGTGGCTATCATCCTGCGAAAATTTCGCTTCGAAATTCCGTGCCAGAGCTGAGTTATTCGAGTTTTTCTGAGAAATTTCGAGCTCGTTCAAAAATTTAATGTCTTTATCTTTACAATTTCGTGTCCAAACATGTCAAATACGTCACTGAAGTTATGCTCAGTTTGTGCAGCACATCTGTGTCTATCATCCTGCGAAATTTTCGTTTCAAAATTCCGTGCCAAAGCTGAGTTATTCGAGTTTTTCTGAGAAATTTCGAGCTCGTTCAAAAATTTGATGTCCTTATTTTTACAATTACGTGTCCAAACACGTCAAATACGTCACTGAAGTTATGCTCAGTTTGTGCAGCACATCTGTGTTTATCATCCTGCGAAATTTTCGTTTCGAAATTCCGTGCCAAAGCTGAGTTATTCGAGTTTTTCTGAGAAATTTCGAGCTCGTTCAAAAATTTGATGTCTTTATCTTTACAACTACGTGTCCAAACATGTCAAATACGTCACTGAAGTTATGCTCAGTTTGTGCAGCACATCTGTTGCTATCATCCTGCAAAAATTTCGCTTTAAAAATCCGTGCCAGAGCTGAGTTATTCGAGTTTTTCTAAGAAATTTCGAGCTCGTTCAAAAATTTGATGTCTTTATCTTTACAATTTCGTGTCCAAACATGTCAAATACGTCACTGAAGTTATGCTCAGTTTGTGCAGCACATCTGTGGCTATCATCCTGCGAAAATTTCGCTTCAAAATTCCGTGCCAGAGCTGAGTTATTCGAGTTTTTCTGAGAAATTTCGAACTCGTTCAAAAATTTGATGCCTTTATCTTTACAATTACGTGTCCAAACATGTCAAATACGTCACTGAAGTTATGCTCAGTTTGTGCAGCACATCTGTGGCTATCATCTTGCGAAAATTTCGCTTCAAAATTCCGTGCCAGAGCTGAGTTATTCGAGTTTTTCTAAGAAATTTCGAGCTCGTTCAAAAATTTGATGTCTTTATCTTTACAACTACGTGTCCAAACATGTCAAATACGTCACTGAAGTTATGCTCAGTTTGTGCAGCACATCTGTTGCTATCATCCTGCAAAAATTTCGCTTTAAAAATCCGTGCCAGAGCTGAGTTATCCGAGTTTGTATAAGACATTTCGAGCTCGTTCAAAAATTTGATGTCTTTATCTTTACAATTACGTGTCCAAACATGTCAAATACGTCACTGAAGTTATGCTCAGTTTGTGTAGCACATCTGTGGCTATCATCCCGCAAAAAATTCGCTTCAAAATTCCGTGCCAGAGCTGAGTTATTCGAGTTTTTCTGAGAAATTTCGAGCTCGTTCAAAAATTTGATGTCTTTATCTTTACAATTACGTGTCCAAACATGTCAAATACGTCACTGAAGCTATGCTCAGTTTGTGCAGCACATCTGTGGATATCATCCTGCAAAAATTTCGCTTCAAAATTCCGTGCCAGAGCTGAGTTATTCGAGTTTTTCTGAGAAATTTCGAGCTCGTTCAAAAATTTGATGACTTTATCTTTACAATTACGTGTCCAAACATGTCAAAAGCGTCACTGAAGTTATGCTCAGTTTGTGCAGCACATCTGTGGCTATCATCCTGCGAAAATTTCGCTTCAAAATTCCGTGCCAGAGCTGAGTTATCCGAGTTTTTCTGAGAAATTTCGAGCTCGTTCAAAAATTTGATGTCTTTATCTTTACAATTACGTGTCCAAACATGTCAAATACGTCACTGAAGTTATGCTCAGTTTGTGCAGCACATCTGTGGCTATCATCTTGCGAAAATTTCGCTTCAAAATTCCGTGCCAGAGCTGAGTTATTCGAGTTTTTCTAAGAAATTTCGAGCTCGTTCAAAAATTTGATGTCTTTATCTTTACAATTTCGTGTCCAAACATGTCAAATACGTCACTGAAGTTATGCTCAGTTTGTGCAGCACATCTGTGGCTATCATCCTGCGAAAATTTCGCTTCAAAATTCCGTGCCAGAGCTGAGTTATTCGAGTTTTTCTGAGAAATTTCGAACTCGTTCAAAAATTTGATGCCTTTATCTTTACAATTACGTGTCCAAACATGTCAAATACGTCACTGAAGTTATGCTCAGTTTGTGCAGCACATCTGTGGCTATCATCCTGCGAAAATTTCGCTTCAAAATTCCGTGCCAGAGCTGAGTTATTCGGGTTTTTATAAGAAATTTCGAGCTCGTTCAAAAATTTGATGTCTTTATCTTTACAATTTCGTGTCCAAACATGTCAAATACGTCACTGAAGTTATGCTCAGTTTGTGCAGCACATCTGTGGCTATCATCTTGCGAAAATTTCGCTTCAAAATTCCGTGCCAGAGCTGAGTTATTCGAGTTTTTCTAAGAAATTTCGAGCTCGTTCAAAAATTTGATGTCTTTATCTTTACAATTTCGTGTCCAAACATGTCTAATACGTCACTGAAGTTATGCTCAGTTTGTGCAGCACATCTGTGGCTATCATCCTGCGAAAATTTCGCTTCAAAATTCCGTGCCAGAGCTGAGTTATTCTAATTTTTCTGAGAAATTTCGAACTCGTTTAAAAATTTGATGTCCTTATCTTTACAATTACGTGTCCAAACATGTCAAATACGTCACTGAAGTTATGCTCAGTTTGTGCAGCACATCTGTGGCTATCATCCTGCTAAAATTCGGCTTCAAAATTCCGTGCCAGAGCTGAGTTATTCGAGTTTTTCTGAGAAATTTCGAGCTCGTTCAAAATTTGATGTCTTTATCTTTACAATTTCGTGTCCAAACATGTCAAATACGTCACTGAAGTTATGCTCAGTTTGTGCAGCACATCTGTGGCTATCATCCTGCGAAAATTTCGCTTCAAAATTCCGTGCCAGAGCTGAGTTATTCGAGTTTTTCTAAGAAATTTCGAGCTCGTTCAAAAATTTGATGTCTTTATCTTTACAATTTCGTGTCCAAACATGTCAAATACGTCACTGAAGTTATGCTCAGTTTGTGCAGCACATCTGTGGCTATCATCCTGCGAAAATTTCGCTTCAAAATTCCGTGCCAGAGCTGAGTTATTCGAGTTTTTCTGAGAAATTTCGAACTCGTTCAAAAATTTGATGCCTTTATCTTTACAATTACGTGTCCAAACATGTCAAATACGTCACTGAAGTTATGCTCAGTTTGTGCAGCACATCTGTGGCTATCATCCTGCGAAAATTTCGCTTCAAAATTCCGTGCCAGAGCTGAGTTATTCGGGTTTTTATAAGAAATTTCGAGCTCGTTCAAAAATTTGATGTGTTTATCTTTCAATTTCGTGTCCAAACATGTCAAATACGTCACTGAAGTCATGCTCAGTTTGTGCAGCACATCTGTGGCTATCATCTTGCGAAAATTTCGCTTCAAAATTCCGTGCCAAAGCTGAGTTATTGGAGTTTTTCTGAGAAATTTCGAGCTAGTTCAAAAATTTGATGTCTTTATCTTTACAATAACGTGTCCAAACTTGTCAAATACGTCACTGAAGTTATGCCCAGTTTGTGCAGCACATCTGTGGCTATCATCCTGCGAAAATCTCGCTTCAAAATTCCGTGCCAGAGCTGAGTTATTCGAGTTTTTTCTGAGAAATTTCGAGCTCGTCCAAAAATTTTATGTCTTTATCTTTACAATTTCGTGTCCAAACGTGTCAAATACGTCACTGAAGTTATGCTCAGTTTGTGCAGCACATCTGTGGCTATCATCCTGCGAAAATTTCGCTTCAAAATTCCGTGCCAGAGCTGAGTTATTCGAGTTTTTCTGAGAAATTTTGAGCTCGTTCAAAAATTTGATGTCTTTATCTTTACAATTACGTGTCCAAACATGTCAAATACGTCACTGAAGTTATGCTCAGTTTGTGCAGCACATCTGTGGCTATCATCCTGCGAAAATTTCGCTTCAAAATTTCGTGCCAGAGCTGAGCTATTCGAGTTTTTTTAAGAAATTTCGAGCTCGTTCAAAAATTTGATGTCTTTATCTTTACAATTACGTGTCCAAACATGTCAAATACGTCACTGAAGTTATGCCCAGTTTGTGCAGCACATCTGTGGCTATCATCCTGCGAAAATTTCGCTTCGAAATTCCGTGCCAGAGCTGAGTTATTCGAGTTTTTCTGAGAAATTTCGAGCTCGTTCAAAAATTTAATGTCTTTATCTTTACAATTTCGTGTCCAAACATGTCAAATACGTCACTGAAGTTATGCTCAGTTTGTGCAGCACATCTGTGTCTATCATCCTGCGAAATTTTCGTTTCAAAATTCCGTGCCAAAGCTGAGTTATTCGAGTTTTTCTGAGAAATTTCGAGCTCGTTCAAAAATTTGATGTCCTTATTTTTACAATTACGTGTCCAAACACGTCAAATACGTCACTGAAGTTATGCTCAGTTTGTGCAGCACATCTGTGTTTATCATCCTGCGAAATTTTCGTTTCGAAATTCCGTGCCAAAGCTGAGTTATTCGAGTTTTTCTGAGAAATTTCGAGCTCGTTCAAAAATTTGATGTCTTTATCTTTACAACTACGTGTCCAAACATGTCAAATACGTCACTGAAGTTATGCTCAGTTTGTGCAGCACATCTGTTGCTATCATCCTGCAAAAATTTCGCTTTAAAAATCCGTGCCAGAGCTGAGTTATTCGAGTTTTTCTGAGAAATTTCGAGCTCGTTCAAAAATTTGATGTCTTTATCTTAACAATTACGTGTCCAAGCATATCAAATACGTCACTGAAGTAATGCTCAGTTTGTGCAGCACATCTTTGGCAATCATCCTGCAAAAATTTCGCTTCAAAATTCCGTGCCAGAGCTGAGTTATTCGAGTTTTTCTAAGAAATTTCGAGCTCGTTCAAAAATTTGATGTCTTTATCCTTACAATTACGTGTCCAAACATGTCAAATACGTCACTGAAGTTATGCTCAGTTTGTGCAGCACATCTGTGGCTATCATCCCGCGAAAATTTCGCTTCAAAATTCCGTGCCAGAGCTGAGTTATTCGAGTTTTTCTAAGAAATTTCGAGCTCGTTCAAAAATTTGATGTCTTTATCCTTACAATTTCGTGTCCAAACATGTCAAATACGTCACTGAAGTTATGCTCAGTTTGCGCAGCACATCTGTGGCTATCATCCTGCGAAAATTTCGCTTCAAAATTCCGTGCCAGAGGTGAGTTATTCGAGTTTTTCTAAGAAATTTTGAGCTCGTTCAAAAATTTGATGTCTTTATCTTTACAATTTCGTGTCCAAACATGTCAAATACGTCACTGAAGTTATGCTCAGTTTGTGCAGCACATCTGTGGCTATCATCCTGCGAAAATTTCGCTTCAAAATTCCGTGCCAGAGGTGAGTTATTCCAGTTTTTCTGAGAAATTTCGAGCTCGTTCAAAAATTTGATGTCTTTATCTTTACAATTACGTCTCCAAACATGTCAAATACGTCACTGAAGTTATGCTCAGTTTGTGCAGCATATCTGTGGCTATCATCTTGCGAAAATTTCGCTTCAAAATTCCGTGCCAGAGCTGAGTTATTCGAGTTTTTCTAAGAAATTTCGAGCTCGTTCAAAAATTTGATGTCTTTATCTTTACAATTTCGTGTCCAAACATGTCAAATACGTCACTGAAGTTATGCTCAGTTTGTGCAGCACATCTGTGGCTATCATCCTGCGAAAATTTCGCTTCAAAATTCCGTGCCAGAGCTGAGTTATTCGAGTTTTTCTGAGAAATTTCGAACTCGTTCAAAAATCTGATGCCTTTATCTTTACAATTACGTGTCCAAACATGTCAAATACGTCACTGAAGTTATGCTCAGTTTGTGCAGCACATCTGTGGCTATCATCCTGCGAAAATTTCGCTTCAAAATTCCGTGCCAGAGCTGAGTTATTCGGGTTTTTATAAGAAATTTCGAGCTCGTTCAAAAATTTGATGTCTTTATCTTTACAATTTCGTGTCCAAACATGTCTAATACGTCACTGAAGTTATGCTCAGTTTGTGCAGCACATCTGTGGCTATCATCCTGCGAAAATTTCGCTTCAAAATTCCGTGCCAGAGCTGAGTTATTCGAGTTTTTCTGAGAAATTTCGAACTCGTTCAAAACTTTGATGCCTTTATCTTTACAATTTCGTGTCCAAACATGTCAAATACGTCACTGAAGTCATGCTCAGTTTGTGCAGCACAGCTGTGGCTATCATCCTGCGGAAATTTCGCTTCAAAATTCCGTGCCAGAGCAGAGTTATTCGAGTTTTTCTAAGAAATTTCGAGCTCGTTCAAAAATTTGATGTCTTTATCTTTACAATTTCGTGTCCAAACATGTCTAATATGTCACTGAAGTTATGCTCAGTTTGTGCAGCACATCTGTGGCTATCATCCTGCGAAAATTTCGCTTCAAAATTCCGTGCCAGAGCTGAGTTATTCGAGTTTTTCTAAGAAATTTCGAGCTCGTTCAAATATTTGATGTCTATCTTTACAATTACGTGTCCAAACATGTCAAATACCGCCAACCGGGGTGAGATTGTGCCACGGGGGTGAGATTGTGCCAAAAACCAAAAATGTTTATTTGTGAAAATTTATTATATCTATAGAACCTGGTGACCTAAATTCAAAATGATGATGAACATAACATATTTATTATAACTTAGAATGGAACACAGATAATATTAGCGAACTATTTAGCCTAAACAGGGCTTCAAAGTTCGCGATCAAAAATACGCGGAAATAACGCTTGTGAAAAATATCCCGCATAAACCAACCCGAACAGGAAATCGCATCAACTTGCTATTTTGAAGGTGTATAAACTAATCATTTATAATGCATTGAAAGGTTATTATGCGTTGGATTAGTTTTGATTACGAAAATATTATTTTTCGAAACTTTGTACTTTTCGAGCTTCATGGGGGTGAGATTGTGCCAAGCCATAATGATCGATGCAATTTGTGGATTTCACATACACAACAAAAACACGTCAGTATACACCAGCACACTCACATTCTTTACTATTGAGCACAATATTTTGACAGATTAGATTGCATCATCAATTTTGGAGCAAACAGCATCATAGGTCTGCTAAATAATTTAAACTAATTTTTACTTTTTCTCTGGAAATTTCAGATACTTGGAATAAACACTCTAATATAAGACGAATATATTATATCGTGTATAAACTGCCAGTTTTAAGGAGGTAAGGAAGTAATGGTTACTTTTGTTAAATGATCAAATGGGTATGCCACCTTAGGATACACCCCTTCATATATCTCCCCCTTGTTAACCCTAGAAACGATACTGGCTACATAAAGGCTGTCCATTGACAACGAACTCGTTTTTAGTTATTTCACAGCCTTCCGGGTTATTTTCGTTCCTACTTTTTGTATGATGCGTTGTTTTTGGCCGACCCCCTGCCCCTAATAGTCCACTTAGTTCATGGACGGCCGCATATGAACTACTTTATACTGATATTTATGTGTATTGTTTATAAACATGCTAATGTTCACTGTTTAGGTTTTTAGCCTAACTTTAAGTTTTTGGCACAATGTCAAGTTCATGCACTGCCAGTAAAATTAGGTTTCATTGTAACTAAACCATGTCTACGGTAGTTGTTAATTGAACAATTTAGTATATATTGACAGGTTTGAAATCAACTTAGTTCCTAAATTGTGTGTATACTGAGCTAAAGAAAAAAAATATATGCTTTTTTGGCACAATTTCGCCCCGGATGACGGTACGTTACTGAAGTTATGCTCAGTTTGTGCAGCACATCTGTGGCTATCATCCTGCGAAAATTTCGCTTCAAAATTCCGTGCCAGAGCTGAGTTATTCTAATTTTTCTAAGAAATTACGAGCTCGTTCAAAAATTTGATGTCTTTATCTTTACAATTTCGGGTCCAAACATTTCGAATACGTTACTGAAGCCATGCTCAGTTTGTGCAGCACATCTGTGGCTATCATCCTGTGAAAATTTCGCTTCAAAATTCCGTGCCAGAGCTGAGTTATTCGAGTTTTTCTAAGAAATTTCGAGCTCGTTCAAAAATTTGATGTCTTTATCTTTACAATTTCGTGTCCAAACATGTCAAATACGTCACTGAAGTCATGCTCAGTTTGTGCAGCACACCTGTGGCTATCATCCCGCGAAAATTTCGCTTTAAAATTCCGTGCCAGAGCTGAGTTATTCGAGTTTTACTAAGAAATTTCGAGCTCGTTCAAAAATTTGATGTCTTTATCTTAACAATTACGTGTCTAAACATGTCAAATACGTTACTAAAGCTATGCTCAGTTTGTGCAGCACATCTGTGGCTATCATCCTGCAAGAATTTCGCTTCAAAATTCCGTGCCAGAGCTGAGTTATTCGAGTTTTTCTAAGAAATTTCGAGCTCGTTCAAAAATTTGATGTGTTTATCTTTCAATTTCGTGTCCAAACATGTCAAATACGTCACTGAAGTCATGCTCAGTTTGTGCAGCACATCTGTGGCTATCATCTTGCGAAAATTTCGCTTCAAAATTCCGTCCCAGAGCTGAGTTATTGGAGTTTTTCTGAGAAATTTCGAGCTCGTTCAAAAATTTGATGTCTTTATCTTTACAATAACGTGTCCAAACATGTCAAATACGTCACTGAAGTTATGCCCAGTTTGTGCAGCACATCTGTGGCTATCATCCTGCGAAAATTTCGCTTCAAAATTCCGTGCCAGAGCTGAGTTATTCGAGTTTTTTCTGAGAAATTTCGAGCTCGTTCAAAAATTTTATGTCTATCTTTACAATTTCGTGTCCAAACATGTCAAATACGTCACTGAAGTTATGCTCAGTTTGTGCAGCACATCTGTGGCTATTATCCTGCGAAAATTTCGCTTCAAAATTCCGTGCCAGAGCTGAGTTATACGAGTTTTTCTGAGAAATTTTGAGCTCGTTCAAAAATTTGATGTCTTTATCTTTACAATTACGTGTCCAAACATGTCAAATACGTCACTGAAGTTATGCTCAGTTTGTGCAGCACATCTGTGGCTATCATCCTGCGAAAATTTCGCTTCAAAATTTCGTGCCAGAGCTGAGCTATTCGAGTTTTTTTAAGAAATTTCGAGCTCGTTCAAAAATTTGATGTCTTTATCTTTACAATTACGTGTCCAAACATGTCAAATACGTCACTAAAGTTATGTTCAGTTTGTGCAGCACATCTGTGGCTATCATCCTGCGAAAATTTCGCTTCAAAATTCCGTGCCAGAGCTGAGCTATTCGAGTTTTTTAAAGAAATTTCGAGCTCGTTCAAAAATTTGATGTCTTTATCTTTACAATTACGTGTCCAAACATGTCAAATACGTCACTGAAGCTATGCCCAGTTTGTGCAGCACATCTGTGGATATCTTCCTGCGAAAATTTCGCTTCGAAATTCCGTGCCAGAGCTGAGTTATTCGAGTTTTTCTGAGAAATTTCGAGCTCGTTCAAAAATTTAATGTCTTTATCTTTACAATTTCGTGTCCAAACATGTCAAATACGTCACTGAAGTTATGCTCAGTTTGTGCAGCACATCTGTGTCTATCATCCTGCGAACATTTCGCTTCAAAATTCCGTGCCAAAGCTGAGTTATTCGAGTTTTTCTGAGAAATTTCGAACTCGTTTAAAAATTTGATGTCCTTATCTTTTCAATTTCGTGTCCAAACATGTCAAATACGTCACTGAAGTTATGCTCAGTTTGTGCAGCACATCTGTGGCTATCATTCTGCGTAAATTTCGCTCCAAAATTCCGTGCCAGAGCTGAGTTATCCGAGTTTGTATAAGACATTTCGAGCTCGTTCAAAAATTTGATGTCTTTATCTTTACAATTACGTGTCCAAACATGTCAAATACGTCACTGAAGTTATGCTCAGTTTGTGTAGCACATCTGTGGCTATCATCCCGCAAAAAATTCGCTTCAAAATTCCGTGCCAGAGCTGAGTTATTCGAGTTTTTCTGAGAAATTTCGAGCTCGTTCAAAAATTTGATGTCTTTATCTTTACAATTACGTGTCCAAACATGTCAAATACGTCACTGAAGCTATGCTCAGTTTGTGCAGCACATCTGTGGATATCATCCTGCAAAAATTTCGCTTCAAAATTCCGTGCCAGAGCTGAGTTATTCGAGTTTTTCTGAGAAATTTCGAGCTCGTTCAAAAATTTGATGACTTTATCTTTACAATTACGTATCCAAACATGTCAAAAGCGTCACTGAAGTTATGCTCAGTTTGTGCAGCACATCTGTGGCTATCATCCTGCGAAAATTTCGCTTCAAAATTCCGTGCCAGAGCTGAGTTATCCGAGTTTTTCTGAGAAATTTCGAGCTCGTTCAAAAATTTGATGTCTTTATCTTTACAATTACGTGTCCAAACATGTCAAATACGTCACTGAAGTTATGCTCAGTTTGTGCAGCACATCTGTGGCTATCATCTTGCGAAAATTTCGCTTCAAAATTCCGTGCCAGAGCTGAGTTATTCGAGTTTTTCTAAGAAATTTCGAGCTCGTTCAAAAATTTGATGTCTTTATCTTTACAATTTCGTGTCCAAACATGTCAAATACGTCACAGAAGTTATGCTCAGTTTGTGCAGCACATCTGTGGCTATCATCCTGCGAAAATTTCGCTTCAAAATTCCGTGCCAGAGCTGAGTTATTGGAGTTTTTCTGAGAAATTTCGAGCTCGTTCAAAAATTTGATGTCTTTATCTTAACAATTACGTGTCTAAACATGTCAAATACGTTACTAAAGCTATGCTCAGTTTGTGCAGCACATCTGTGGCTATCATCCTGCAAGAATTTCGCTTCAAAATTCCGTGCCAGAGCTGAGTTATTCGGGTTTTTATAAGAAATTTCGAGCTCGTTCAAAAATTTGATGTGTTTATCTTTCAATTTCGTGTCCAAACATGTCAAATACGTCACTGAAGTCATGCTCAGTTTGTGCAGCACATCTGTGGCTATCATCTTGCGAAAATTTCGCTTCAAAATTCCGTGCCAAAGCTGAGTTATTGGAGTTTTTCTGAGAAATTTCGAGCTAGTTCAAAAATTTGATGTCTTTATCTTTACAATAACGTGTCCAAACTTGTCAAATACGTCACTGAAGTTATGCCCAGTTTGTGCAGCACATCTGTGGCTATCATCCTGCGAAAATCTCGCTTCAAAATTCCGTGCCAGAGCTGAGTTATTCGAGTTTTTTCTGAGAAATTTCGAGCTCGTCCAAAAATTTTATGTCTTTATCTTTACAATTTCGTGTCCAAACGTGTCAAATACGTCACTGAAGTTATGCTCAGTTTGTGCAGCACATCTGTGGCTATCATCCTGCGAAAATTTCGCTTCAAAATTCCGTGCCAGAGCTGAGTTATTCGAGTTTTTCTGAGAAATTTTGAGCTCGTTCAAAAATTTGATGTCTTTATCTTTACAATTACGTGTCCAAACATGTCAAATACGTCACTGAAGTTATGCTCAGTTTGTGCAGCACATCTGTGGCTATCATCCTGCGAAAATTTCGCTTCAAAATTTCGTGCCAGAGCTGAGCTATTCGAGTTTTTTTAAGAAATTTCGAGCTCGTTCAAAAATTTGATGTCTTTATCTTTACAATTACGTGTCCAAACATGTCAAATACGTCACTGAAGTTATGCCCAGTTTGTGCAGCACATCTGTGGCTATCATCCTGCGAAAATTTCGCTTCGAAATTCCGTGCCAGAGCTGAGTTATTCGAGTTTTTCTGAGAAATTTCGAGCTCGTTCAAAAATTTAATGTCTTTATCTTTACAATTTCGTGTCCAAACATGTCAAATACGTCACTGAAGTTATGCTCAGTTTGTGCAGCACATCTGTGTCTATCATCCTGCGAAATTTTCGTTTCAAAATTCCGTGCCAAAGCTGAGTTATTCGAGTTTTTCTGAGAAATTTCGAGCTCGTTCAAAAATTTGATGTCCTTATTTTTACAATTACGTGTCCAAACACGTCAAATACGTCACTGAAGTTATGCTCAGTTTGTGCAGCACATCTGTGTTTATCATCCTGCGAAATTTTCGTTTCGAAATTCCGTGCCAAAGCTGAGTTATTCGAGTTTTTCTGAGAAATTTCGAGCTCGTTCAAAAATTTGATGTCTTTATCTTTACAACTACGTGTCCAAACATGTCAAATACGTCACTGAAGTTATGCTCAGTTTGTGCAGCACATCTGTTGCTATCATCCTGCAAAAATTTCGCTTTAAAAATCCGTGCCAGAGCTGAGTTATTCGAGTTTTTCTAAGAAATTTCGAGCTCGTTCAAAAATTTGATGTCTTTATCTTTACAATTTCGTGTCCAAACATGTCAAATACGTCACTGAAGTTATGCTCAGTTTGTGCAGCACATCTGTGGCTATCATCCTGCGAAAATTTCGCTTCAAAATTCCGTGCCAGAGCTGAGTTATTCGAGTTTTTCTGAGAAATTTCGAACTCGTTCAAAAATTTGATGCCTTTATCTTTACAATTACGTGTCCAAACATGTCAAATACGTCACTGAAGTTATGCTCAGTTTGTGCAGCACATCTGTGGCTATCATCTTGCGAAAATTTCGCTTCAAAATTCCGTGCCAGAGCTGAGTTATTCGAGTTTTTCTAAGAAATTTCGAGCTCGTTCAAAAATTTGATGTCTTTATCTTTACAACTACGTGTCCAAACATGTCAAATACGTCACTGAAGTTATGCTCAGTTTGTGCAGCACATCTGTTGCTATCATCCTGCAAAAATTTCGCTTTAAAAATCCGTGCCAGAGCTGAGTTATCCGAGTTTGTATAAGACATTTCGAGCTCGTTCAAAAATTTGATGTCTTTATCTTTACAATTACGTGTCCAAACATGTCAAATACGTCACTGAAGTTATGCTCAGTTTGTGTAGCACATCTGTGGCTATCATCCCGCAAAAAATTCGCTTCAAAATTCCGTGCCAGAGCTGAGTTATTCGAGTTTTTCTGAGAAATTTCGAGCTCGTTCAAAAATTTGATGTCTTTATCTTTACAATTACGTGTCCAAACATGTCAAATACGTCACTGAAGCTATGCTCAGTTTGTGCAGCACATCTGTGGATATCATCCTGCAAAAATTTCGCTTCAAAATTCCGTGCCAGAGCTGAGTTATTCGAGTTTTTCTGAGAAATTTCGAGCTCGTTCAAAAATTTGATGACTTTATCTTTACAATTACGTGTCCAAACATGTCAAAAGCGTCACTGAAGTTATGCTCAGTTTGTGCAGCACATCTGTGGCTATCATCCTGCGAAAATTTCGCTTCAAAATTCCGTGCCAGAGCTGAGTTATCCGAGTTTTTCTGAGAAATTTCGAGCTCGTTCAAAAATTTGATGTCTTTATCTTTACAATTACGTGTCCAAACATGTCAAATACGTCACTGAAGTTATGCTCAGTTTGTGCAGCACATCTGTGGCTATCATCTTGCGAAAATTTCGCTTCAAAATTCCGTGCCAGAGCTGAGTTATTCGAGTTTTTCTAAGAAATTTCGAGCTCGTTCAAAAATTTGATGTCTTTATCTTTACAATTTCGTGTCCAAACATGTCAAATACGTCACAGAAGTTATGCTCAGTTTGTGCAGCACATCTGTGGCTATCATCCTGCGAAAATTTCGCTTCAAAATTCCGTGCCAGAGCTGAGTTATTCGAGTTTTTCTGAGAAATTTCGAACTCGTTCAAAAATTTGATGCCTTTATCTTTACAATTACGTGTCCAAACATGTCAAATACGTCACTGAAGTTATGCTCAGTTTGTGCAGCACATCTGTGGCTATCATCCTGCGAAAATTTCGCTTCAAAATTCCGTGCCAGAGCTGAGTTATTCGGGTTTTTATAAGAAATTTCGAGCTCGTTCAAAAATTTGATGTCTTTATCTTTACAATTTCGTGTCCAAACATGTCAAATACGTCACTGAAGTTATGCTCAGTTTGTGCAGCACATCTGTGGCTATCATCTTGCGAAAATTTCGCTTCAAAATTCCGTGCCAGAGCTGAGTTATTCGAGTTTTTCTAAGAAATTTCGAGCTCGTTCAAAAATTTGATGTCTTTATCTTTACAATTTCGTGTCCAAACATGTCTAATACGTCACTGAAGTTATGCTCAGTTTGTGCAGCACATCTGTGGCTATCATCCTGCGAAAATTTCGCTTCAAAATTCCGTGCCAGAGCTGAGTTATTCTAATTTTTCTGAGAAATTTCGAACTCGTTTAAAAATTTGATGTCCTTATCTTTACAATTACGTGTCCAAACATGTCAAATACGTCACTGAAGTTATGCTCAGTTTGTGCAGCACATCTGTGGCTATCATCCTGCTAAAATTCGGCTTCAAAATTCCGTGCCAGAGCTGAGTTATTCGAGTTTTTCTGAGAAATTTCGAGCTCGTTCAAAATTTGATGTCTTTATCTTTACAATTTCGTGTCCAAACATGTCAAATACGTCACTGAAGTTATGCTCAGTTTGTGCAGCACATCTGTGGCTATCATCCTGCGAAAATTTCGCTTCAAAATTCCGTGCCAGAGCTGAGTTATTCGAGTTTTTCTAAGAAATTTCGAGCTCGTTCAAAAATTTGATGTCTTTATCTTTACAATTTCGTGTCCAAACATGTCAAATACGTCACTGAAGTTATGCTCAGTTTGTGCAGCACATCTGTGGCTATCATCCTGCGAAAATTTCGCTTCAAAATTCCGTGCCAGAGCTGAGTTATTCGAGTTTTTCTGAGAAATTTCGAACTCGTTCAAAAATTTGATGCCTTTATCTTTACAATTACGTGTCCAAACATGTCAAATACGTCACTGAAGTTATGCTCAGTTTGTGCAGCACATCTGTGGCTATCATCCTGCGAAAATTTCGCTTCAAAATTCCGTGCCAGAGCTGAGTTATTCGGGTTTTTATAAGAAATTTCGAGCTCGTTCAAAAATTTGATGTGTTTATCTTTCAATTTCGTGTCCAAACATGTCAAATACGTCACTGAAGTCATGCTCAGTTTGTGCAGCACATCTGTGGCTATCATCTTGCGAAAATTTCGCTTCAAAATTCCGTGCCAAAGCTGAGTTATTGGAGTTTTTCTGAGAAATTTCGAGCTAGTTCAAAAATTTGATGTCTTTATCTTTACAATAACGTGTCCAAACTTGTCAAATACGTCACTGAAGTTATGCCCAGTTTGTGCAGCACATCTGTGGCTATCATCCTGCGAAAATCTCGCTTCAAAATTCCGTGCCAGAGCTGAGTTATTCGAGTTTTTTCTGAGAAATTTCGAGCTCGTCCAAAAATTTTATGTCTTTATCTTTACAATTTCGTGTCCAAACGTGTCAAATACGTCACTGAAGTTATGCTCAGTTTGTGCAGCACATCTGTGGCTATCATCCTGCGAAAATTTCGCTTCAAAATTCCGTGCCAGAGCTGAGTTATTCGAGTTTTTCTGAGAAATTTTGAGCTCGTTCAAAAATTTGATGTCTTTATCTTTACAATTACGTGTCCAAACATGTCAAATACGTCACTGAAGTTATGCTCAGTTTGTGCAGCACATCTGTGGCTATCATCCTGCGAAAATTTCGCTTCAAAATTTCGTGCCAGAGCTGAGCTATTCGAGTTTTTTTAAGAAATTTCGAGCTCGTTCAAAAATTTGATGTCTTTATCTTTACAATTACGTGTCCAAACATGTCAAATACGTCACTGAAGTTATGCCCAGTTTGTGCAGCACATCTGTGGCTATCATCCTGCGAAAATTTCGCTTCGAAATTCCGTGCCAGAGCTGAGTTATTCGAGTTTTTCTGAGAAATTTCGAGCTCGTTCAAAAATTTAATGTCTTTATCTTTACAATTTCGTGTCCAAACATGTCAAATACGTCACTGAAGTTATGCTCAGTTTGTGCAGCACATCTGTGTCTATCATCCTGCGAAATTTTCGTTTCAAAATTCCGTGCCAAAGCTGAGTTATTCGAGTTTTTCTGAGAAATTTCGAGCTCGTTCAAAAATTTGATGTCCTTATTTTTACAATTACGTGTCCAAACACGTCAAATACGTCACTGAAGTTATGCTCAGTTTGTGCAGCACATCTGTGTTTATCATCCTGCGAAATTTTCGTTTCGAAATTCCGTGCCAAAGCTGAGTTATTCGAGTTTTTCTGAGAAATTTCGAGCTCGTTCAAAAATTTGATGTCTTTATCTTTACAACTACGTGTCCAAACATGTCAAATACGTCACTGAAGTTATGCTCAGTTTGTGCAGCACATCTGTTGCTATCATCCTGCAAAAATTTCGCTTTAAAAATCCGTGCCAGAGCTGAGTTATTCGAGTTTTTCTGAGAAATTTCGAGCTCGTTCAAAAATTTGATGTCTTTATCTTAACAATTACGTGTCCAAGCATATCAAATACGTCACTGAAGTAATGCTCAGTTTGTGCAGCACATCTTTGGCAATCATCCTGCAAAAATTTCGCTTCAAAATTCCGTGCCAGAGCTGAGTTATTCGAGTTTTTCTAAGAAATTTCGAGCTCGTTCAAAAATTTGATGTCTTTATCCTTACAATTACGTGTCCAAACATGTCAAATACGTCACTGAAGTTATGCTCAGTTTGTGCAGCACATCTGTGGCTATCATCCCGCGAAAATTTCGCTTCAAAATTCCGTGCCAGAGCTGAGTTATTCGAGTTTTTCTAAGAAATTTCGAGCTCGTTCAAAAATTTGATGTCTTTATCCTTACAATTTCGTGTCCAAACATGTCAAATACGTCACTGAAGTTATGCTCAGTTTGCGCAGCACATCTGTGGCTATCATCCTGCGAAAATTTCGCTTCAAAATTCCGTGCCAGAGGTGAGTTATTCGAGTTTTTCTAAGAAATTTTGAGCTCGTTCAAAAATTTGATGTCTTTATCTTTACAATTTCGTGTCCAAACATGTCAAATACGTCACTGAAGTTATGCTCAGTTTGTGCAGCACATCTGTGGCTATCATCCTGCGAAAATTTCGCTTCAAAATTCCGTGCCAGAGGTGAGTTATTCCAGTTTTTCTGAGAAATTTCGAGCTCGTTCAAAAATTTGATGTCTTTATCTTTACAATTACGTCTCCAAACATGTCAAATACGTCACTGAAGTTATGCTCAGTTTGTGCAGCATATCTGTGGCTATCATCTTGCGAAAATTTCGCTTCAAAATTCCGTGCCAGAGCTGAGTTATTCGAGTTTTTCTAAGAAATTTCGAGCTCGTTCAAAAATTTGATGTCTTTATCTTTACAATTTCGTGTCCAAACATGTCAAATACGTCACTGAAGTTATGCTCAGTTTGTGCAGCACATCTGTGGCTATCATCCTGCGAAAATTTCGCTTCAAAATTCCGTGCCAGAGCTGAGTTATTCGAGTTTTTCTGAGAAATTTCGAACTCGTTCAAAAATCTGATGCCTTTATCTTTACAATTACGTGTCCAAACATGTCAAATACGTCACTGAAGTTATGCTCAGTTTGTGCAGCACATCTGTGGCTATCATCCTGCGAAAATTTCGCTTCAAAATTCCGTGCCAGAGCTGAGTTATTCGGGTTTTTATAAGAAATTTCGAGCTCGTTCAAAAATTTGATGTCTTTATCTTTACAATTTCGTGTCCAAACATGTCTAATACGTCACTGAAGTTATGCTCAGTTTGTGCAGCACATCTGTGGCTATCATCCTGCGAAAATTTCGCTTCAAAATTCCGTGCCAGAGCTGAGTTATTCGAGTTTTTCTGAGAAATTTCGAACTCGTTCAAAACTTTGATGCCTTTATCTTTACAATTTCGTGTCCAAACATGTCAAATACGTCACTGAAGTCATGCTCAGTTTGTGCAGCACAGCTGTGGCTATCATCCTGCGGAAATTTCGCTTCAAAATTCCGTGCCAGAGCAGAGTTATTCGAGTTTTTCTAAGAAATTTCGAGCTCGTTCAAAAATTTGATGTCTTTATCTTTACAATTTCGTGTCCAAACATGTCTAATATGTCACTGAAGTTATGCTCAGTTTGTGCAGCACATCTGTGGCTATCATCCTGCGAAAATTTCGCTTCAAAATTCCGTGCCAGAGCTGAGTTATTCGAGTTTTTCTAAGAAATTTCGAGCTCGTTCAAATATTTGATGTCTATCTTTACAATTACGTGTCCAAACATGTCAAATACCGCCAACCGGGGTGAGATTGTGCCACGGGGGTGAGATTGTGCCAAAAACCAAAAATGTTTATTTGTGAAAATTTATTATATCTATAGAACCTGGTGACCTAAATTCAAAATGATGATGAACATAACATATTTATTATAACTTAGAATGGAACACAGATAATATTAGCGAACTATTTAGCCTAAACAGGGCTTCAAAGTTCGCGATCAAAAATACGCGGAAATAACGCTTGTGAAAAATATCCCGCATAAACCAACCCGAACAGGAAATCGCATCAACTTGCTATTTTGAAGGTGTATAAACTAATCATTTATAATGCATTGAAAGGTTATTATGCGTTGGATTAGTTTTGATTACGAAAATATTATTTTTCGAAACTTTGTACTTTTCGAGCTTCATGGGGGTGAGATTGTGCCAAGCCATAATGATCGATGCAATTTGTGGATTTCACATACACAACAAAAACACGTCAGTATACACCAGCACACTCACATTCTTTACTATTGAGCACAATATTTTGACAGATTAGATTGCATCATCAATTTTGGAGCAAACAGCATCATAGGTCTGCTAAATAATTTAAACTAATTTTTACTTTTTCTCTGGAAATTTCAGATACTTGGAATAAACACTCTAATATAAGACGAATATATTATATCGTGTATAAACTGCCAGTTTTAAGGAGGTAAGGAAGTAATGGTTACTTTTGTTAAATGATCAAATGGGTATGCCACCTTAGGATACACCCCTTCATATATCTCCCCCTTGTTAACCCTAGAAACGATACTGGCTACATAAAGGCTGTCCATTGACAACGAACTCGTTTTTAGTTATTTCACAGCCTTCCGGGTTATTTTCGTTCCTACTTTTTGTATGATGCGTTGTTTTTGGCCGACCCCCTGCCCCTAATAGTCCACTTAGTTCATGGACGGCCGCATATGAACTACTTTATACTGATATTTATGTGTATTGTTTATAAACATGCTAATGTTCACTGTTTAGGTTTTTAGCCTAACTTTAAGTTTTTGGCACAATGTCAAGTTCATGCACTGCCAGTAAAATTAGGTTTCATTGTAACTAAACCATGTCTACGGTAGTTGTTAATTGAACAATTTAGTATATATTGACAGGTTTGAAATCAACTTAGTTCCTAAATTGTGTGTATACTGAGCTAAAGAAAAAAAATATATGCTTTTTTGGCACAATTTCGCCCCGGATGACGGTACGTTACTGAAGTTATGCTCAGTTTGTGCAGCACATCTGTGGCTATCATCCTGCGAAAATTTCGCTTCAAAATTCCGTGCCAGAGCTGAGTTATTCTAATTTTTCTAAGAAATTACGAGCTCGTTCAAAAATTTGATGTCTTTATCTTTACAATTTCGGGTCCAAACATTTCGAATACGTTACTGAAGCCATGCTCAGTTTGTGCAGCACATCTGTGGCTATCATCCTGTGAAAATTTCGCTTCAAAATTCCGTGCCAGAGCTGAGTTATTCGAGTTTTTCTAAGAAATTTCGAGCTCGTTCAAAAATTTGATGTCTTTATCTTTACAATTTCGTGTCCAAACATGTCAAATACGTCACTGAAGTCATGCTCAGTTTGTGCAGCACACCTGTGGCTATCATCCCGCGAAAATTTCGCTTTAAAATTCCGTGCCAGAGCTGAGTTATTCGAGTTTTACTAAGAAATTTCGAGCTCGTTCAAAAATTTGATGTCTTTATCTTAACAATTACGTGTCTAAACATGTCAAATACGTTACTAAAGCTATGCTCAGTTTGTGCAGCACATCTGTGGCTATCATCCTGCAAGAATTTCGCTTCAAAATTCCGTGCCAGAGCTGAGTTATTCGAGTTTTTCTAAGAAATTTCGAGCTCGTTCAAAAATTTGATGTGTTTATCTTTCAATTTCGTGTCCAAACATGTCAAATACGTCACTGAAGTCATGCTCAGTTTGTGCAGCACATCTGTGGCTATCATCTTGCGAAAATTTCGCTTCAAAATTCCGTCCCAGAGCTGAGTTATTGGAGTTTTTCTGAGAAATTTCGAGCTCGTTCAAAAATTTGATGTCTTTATCTTTACAATAACGTGTCCAAACATGTCAAATACGTCACTGAAGTTATGCCCAGTTTGTGCAGCACATCTGTGGCTATCATCCTGCGAAAATTTCGCTTCAAAATTCCGTGCCAGAGCTGAGTTATTCGAGTTTTTTCTGAGAAATTTCGAGCTCGTTCAAAAATTTTATGTCTATCTTTACAATTTCGTGTCCAAACATGTCAAATACGTCACTGAAGTTATGCTCAGTTTGTGCAGCACATCTGTGGCTATTATCCTGCGAAAATTTCGCTTCAAAATTCCGTGCCAGAGCTGAGTTATACGAGTTTTTCTGAGAAATTTTGAGCTCGTTCAAAAATTTGATGTCTTTATCTTTACAATTACGTGTCCAAACATGTCAAATACGTCACTGAAGTTATGCTCAGTTTGTGCAGCACATCTGTGGCTATCATCCTGCGAAAATTTCGCTTCAAAATTTCGTGCCAGAGCTGAGCTATTCGAGTTTTTTTAAGAAATTTCGAGCTCGTTCAAAAATTTGATGTCTTTATCTTTACAATTACGTGTCCAAACATGTCAAATACGTCACTAAAGTTATGTTCAGTTTGTGCAGCACATCTGTGGCTATCATCCTGCGAAAATTTCGCTTCAAAATTCCGTGCCAGAGCTGAGCTATTCGAGTTTTTTAAAGAAATTTCGAGCTCGTTCAAAAATTTGATGTCTTTATCTTTACAATTACGTGTCCAAACATGTCAAATACGTCACTGAAGCTATGCCCAGTTTGTGCAGCACATCTGTGGATATCTTCCTGCGAAAATTTCGCTTCGAAATTCCGTGCCAGAGCTGAGTTATTCGAGTTTTTCTGAGAAATTTCGAGCTCGTTCAAAAATTTAATGTCTTTATCTTTACAATTTCGTGTCCAAACATGTCAAATACGTCACTGAAGTTATGCTCAGTTTGTGCAGCACATCTGTGTCTATCATCCTGCGAACATTTCGCTTCAAAATTCCGTGCCAAAGCTGAGTTATTCGAGTTTTTCTGAGAAATTTCGAACTCGTTTAAAAATTTGATGTCCTTATCTTTTCAATTTCGTGTCCAAACATGTCAAATACGTCACTGAAGTTATGCTCAGTTTGTGCAGCACATCTGTGGCTATCATTCTGCGTAAATTTCGCTCCAAAATTCCGTGCCAGAGCTGAGTTATCCGAGTTTGTATAAGACATTTCGAGCTCGTTCAAAAATTTGATGTCTTTATCTTTACAATTACGTGTCCAAACATGTCAAATACGTCACTGAAGTTATGCTCAGTTTGTGTAGCACATCTGTGGCTATCATCCCGCAAAAAATTCGCTTCAAAATTCCGTGCCAGAGCTGAGTTATTCGAGTTTTTCTGAGAAATTTCGAGCTCGTTCAAAAATTTGATGTCTTTATCTTTACAATTACGTGTCCAAACATGTCAAATACGTCACTGAAGCTATGCTCAGTTTGTGCAGCACATCTGTGGATATCATCCTGCAAAAATTTCGCTTCAAAATTCCGTGCCAGAGCTGAGTTATTCGAGTTTTTCTGAGAAATTTCGAGCTCGTTCAAAAATTTGATGACTTTATCTTTACAATTACGTATCCAAACATGTCAAAAGCGTCACTGAAGTTATGCTCAGTTTGTGCAGCACATCTGTGGCTATCATCCTGCGAAAATTTCGCTTCAAAATTCCGTGCCAGAGCTGAGTTATCCGAGTTTTTCTGAGAAATTTCGAGCTCGTTCAAAAATTTGATGTCTTTATCTTTACAATTACGTGTCCAAACATGTCAAATACGTCACTGAAGTTATGCTCAGTTTGTGCAGCACATCTGTGGCTATCATCTTGCGAAAATTTCGCTTCAAAATTCCGTGCCAGAGCTGAGTTATTCGAGTTTTTCTAAGAAATTTCGAGCTCGTTCAAAAATTTGATGTCTTTATCTTTACAATTTCGTGTCCAAACATGTCAAATACGTCACAGAAGTTATGCTCAGTTTGTGCAGCACATCTGTGGCTATCATCCTGCGAAAATTTCGCTTCAAAATTCCGTGCCAGAGCTGAGTTATTCGAGTTTTTCTGAGAAATTTCGAACTCGTTCAAAAATTTGATGCCTTTATCTTTACAATTACGTGTCCAAACATGTCAAATACGTCACTGAAGTTATGCTCAGTTTGTGCAGCACATCTGTGGCTATCATCCTGCGAAAATTTCGCTTCAAAATTCCGTGCCAGAGCTGAGTTATTCGGGTTTTTATAAGAAATTTCGAGCTCGTTCAAAAATTTGATGTCTTTATCTTTACAATTTCGTGTCCAAACATGTCAAATACGTCACTGAAGTTATGCTCAGTTTGTGCAGCACATCTGTGGCTATCATCTTGCGAAAATTTCGCTTCAAAATTCCGTGCCAGAGCTGAGTTATTCGAGTTTTTCTAAGAAATTTCGAGCTCGTTCAAAAATTTGATGTCTTTATCTTTACAATTTCGTGTCCAAACATGTCTAATACGTCACTGAAGTTATGCTCAGTTTGTGCAGCACATCTGTGGCTATCATCCTGCGAAAATTTCGCTTCAAAATTCCGTGCCAGAGCTGAGTTATTCTAATTTTTCTGAGAAATTTCGAACTCGTTTAAAAATTTGATGTCCTTATCTTTACAATTACGTGTCCAAACATGTCAAATACGTCACTGAAGTTATGCTCAGTTTGTGCAGCACATCTGTGGCTATCATCCTGCTAAAATTCGGCTTCAAAATTCCGTGCCAGAGCTGAGTTATTCGAGTTTTTCTGAGAAATTTCGAGCTCGTTCAAAATTTGATGTCTTTATCTTTACAATTTCGTGTCCAAACATGTCAAATACGTCACTGAAGTTATGCTCAGTTTGTGCAGCACATCTGTGGCTATCATCCTGCGAAAATTTCGCTTCAAAATTCCGTGCCAGAGCTGAGTTATTCGAGTTTTTCTAAGAAATTTCGAGCTCGTTCAAAAATTTGATGTCTTTATCTTTACAATTTCGTGTCCAAACATGTCAAATACGTCACTGAAGTTATGCTCAGTTTGTGCAGCACATCTGTGGCTATCATCCTGCGAAAATTTCGCTTCAAAATTCCGTGCCAGAGCTGAGTTATTCGAGTTTTTCTGAGAAATTTCGAACTCGTTCAAAAATTTGATGCCTTTATCTTTACAATTACGTGTCCAAACATGTCAAATACGTCACTGAAGTTATGCTCAGTTTGTGCAGCACATCTGTGGCTATCATCCTGCGAAAATTTCGCTTCAAAATTCCGTGCCAGAGCTGAGTTATTCGGGTTTTTATAAGAAATTTCGAGCTCGTTCAAAAATTTGATGTGTTTATCTTTCAATTTCGTGTCCAAACATGTCAAATACGTCACTGAAGTCATGCTCAGTTTGTGCAGCACATCTGTGGCTATCATCTTGCGAAAATTTCGCTTCAAAATTCCGTGCCAAAGCTGAGTTATTGGAGTTTTTCTGAGAAATTTCGAGCTAGTTCAAAAATTTGATGTCTTTATCTTTACAATAACGTGTCCAAACTTGTCAAATACGTCACTGAAGTTATGCCCAGTTTGTGCAGCACATCTGTGGCTATCATCCTGCGAAAATCTCGCTTCAAAATTCCGTGCCAGAGCTGAGTTATTCGAGTTTTTTCTGAGAAATTTCGAGCTCGTCCAAAAATTTGATGTCTTTATCTTTACAATTTCGTGTCCAAACATGTCAAATACGTCACTGAAGTTATGCTCAGTTTGTGCAGCACATCTGTGGCTATCATCTTGCGAAAATTTCGCTTCAAAATTCCGTGCCAGAGCTGAGTTATTCGAGTTTTTCTAAGAAATTTCGAGCTCGTTCAAAAATTTGATGTCTTTATCTTTACAATTTCGTGTCCAAACATGTCTAATACGTCACTGAAGTTATGCTCAGTTTGTGCAGCACATCTGTGGCTATCATCCTGCGAAAATTTCGCTTCAAAATTCCGTGCCAGAGCTGAGTTATTCTAATTTTTCTGAGAAATTTCGAACTCGTTTAAAAATTTGATGTCCTTATCTTTACAATTACGTGTCCAAACATGTCAAATACGTCACTGAAGTTATGCTCAGTTTGTGCAGCACATCTGTGGCTATCATCCTGCTAAAATTCGGCTTCAAAATTCCGTGCCAGAGCTGAGTTATTCGAGTTTTTCTGAGAAATTTCGAGCTCGTTCAAAATTTGATGTCTTTATCTTTACAATTTCGTGTCCAAACATGTCAAATACGTCACTGAAGTTATGCTCAGTTTGTGCAGCACATCTGTGGCTATCATCCTGCGAAAATTTCGCTTCAAAATTCCGTGCCAGAGCTGAGTTATTCGAGTTTTTCTAAGAAATTTCGAGCTCGTTCAAAAATTTGATGTCTTTATCTTTACAATTTCGTGTCCAAACATGTCAAATACGTCACTGAAGTTATGCTCAGTTTGTGCAGCACATCTGTGGCTATCATCCTGCGAAAATTTCGCTTCAAAATTCCGTGCCAGAGCTGAGTTATTCGAGTTTTTCTGAGAAATTTCGAACTCGTTCAAAAATTTGATGCCTTTATCTTTACAATTACGTGTCCAAACATGTCAAATACGTCACTGAAGTTATGCTCAGTTTGTGCAGCACATCTGTGGCTATCATCCTGCGAAAATTTCGCTTCAAAATTCCGTGCCAGAGCTGAGTTATTCGGGTTTTTATAAGAAATTTCGAGCTCGTTCAAAAATTTGATGTGTTTATCTTTCAATTTCGTGTCCAAACATGTCAAATACGTCACTGAAGTCATGCTCAGTTTGTGCAGCACATCTGTGGCTATCATCTTGCGAAAATTTCGCTTCAAAATTCCGTGCCAAAGCTGAGTTATTGGAGTTTTTCTGAGAAATTTCGAGCTAGTTCAAAAATTTGATGTCTTTATCTTTACAATAACGTGTCCAAACTTGTCAAATACGTCACTGAAGTTATGCCCAGTTTGTGCAGCACATCTGTGGCTATCATCCTGCGAAAATCTCGCTTCAAAATTCCGTGCCAGAGCTGAGTTATTCGAGTTTTTTCTGAGAAATTTCGAGCTCGTCCAAAAATTTTATGTCTTTATCTTTACAATTTCGTGTCCAAACGTGTCAAATACGTCACTGAAGTTATGCTCAGTTTGTGCAGCACATCTGTGGCTATCATCCTGCGAAAATTTCGCTTCAAAATTCCGTGCCAGAGCTGAGTTATTCGAGTTTTTCTGAGAAATTTTGAGCTCGTTCAAAAATTTGATGTCTTTATCTTTACAATTACGTGTCCAAACATGTCAAATACGTCACTGAAGTTATGCTCAGTTTGTGCAGCACATCTGTGGCTATCATCCTGCGAAAATTTCGCTTCAAAATTTCGTGCCAGAGCTGAGCTATTCGAGTTTTTTTAAGAAATTTCGAGCTCGTTCAAAAATTTGATGTCTTTATCTTTACAATTACGTGTCCAAACATGTCAAATACGTCACTGAAGTTATGCCCAGTTTGTGCAGCACATCTGTGGCTATCATCCTGCGAAAATTTCGCTTCGAAATTCCGTGCCAGAGCTGAGTTATTCGAGTTTTTCTGAGAAATTTCGAGCTCGTTCAAAAATTTAATGTCTTTATCTTTACAATTTCGTGTCCAAACATGTCAAATACGTCACTGAAGTTATGCTCAGTTTGTGCAGCACATCTGTGTCTATCATCCTGCGAAATTTTCGTTTCAAAATTCCGTGCCAAAGCTGAGTTATTCGAGTTTTTCTGAGAAATTTCGAGCTCGTTCAAAAATTTGATGTCCTTATTTTTACAATTACGTGTCCAAACACGTCAAATACGTCACTGAAGTTATGCTCAGTTTGTGCAGCACATCTGTGTTTATCATCCTGCGAAATTTTCGTTTCGAAATTCCGTGCCAAAGCTGAGTTATTCGAGTTTTTCTGAGAAATTTCGAGCTCGTTCAAAAATTTGATGTCTTTATCTTTACAACTACGTGTCCAAACATGTCAAATACGTCACTGAAGTTATGCTCAGTTTGTGCAGCACATCTGTTGCTATCATCCTGCAAAAATTTCGCTTTAAAAATCCGTGCCAGAGCTGAGTTATTCGAGTTTTTCTGAGAAATTTCGAGCTCGTTCAAAAATTTGATGTCTTTATCTTAACAATTACGTGTCCAAGCATATCAAATACGTCACTGAAGTAATGCTCAGTTTGTGCAGCACATCTTTGGCAATCATCCTGCAAAAATTTCGCTTCAAAATTCCGTGCCAGAGCTGAGTTATTCGAGTTTTTCTAAGAAATTTCGAGCTCGTTCAAAAATTTGATGTCTTTATCCTTACAATTACGTGTCCAAACATGTCAAATACGTCACTGAAGTTATGCTCAGTTTGTGCAGCACATCTGTGGCTATCATCCCGCGAAAATTTCGCTTCAAAATTCCGTGCCAGAGCTGAGTTATTCGAGTTTTTCTAAGAAATTTCGAGCTCGTTCAAAAATTTGATGTCTTTATCCTTACAATTTCGTGTCCAAACATGTCAAATACGTCACTGAAGTTATGCTCAGTTTGCGCAGCACATCTGTGGCTATCATCCTGCGAAAATTTCGCTTCAAAATTCCGTGCCAGAGGTGAGTTATTCGAGTTTTTCTAAGAAATTTTGAGCTCGTTCAAAAATTTGATGTCTTTATCTTTACAATTTCGTGTCCAAACATGTCAAATACGTCACTGAAGTTATGCTCAGTTTGTGCAGCACATCTGTGGCTATCATCCTGCGAAAATTTCGCTTCAAAATTCCGTGCCAGAGGTGAGTTATTCCAGTTTTTCTGAGAAATTTCGAGCTCGTTCAAAAATTTGATGTCTTTATCTTTACAATTACGTCTCCAAACATGTCAAATACGTCACTGAAGTTATGCTCAGTTTGTGCAGCATATCTGTGGCTATCATCTTGCGAAAATTTCGCTTCAAAATTCCGTGCCAGAGCTGAGTTATTCGAGTTTTTCTAAGAAATTTCGAGCTCGTTCAAAAATTTGATGTCTTTATCTTTACAATTTCGTGTCCAAACATGTCAAATACGTCACTGAAGTTATGCTCAGTTTGTGCAGCACATCTGTGGCTATCATCCTGCGAAAATTTCGCTTCAAAATTCCGTGCCAGAGCTGAGTTATTCGAGTTTTTCTGAGAAATTTCGAACTCGTTCAAAAATCTGATGCCTTTATCTTTACAATTACGTGTCCAAACATGTCAAATACGTCACTGAAGTTATGCTCAGTTTGTGCAGCACATCTGTGGCTATCATCCTGCGAAAATTTCGCTTCAAAATTCCGTGCCAGAGCTGAGTTATTCGGGTTTTTATAAGAAATTTCGAGCTCGTTCAAAAATTTGATGTCTTTATCTTTACAATTTCGTGTCCAAACATGTCTAATACGTCACTGAAGTTATGCTCAGTTTGTGCAGCACATCTGTGGCTATCATCCTGCGAAAATTTCGCTTCAAAATTCCGTGCCAGAGCTGAGTTATTCGAGTTTTTCTGAGAAATTTCGAACTCGTTCAAAACTTTGATGCCTTTATCTTTACAATTTCGTGTCCAAACATGTCAAATACGTCACTGAAGTCATGCTCAGTTTGTGCAGCACAGCTGTGGCTATCATCCTGCGGAAATTTCGCTTCAAAATTCCGTGCCAGAGCAGAGTTATTCGAGTTTTTCTAAGAAATTTCGAGCTCGTTCAAAAATTTGATGTCTTTATCTTTACAATTTCGTGTCCAAACATGTCTAATATGTCACTGAAGTTATGCTCAGTTTGTGCAGCACATCTGTGGCTATCATCCTGCGAAAATTTCGCTTCAAAATTCCGTGCCAGAGCTGAGTTATTCGAGTTTTTCTAAGAAATTTCGAGCTCGTTCAAATATTTGACGTCTATCTTTACAATTACGTATCCAAACATGTCAAATACCGCCAACCGGGGTGAGATTGTGCCACGGGGGTGAGATTGTGCCAAAAACCAAAAATGTTTATTTGTGAAAATTTATTATATCTATAGAACCTGGTGACCTAAATTCAAAATGATGATGAACATAACATATTTATTATAACTTAGAATGGAACACAGATAATATTTGCGAACTATTTAGCCTAAACAGGGCTTCAAAGTTCGCGATCAAAAATACGCGGAAATAACGCTTGTGAAAAATATCCCGCATAAACCAACCCGAACAGGAAATCGCATCAACTTGCTATTTTGAAGGTGTATAAACTAATCATTTATAATGCATTGAAAGGTTATTATGCGTTGGATTAGTTTTGATTACGAAAATATTATTTTTCGAAACTTTGTACTTTTCGAGCTTCATGGGGGTGAGATTGTGCCAAGCCATAATGAACGATGCAATTTGTGGATTTCACATACACAACAAAAACACGTCAGTATACACCAGCACACTCACATTCTTTACTATTGAGCACAATATTTTGACAGATTAGATTGCATCATCAATTTTGGAGCAAACAGCATCATAGGTCTGCTAAATAATTTAAACTAATTTTTACTTTTTCTCTGGAAATTTCAGATACTTGGAATAAACACTCTAATATAAGACGAATATATTATACCGTGTATAAACTGCCAGTTTTAAGGAGGTAGGGAAGTAATGGTTACTTTTGTTAAATGATCAAATGGGTATGCCACCTTAGGATACACCCCTTCATATATCTCCCCCTTGTTAACCCTAGAAACGATACTGGCTACATAAAGGCTGTCCATTGACAACGAACTCGTTTTTAGTTATTTCACAGCTCTCCGGGTTATTTTCGTTCCTACTTTTTGTATGATGCGTTGTTTTTGGCCGACCCCCTGCCCCTAATAGTCCACTTAGTTCATGGACGGCCGCATATGAACTACTTTATACTGATATTTATGTGTATTGTTTATAAACATGCTAATGTTCACTGTTTAGGTTTTTAGCCTAACTTTAAGTTTTTGGCACAATGTCACCCCCCAGAAGGGGTGAGATTGTGCCAAAGTTCATGCACTGCCAGTAAAATTAGGTTTCATTGTAACTAAACCATGTCTACGGTAGTTGTTAATTGAACAATTTAGTATATATTGACAGGCAGGGCTGTCATTCGCTCACACTATGCGCCCAATGTTCCAATATTATGCCTTGTCGCACAGAGCGATTCGGCAACACACCTCTACAGCTAATATGCACACAGCGTACGAGCGAAAGCGGAGTGGGAGCGATCGACAGCACTCGGTGAAAATCGCCCAGTGAGTGACCATCCAAACAGCACTTGGTGCTGTCCTTTGCCACACTCCGTGCGGAATTAACGCAAAAAAATTGTTTTGTATTTACAAATTTTCTGCCCTCTTAAAAGTGAAAATACACGCTGCACTGAACAACTAATATGGTCTATGTTAAGTTAGTACGGATCAGGCGACGCAACAGTAAAAATGTTTTTTTCAATCACACCACTTCAACTGACCCAGCGCAGGGTGTACAATCCAGCCGCGCAGAGTGCGGCTCTTGGTGTAGTAAAGCATGCAGCAAATTTATCACTCTGCGTTTGCGGCTGCCTTTTCCTGGTGCGCGTAAAACACGAAAGAGCGTGTTTAGCAAAAGAGACACTGAAGGGAATTTGTGGGCGAACACACACTGCATGGCGAGTGTTGTGTTGTTTAAGAATGTGTGTCTTTTGGTCTGCGCTGCGGTTTATACCACCTCTGTTGACAGGTTTGAAATCAACTTAGTTCCTAAATTGTGTGTATACTGAGCTAAAGAAAAAAAATATATGCTTTTTTGGCACAATTTCGCCCCGGATGACGGTACGTTACTGAAGTTATGCTCAGTTTGTGCAGCACATCTGTGGCTATCATCCTGCGAAAATTTCGCTTCAAAATTCCGTGCCAGAGCTGAGTTATTCTAATTTTTCTGAGAAATTTCGAACTCGTTTAAAAATTTGATGTCCTTATCTTTACAATTACGTGTCCAAACATGTCAAATACGTCACTGAAGTTATGCTCAGTTTGTGCAGCACATCTGTGGCTATCATCCTGCGAAAATTCGGCTTCAAAATTCCGTGCCAGAGCTGAGTTATTCGAGTTTTTCTGAGAAATTTCGAGCTCGTTCAAAATTTGATGTCTTTATCTTTACAATTTCGTGTCCAAACATGTCAAATACGTCACTGAAGTTATGCTCAGTTTGTGCAGCACATCTGTGGCTATCATCCCGCGAAAATTTCGCTTCGAAATTCCGTGCCAGAGCTGAGTTATTCGAGTTTTTCTGAGAAATTTCGAGCTCGTTCAAAAATTTGATGTCTTTATCTTTACAATTACGTGTCCAAACATGTCAAATACGGCACTGAAGTTATGCTCAGTTTGTGCAGCACATCTGTGGCTATCATCCTGCGAAAATTTCGCTTCAAAATTCCGTGCCAGAGCTGAGCTATTCGAGTTTTTTAAGAAATTTCGAGCTCGTTTAAAAATTTGATGTCTTTATCTTTACAATTACGTGTCCAAACATGTCAAAAACGTCACTGAAGCTATGCTCAGTTTGTGCAGCACATCTGTGGCTATCATCCTGCGAAAATTCGGCTTCAAAATTCCGTGCCAGAGCTGAGTTATTCGAGTTTTTCTGAGAAATTTCGAGCTCGTTCAAAATTTGATGTCTTTATCTTTACAATTTCGTGTCCAAACATGTCAAATACGTCACTGAAGTTATGCTCAGTTTGTGCAGCACATCTGTGGCTATCATCCCGCGAAAATTTCGCTTAGAAATTCCGTGCCAGAGCTGAGTTATTCGAGTTTTTTTAAGAAATTTCGAGCTCGTTCAAAAATTTGATGTCTTTATCTTTACAATTACGTGTCCAAACATGTCAAATACGTCACTGAAGTTATGCTCAGTTTGTGCAGCACATCTGTGGCTATCATCCTGCGAAAATTTCGCTTCAAAATTCCGTGCCAGAGCTGAGCTATTCGAGTTTTTTAAAGAAATTTCGAGCTCGTTCAAAAATTTGATGTCTTTATCTTTACAATTACGTGTCCAAACATGTCAAAAACGTCACTGAAGCTATGCTCAGTTTGTGCAGCACACCTGTGGCTATCATCCTGCGAAAATTCGGCTTCAAAATTCCGTGCCAGAGCTGAGTTATTCGAGTTTTTCTGAGAAATTTCGAGCTCGTTCAAAATTTGATGTCTTTATCTTTACAATTTCGTGTCCAAACATGTCAAATACGTCACTGAAGTTATGCTCAGTTTGTGCAGCACATCTGTGGCTATCATCCTGCGAAAATTCGACTTCAAAATTCCGTGCCAGAGCTGAGTTATTCGAGTTTTTCTGAGAAATTTCGAGCTCGTTCAAAATTTGATGTCTTTATCTTTACAATTTCGTGTCCAAACATGTCAAATACGTCACTGAAGTTATGCTCAGTTTGTGCAGCACATCTGTGGCTATCATCCTGCGAAAATTCGGCTTCAAAATTCCGTGCCAGAGCTGAGTTATTCGAGTTTTTCTGAGAAATTTCGAGCTCGTTCAAAATTTGATGTCTTTATCTTTACAATTTCGTGTCCAAACATGTCAAATACGTCACTGAAGTTATGCTCAGTTTGTGCAGCACATCTGTGGCTATCATCCCGCGAAAATTTCGCTTCGAAATTCCGTGCCAGAGCTGAGTTATTCGAGTTTTTTTAAGAAATTTCGAGCTCGTTCAAAAATTTGATGTCTTTATCTTTACAATTACGTGTCCAAACATGTCAAATACGTCACTGAAGTTATGCTCAGTTTGTGCAGCACATCTGTGGCTATCATCCTGCGAAAATTTCGCTTCAAAATTCCGTGCCAGAGCTGAGCTATTCGAGTTTTTTTAAGAAATTTCGAGCTCGTTCAAAAATTTGATGTCTTTATCTTTACAATTACGTGTCCAAACATGTCAAAAACGTCACTGAAGCTATGCTCAGTTTGTGCAGCACATCTGTGGCTATCATCCTGCGAAAATTCGGCTTCAAAATTCCGTGCCAGAGCTGAGTTATTCGAGTTTTTCTGAGAAATTTCGAGCTCGTTCAAAATTTGATGTCTTTATCTTTACAATTTCGTGTCCAAACATGTCAAATACGTCACTGAAGTTATGCTCAGTTTGTGCAGCACATCTGTGGCTATCATCCTGCGAAAATTCGGCTTCAAAATTCCGTGCCAGAGCTGAGTTATTCGAGTTTTTCTGAGAAATTTCGAGCTCGTTCAAAATTTGATGTCTTTATCTTTACAATTTCGTGTCCAAACATGTCAAATACGTCACTGAAGTTATGCTCAGTTTGTGCAGCACATCTGTGGCTATCATCCCGCGAAAATTTCGCTTCGAAATTCCGTGCCAGAGCTGAGTTATTCGAGTTTTTCTGAGAAATTTCGAGCTCGTTCAAAAATTTGATGTCTTTATCTTTACAATTACGTGTCCAAACATGTCAAATACGTCACTGAAGTTATGCTCAGTTTGTGCAGCACATCTGTGGCTATCATCCTGCGAAAATTTCGCTTCAAAATTCCGTGCCAGAGCTGAGCTATTCGAGTTTTTTTAAGAAATTTCGAGCTCGTTCAAAAATTTGATGTCTTTATCTTTACAATTACGTGTCCAAACATGTCAAAAACGTCACTGAAGCTATGCTCAGTTTGTGCAGCACATCTGTGGCTATCATCCTGCGAAAATTCGGCTTCAAAATTCCGTGCCAGAGCTGAGTTATTCGAGTTTTTCTGAGAAATTTCGAGCTCGTTCAAAATTTGATGTCTTTATCTTTACAATTTCGTGTCCAAACATGTCAAATACGTCACTGAAGTTATGCTCAGTTTGTGCAGCACATCTGTGGCTATCATCCTGCGAAAATTCGGCTTCAAAATTCCGTGCCAGAGCTGAGTTATTCGAGTTTTTCTGAGAAATTTCAAGCTCGTTCAAAATTTGATGTCTTTATCTTTACAATTTCGTGTCCAAACATGTCAAATACGTCACTGAAGTTATGCTCAGTTTGTGCAGCACATCTGTGGCTATCATCCCGCGAAAATTTCGCTTCGAAATTCCGTGCCAGAGCTGAGTTATTCGAGTTTTTTTTAAGAAATTTCGAGCTCGTTCAAAAATTTGATGTCTTTATCTTTACAATTACGTGTCCAAACATGTCAAATACGTCACTGAAGTTATGCTCAGTTTGTGCAGCACATCTGTGGCTATCATCCTGCGAAAATTTCGCTTCAAAATTCCGTGCCAGAGCTGAGCTATTCGAGTTTTTTTAAGAAATTTCGAGCTCGTTCAAAAATTTGATGTCTTTATCTTTACAATTACGTGTCCAAACATGTCAAAAACGTCACTGAAGCTATGCTCAGTTTGTGCAGCACATCTGTGGCTATCATCCTGCGAAAATTCGGCTTCAAAATTCCGTGCCAGAGCTGAGTTATTCGAGTTTTTCTGAGAAATTTCGAGCTCGTTCAAAATTTGATGTCTTTATCTTTACAATTTCGTGTCCAAACATGTCAAATACGTCACTGAAGTTATGCTCAGTTTGTGCAGCACATCTGTGGCTATCATCCTGCGAAAATTCGGCTTCAAAATTCCGTGCCAGAGCTGAGTTATTCGAGTTTTTCTGAGAAATTTCGAGCTCGTTCAAAATTTGATGTCTTTATCTTTACAATTTCGTGTCCAAACATGTCAAATACGTCACTGAAGTTATGCTCAGTTTGTGCAGCACATCTGTGGCTATCATCCTGCGAAAATTCGGCTTCAAAATTCCGTGCCAGAGCTGAGTTATTCGAGTTTTTCTGAGAAATTTCGAGCTCGTTCAAAATTTGATGTCTTTATCTTTACAATTTCGTGTCCAAACATGTCAAATACGTCACTGAAGTTATGCTCAGTTTGTGCAGCACATCTGTGGCTATCATCCCGTGAAAATTTCGCTTCGAAATTCCGTGCCAGAGCTGAGTTATTCGAGTTTTTTTAAGAAATTTCGAGCTCGTTCAAAAATTTGATGTCTTTATCTTTACAATTACGTGTCCAAACATGTCAAATACGTCACTGAAGTTATGCTCAGTTTGTGCAGCACATCTGTGGCTATCATCCTGCGAAAATTTCGCTTCAAAATTCCGTGCCAGAGCTGAGCTATTCGAGTTTTTTTAAGAAATTTCGAGCTCGTTCAAAAATTTGATGTCTTTATCTTTACAATTACGTGTCCAAACATGTCAAAAACGTCACTGAAGCTATGCTCAGTTTGTGCAGCACATCTGTGGCTATCATCCTGCGAAAATTCGGCTTCAAAATTCCGTGCCAGAGCTGAGTTATTCGAGTTTTTCTGAGAAATTTCGAGCTCGTTCAAAATTTGATGTCTTTATCTTTACAATTTCGTGTCCAAACATGTCAAATACGTCACTGAAGTTATGCTCAGTTTGTGCAGCACATCTGTGGCTATCATCCTGCGAAAATTCGGCTTCAAAATTCCGTGCCAGAGCTGAGTTATTCGAGTTTTTCTGAGAAATTTCGAGCTCGTTCAAAATTTGATGTCTTTATCTTTACAATTTCGTGTCCAAACATGTCAAATACGTCACTGAAGTTATGCTCAGTTTGTGCAGCACATCTGTGGCTATCATCCCGCGAAAATTTCGCTTCGAAATTCCGTGCCAGAGCTGAGTTATTCGAGTTTTTCTGAGAAATTTCGAGCTCGTTCAAAAATTTGATGTCTTTATCTTTACAATTACGTGTCCAAACATGTCAAATACGTCACTGAAGTTATGCTCAGTTTGTGCAGCACATCTGTGGCTATCATCCTGCGAAAATTTCGCTTCAAAATTCCGTGCCAGAGCTGAGCTATTCGAGTTTTTTTAAGAAATTTCGAGCTCGTTCAAAAATTTGATGTCTTTATCTTTACAATTACGTGTCCAAACATGTCAAAAACGTCACTGAAGCTATGCTCAGTTTGTGCAGCACATCTGTGGCTATCATCCTGCGAAAATTCGGCTTCAAAATTCCGTGCCAGAGCTGAGTTATTCGAGTTTTTCTGAGAAATTTCGAGCTCGTTCAAAATTTGATGTCTTTATCTTTACAATTTCGTGTCCAAACATGTCAAATACGTCACTGAAGTTATGCTCAGTTTGTGCAGCACATCTGTGGCTATCATCCTGCGAAAATTCGGCTTCAAAATTCCGTGCCAGAGCTGAGTTATTCGAGTTTTTCTGAGAAATTTCGAGCTCGTTCAAAATTTGATGTCTTTATCTTTACAATTTCGTGTCCAAACATGTCAAATACGTCACTGAAGTTATGCTCAGTTTGTGCAGCACATCTGTGGCTATCATCCCGCGAAAATTTCGCTTCGAAATTCCGTGCCAGAGCTGAGTTATTCGAGTTTTTTTAAGAAATTTCGAGCTCGTTCAAAAATTTGATGTCTTTATCTTTACAATTACGTGTCCAAACATGTCAAATACGTCACTGAAGTAATGCTCAGTTTGTGCAGCACATCTGTGGCTATCATCCTGCGAAAATTTCGCTTCAAAATTCCGTGCCAGAGCTGAGCTATTCGAGTTTTTTTAAGAAATTTCGAGCTCGTTCAAAAATTTGATGTCTTTATCTTTACAATTACGTGTCCAAACATGTCAAAAACGTCACTGAAGCTATGCTCAGTTTGTGCAGCACATCTGTGGCTATCATCCTGCGAAAATTCGGCTTCAAAATTCCGTGCCAGAGCTGAGTTATTCGAGTTTTTCTGAGAAATTTCGAGCTCGTTCAAAATTTGATGTCTTTATCTTTACAATTTCGTGTCCAAACATGTCAAATACGTCACTGAAGTTATGCTCAGTTTGTGCAGCACATCTGTGGCTATCATCCCGCGAAAATTTCGCTTCGAAATTCCGTGCCAGAGCTGAGTTATTCGAGTTTTTCTGAGAAATTTCGAGCTCGTTCAAAAATTTGATGTCTTTATCTTTACAATTACGTGTCCAAACATGTCAAATACGTCACTGAAGTTATGCTCAGTTTGTGCAGCACATCTGTGGCTATCATCCTGCGAAAATTTCGCTTCAAAATTCCGTGCCAGAGCTGAGCTATTCGAGTTTTTTTAAGAAATTTCGAGCTCGTTCAAAAATTTGATGTCTTTATCTTTACAATTACGTGTCCAAACATGTCAAAAACGTCACTGAAGCTATGCTCAGTTTGTGCAGCACATCTGTGGCTATCATCCCGCGAAAATTTCGCTTCAAAATTCCGTGCCAGAGCTGAGTTATTCGAGTTTTTCTGAGAAATTTCGAGCTCGTTCAAAATTTGATGTCTTTATCTTTACAATTTCGTGTCCAAACATGTCAAATACGTCACTGAAGTTATGCTCAGTTTGTGCAGCACATCTGTGGCTATCATCCTGCGAAAATTTCGCTTCAAAATTCCGTGCCAGAGCTGAGCTATTCGAGTTTTTTTAAGAAATTTCGAGCTCGTTCAAAATTTGATGTCTTTATCTTTACAATTACGTGTCCAAACATGTCAAATACGTCACTGAAGTTATGCTCAGTTTGTGCAGCACATCTGTGGCTATCATCCTGCGAAAATTTCGCTTCAAAATTCCGTGCCAGAGCTGAGCTATTCGAGTTTTTTTAAGAAATTTCGAGCTCGTTCAAAAATTTGATGTCTTTATCTTTACAATTACGTGTCCAAACATGTCAAAAACGTCACTGAAGCTATGCTCAGTTTGTGCAGCACATCTGTGGCTATCATCCTGCGAAAATTCGGCTTCAAAATTCCGTGCCAGAGCTGAGTTATTCGAGTTTTTCTGAGAAATTTCGAGCTCGTTCAAAATTTGATGTCTTTATCTTTACAATTTCGTGTCCAAACATGTCAAATACGTCACTGAAGTTATGCTCAGTTTGTGCAGCACATCTGTGGCTATCATCCTGCGAAAATTCGGCTTCAAAATTCCGTGCCAGAGCTGAGTTATTCGAGTTTTTCTGAGAAATTTCGAGCTCGTTCAAAATTTGATGTCTTTATCTTTACAATTTCGTGTCCAAACATGTCAAATACGTCACTGAAGTTATGCTCAGTTTGTGCAGCACATCTGTGGCTATCATCCCGCGAAAATTTCGCTTCGAAATTCCGTGCCAGAGCTGAGTTATTCGAGTTTTTCTGAGAAATTTCGAGCTCGTTCAAAAATTTGATGTCTTTATCTTTACAATTACGTGTCCAAACATGTCAAATACGTCACTGAAGTTATGCTCAGTTTGTGCAGCACATCTGTGGCTATCATCCTGCGAAAATTTCGCTTCAAAATTCCGTGCCAGAGCTGAGCTATTCGAGTTTTTTTAAGAAATTTCGAGCTCGTTCAAAAATTTGATGTCTTTATCTTTACAATTACGTGTCCAAACATGTCAAAAACGTCACTGAAGCTATGCTCAGTTTGTGCAGCACATCTGTGGCTATCATCCCGCGAAAATTTCGCTTCAAAATTCCGTGCCAGAGCTGAGTTATTCGAGTTTTTCTGAGAAATTTCGAGCTCGTTCAAAATTTGATGTCTTTATCTTTACAATTTCGTGTCCAAACATGTCAAATACGTCACTGAAGTTATGCTCAGTTTGTGCAGCACATCTGTGGCTATCATCCTGCGAAAATTTCGCTTCAAAATTCCGTGCCAGAGCTGAGCTATTCGAGTTTTTTTAAGAAATTTCGAGCTCGTTCAAAAATTTGATGTCTTTATCTTTACAATTACGTGTCCAAACATGTCAAATACGTCACTGAAGTTATGCTCAGTTTGTGCAGCACATCTGTGGCTATCATCCTGCGAAAATTTCGCTTCAAAATTCCGTGCCAGAGCTGAGCTATTCGAGTTTTTTTAAGAAATTTCGAGCTCGTTCAAAAATTTGATGTCTTTATCTTTACAATTACGTGTCCAAACATGTCAAAAACGTCACTGAAGCTATGCTCAGTTTGTGCAGCACATCTGTGGCTATCATCCTGCGAAAATTCGGCTTCAAAATTCCGTGCCAGAGCTGAGTTATTCGAGTTTTTCTGAGAAATTTCGAGCTCGTTCAAAATTTGATGTCTTTATCTTTACAATTTCGTGTCCAAACATGTCAAATACGTCACTGAAGTTATGCTCAGTTTGTGCAGCACATCTGTGGCTATCATCCCGCGAAAATTTCGCTTCGAAATTCCGTGCCAGAGCTGAGTTATTCGAGTTTTTCTGAGAAATTTCGAGCTCGTTCAAAAATTTGATGTCTTTATCTTTACAATTTCGTGTCCAAACATGTCAAATACGTCACTGAAGTTATGCTCAGTTTGTGCAGCACATCTGTGGCTATCATCCTGCGAAAATTTCGCTTCAAAATTCCGTGCCAGAGCTGAGCTATTCGAGTTTTTTTAAGAAATTTCGAGCTCGTTCAAAAATTTGATGTCTTTATCTTTACAATTACGTGTCCAAACATGTCAAATACGTCACTGAAGTTATGCTCAGTTTGTGCAGCACATCTGTGGCTATCATCCTGCGAAAATTTCGCTTCAAAATTCCGTGCCAGAGCTGAGCTATTCGAGTTTTTTTTAAGAAATTTCGAGCTCGTTCAAAAATTTGATGTCTTTATCTTTACAATTACGTGTCCAAACATGTCAAAAACGTCACTGAAGCTATGCTCAGTTTGTGCAGCACATCTGTGGCTATCATCCTGCGAAAATTCGGCTTCAAAATTCCGTGCCAGAGCTGAGTTATTCGAGTTTTTCTGAGAAATTTCGAGCTCGTTCAAAATTTGATGTCTTTATCTTTACAATTTCGTGTCCAAACATGTCAAATACGTCACTGAAGTTATGCTCAGTTTGTGCAGCACATCTGTGGCTATCATCCTGCGAAAATTCGGCTTCAAAATTCCGTGCCAGAGCTGAGTTATTCGAGTTTTTCTGAGAAATTTCGAGCTCGTTCAAAATTTGATGTCTTTATCTTTACAATTTCGTGTCCAAACATGTCAAATACGTCACTGAAGTTATGCTCAGTTTGTGCAGCACATCTGTGGCTATCATCCTGCGAAAATTCGGCTTCAAAATTCCGTGCCAGAGCTGAGTTATTCGAGTTTTTCTGAGAAATTTCGAGCTCGTTCAAAATTTGATGTCTTTATCTTTACAATTTCGTGTCCAAACATGTCAAATACGTCACTGAAGTTATGCTCAGTTTGTGCAGCACATCTGTGGCTATCATCCTGCGAAAATTTCGCTTCAAAATTCCGTGCCAGAGCTGAGCTATTCGAGTTTTTTTAAGAAATTTCGAGCTCGTTCAAAAATTTGATGTCTTTATCTTTACAATTACGTGTCCAAACATGTCAAATACGTCACTGAAGTTATGCTCAGTTTGTGCAGCACATCTGTGGCTATCATCCTGCGAAAATTTCGCTTCAAAATTCCGTGCCAGAGCTGAGCTATTCGAGTTTTTTTAAGAAATTTCGAGCTCGTTCAAAAATTTGATGTCTTTATCTTTACAATTATGTGTCCAAACATGTCAAATACGTCACTGAAGTTATGCTCAGTTTGTGCAGCACATCTGTGGCTATCATCCTGCGAAAATTTCGCTTCAAAATTCCGTGCCAGAGCTGAGCTATTCGAGTTTTTCTGAGAAATTTCGAGCTCGTTCAAAATTTGATGTCTTTATCTTTACAATTTCGTGTCCAAACATGTCAAATACGTCACTGAAGTTATGCTCAGTTTGTGCAGCACATCTGTGGCTATCATCCTGCGAAAATTTCGCTTCAAAATTCCGTGCCAGAGCTGAGCTATTCGAGTTTTTTTAAGAAATTTCGAGCTCGTTCAAAAATTTGATGTCTTTATCTTTACAATTACGTGTCCAAACATGTCAAATACGTCACTGAAGTTATGCTCAGTTTGTGCAGCACATCTGTGGCTATCATCCCGCGAAAATTTCGCTTCAAAATTCCGTGCCAGAGCTGAGTTATTCGAGTTTTTCTGAGAAATTTCGAGCTCGTTCAAAATTTGATGTCTTTATCTTTACAATTTCGTGTCCAAACATGTCAAATACGTCACTGAAGTTATGCTCAGTTTGTGCAGCACATCTGTGGCTATCATCCTGCGAAAATTCGGCTTCAAAATTCCGTGCCAGAGCTGAGTTATTCGAGTTTTTCTGAGAAATTTCGAGCTCGTTCAAAATTTCATGTCTTTATCTTTACAATTTCGTGTCCAAACATGTCAAATACGTCACTGAAGTTATGCTCAGTTTGTGCAGCACATCTGTGGCTATCATCCCGCGAAAATTTCGCTTCGAAATTCCGTGCCAGAGCTGAGTTATTCGAGTTTTTCTGAGAAATTTCGAGCTCGTTCAAAAATTTGATGTCTTTATCTTTACAATTACGTGTCCAAACATGTCAAATACGTCACTGAAGTTATGCTCAGTTTGTGCAGCACATCTGTGGCTATCATCCTGCGAAAATTTCGCTTCAAAATTCCGTGCCAGAGCTGAGCTATTCGAGTTTTTTTAAGAAATTTCGAGCTCGTTCAAAAATTTGATGTCTTTATCTTTACAATTACGTGTCCAAACATGTCAAAAACGTCACTGAAGCTATGCTCAGTTTGTGCAGCACATCTGTGGCTATCATCCTGCGAAAATTCGGCTTCAAAATTCCGTGCCAGAGCTGAGTTATTCGAGTTTTTCTGAGAAATTTCGAGCTCGTTCAAAATTTGATGTCTTTATCTTTACAATTTCGTGTCCAAACATGTCAAATACGTCACTGAAGTTATGCTCAGTTTGTGCAGCACATCTGTGGCTATCATCCTGCGAAAATTCGGCTTCAAAATTCCGTGCCAGAGCTGAGTTATTCGAGTTTTTCTGAGAAATTTCGAGCTCGTTCAAAATTTGATGTCTTTATCTTTACAATTTCGTGTCCAAACATGTCAAATACGTCACTGAAGTTATGCTCAGTTTGTGCAGCACATCTGTGGCTATCATCCCGCGAAAATTTCGCTTCGAAATTCCGTGCCAGAGCTGAGTTATTCGAGTTTTTTTAAGAAATTTCGAGCTCGTTCAAAAATTTGATGTCTTTATCTTTACAATTACGTGTCCAAACATGTCAAATACGTCACTGAAGTTATGCTCAGTTTGTGCAGCACATCTGTGGCTATCATCCTGCGAAAATTTCGCTTCAAAATTCCGTGCCAGAGCTGAGCTATTCGAGTTTTTTTAAGAAATTTCGAGCTCGTTCAAAAATTTGATGTCTTTATCTTTACAATTACGTGTCCAAACATGTCAAAAACGTCACTGAAGCTATGCTCAGTTTGTGCAGCACATCTGTGGCTATCATCCTGCGAAAATTCGGCTTCAAAATTCCGTGCCAGAGCTGAGTTATTCGAGTTTTTCTGAGAAATTTCGAGCTCGTTCAAAATTTGATGTCTTTATCTTTACAATTTCGTGTCCAAACATGTCAAAAACGTCACTGAAGCTATGCTCAGTTTGTGCAGCACATCTGTGGCTATCATCCTGCGAAAATTCGGCTTCAAAATTCCGTGCCAGAGCTGAGTTATTCGAGTTTTTCTGAGAAATTTCGAGCTCGTTCAAAATTTGATGTCTTTATCTTTACAATTTCGTGTCCAAACATGTCAAATACGTCACTGAAGTTATGCTCAGTTTGTGCAGCACATCTGTGGCTATCATCCTGCGAAAATTCGGCTTCAAAATTCCGTGCCAGAGCTGAGTTATTCGAGTTTTTCTGAGAAATTTCGAGCTCGTTCAAAATTTGATGTCTTTATCTTTACAATTTCGTGTCCAAACATGTCAAATACGTCACTGAAGTTATGCTCAGTTTGTGCAGCACATCTGTGGCTATCATCCCGCGAAAATTTCGCTTCGAAATTCCGTGCCAGAGCTGAGTTATTCGAGTTTTTTTAAGAAATTTCGAGCTCGTTCAAAAATTTGATGTCTTTATCTTTACAATTACGTGTCCAAACATGTCAAATACGTCACTGAAGTTATGCTCAGTTTGTGCAGCACATCTGTGGCTATCATCCTGCGAAAATTTCGCTTCAAAATTCCGTGCCAGAGCTGAGCTATTCGAGTTTTTTTAAGAAATTTCGAGCTCGTTCAAAAATTTGATGTCTTTATCTTTACAATTACGTGTCCAAACATGTCAAAAACGTCACTGAAGCTATGCTCAGTTTGTGCAGCACATCTGTGGCTATCATCCTGCGAAAATTCGGCTTCAAAATTCCGTGCCAGAGCTGAGTTATTCGAGTTTTTCTGAGAAATTTCGAGCTCGTTCAAAATTTGATGTCTTTATCTTTACAATTTCGTGTCCAAACATGTCAAATACGTCACTGAAGTTATGCTCAGTTTGTGCAGCACATCTGTGGCTATCATCCTGCGAAAATTCGGCTTCAAAATTCCGTGCCAGAGCTGAGTTATTCGAGTTTTTCTGAGAAATTTCGAGCTCGTTCAAAATTTGATGTCTTTATCTTTACAATTTCGTGTCCAAACATGTCAAATACGTCACTGAAGTTATGCTCAGTTTGTGCAGCACATCTGTGGCTATCATCCCGCGAAAATTTCGCTTCGAAATTCCGTGCCAGAGCTGAGTTATTCGAGTTTTTTTAAGAAATTTCGAGCTCGTTCAAAAATTTGATGTCTTTATCTTTACAATTACGTGTCCAAACATGTCAAATACGTCACTGAAGTTATGCTCAGTTTGTGCAGCACATCTGTGGCTATCATCCTGCGAAAATTTCGCTTCAAAATTCCGTGCCAGAGCTGAGCTATTCGAGTTTTTTTAAGAAATTTCGAGCTCGTTCAAGAATTTGATGTCTTTATCTTTACAATTACGTGTCCAAACATGTCAAAAACGTCACTGAAGCTATGCTCAGTTTGTGCAGCACATCTGTGGCTATCATCCTGCGAAAATTCGGCTTCAAAATTCCGTGCCAGAGCTGAGTTATTCGAGTTTTTCTGAGAAATTTCGAGCTCGTTCAAAATTTGATGTCTTTATCTTTACAATTTCGTGTCCAAACATGTCAAATACGTCACTGAAGTTATGCTCAGTTTGTGCAGCACATCTGTGGCTATCATCCTGCGAAAATTTGGCTTCAAAATTCCGTGCCAGAGCTGAGTTATTCGAGTTTTTCTGAGAAATTTCGAGCTCGTTCAAAATTTGATGTCTTTATCTTTACAATTTCGTGTCCAAACATGTCAAATACGTCACTGAAGTTATGCTCAGTTTGTGCAGCACATCTGTGGCTATCATCCCGCGAAAATTTCGCTTCGAAATTCCGTGCCAGAGCTGAGTTATTCGAGTTTTTCTGAGAAATTTCGAGCTCGTTCAAAAATTTGATGTCTTTATCTTTACAATTACGTGTCCAAACATGTCAAATACGTCACTGAAGTTATGCTCAGTTTGTGCAGCACATCTGTGGCTATCATCCTGCGAAAATTTCGCTTCAAAATTCCGTGCCAGAGCTGAGCTATTCGAGTTTTTTTAAGAAATTTCGAGCTCGTTCAAAAATTTGATGTCTTTATCTTTACAATTACGTGTCCAAACATGTCAAAAACGTCACTGAAGCTATGCTCAGTTTGTGCAGCACATCTGTGGCTATCATCCCGCGAAAATTTCGCTTCAAAATTCCGTGCCAGAGCTGAGTTATTCGAGTTTTTCTGAGAAATTTCGAGCTCGTTCAAAATTTGATGTCTTTATCTTTACAATTTCGTGTCCAAACATGTCAAATACGTCACTGAAGTTATGCTCAGTTTGTGCAGCACATCTGTGGCTATCATCCTGCGAAAATTTCGCTTCAAAATTCCGTGCCAGAGCTGAGCTATTCGAGTTTTTTTAAGAAATTTCGAGCTCGTTCAAAAATTTGATGTCTTTATCTTTACAATTACGTGTCCAAACATGTCAAATACGTCACTGAAGTTATGCTCAGTTTGTGCAGCACATCTGTGGCTATCATCCTGCGAAAATTTCGCTTCAAAATTCCGTGCCAGAGCTGAGCTATTCGAGTTTTTTTAAGAAATTTCGAGCTCGTTCAAAAATTTGATGTCTTTATCTTTACAATTACGTGTCCAAACATGTCAAAAACGTCACTGAAGCTATGCTCAGTTTGTGCAGCACATCTGTGGCTATCATCCTGCGAAAATTCGGCTTCAAAATTCCGTGCCAGAGCTGAGTTATTCGAGTTTTTCTGAGAAATTTCGAGCTCGTTCAAAATTTGATGTCTTTATCTTTACAATTTCGTGTCCAAACATGTCAAATACGTCACTGAAGTTATGCTCAGTTTGTGCAGCACATCTGTGGCTATCATCCCGCGAAAATTTCGCTTCGAAATTCCGTGCCAGAGCTGAGTTATTCGAGTTTTTCTGAGAAATTTCGAGCTCGTTCAAAAATTTGATGTCTTTATCTTTACAATTACGTGTCCAAACATGTCAAATACGTCACTGAAGTTATGCTCAGTTTGTGCAGCACATCTGTGGCTATCATCCTGCGAAAATTTCGCTTCAAAATTCCGTGCCAGAGCTGAGCTATTCGAGTTTTTTTAAGAAATTTCGAGCTCGTTCAAAAATTTGATGTCTTTATCTTTACAATTACGTGTCCAAACATGTCAAAAACGTCACTGAAGCTATGCTCAGTTTGTGCAGCACATCTGTGGCTATCATCCCGCGAAAATTTCGCTTCAAAATTCCGTGCCAGAGCTGAGTTATTCGAGTTTTTCTGAGAAATTTCGAGCTCGTTCAAAATTTGATGTCTTTATCTTTACAATTTCGTGTCCAAACATGTCAAATACGTCACTGAAGTTATGCTCAGTTTGTGCAGCACATCTGTGGCTATCATCCTGCGAAAATTTCGCTTCAAAATTCCATGCCAGAGCTGAGCTATTCGAGTTTTTTAAGAAATTTCGAGCTCGTTCAAAAATTTGATGTCTTTATCTTTACAATTACGTGTCCAAACATGTCAAATACGTCACTGAAGTTATGCTCAGTTTGTGCAGCACATCTGTGGCTATCATCCTGCGAAAATTTCGCTTCAAAATTCCGTGCCAGAGCTGAGCTATTCGAGTTTTTTTAAGAAATTTCGAGCTCGTTCAAAAATTTGATGTCTTTATCTTTACAATTACGTGTCCAAACATGTCAAAAACGTCACTGAAGCTATGCTCAGTTTGTGCAGCACATCTGTGGCTATCATCCTGCGAAAATTCGGCTTCAAAATTCCGTGCCAGAGCTGAGTTATTCGAGTTTTTCTGAGAAATTTCGAGCTCGTTCAAAATTTGATGTCTTTATCTTTACAATTTCGTGTCCAAACATGTCAAATACGTCACTGAAGTTATGCTCAGTTTGTGCAGCACATCTGTGGCTATCATCCCGCGAAAATTTCGCTTCGAAATTCCGTGCCAGAGCTGAGTTATTCGAGTTTTTCTGAGAAATTTCGAGCTCGTTCAAAAATTTGATGTCTTTATCTTTACAATTACGTGTCCAAACATGTCAAATACGTCACTGAAGTTATGCTCAGTTTGTGCAGCACATCTGTGGCTATCATCCTGCGAAAATTTCGCTTCAAAATTCCGTGCCAGAGCTGAGCTATTCGAGTTTTTTTAAGAAATTTCGAGCTCGTTCAAAAATTTGATGTCTTTATCTTTACAATTACGTGTCCAAACATGTCAAAAACGTCACTGAAGCTATGCTCAGTTTGTGCAGCACATCTGTGGCTATCATCCCGCGAAAATTTCGCTTCAAAATTCCGTGCCAGAGCTGAGTTATTCGAGTTTTTCTGAGAAATTTCGAGCTCGTTCAAAATTTGATGTCTTTATCTTTACAATTTCGTGTCCAAACATGTCAAATACGTCACTGAAGTTATGCTCAGTTTGTGCAGCACATCTGTGGCTATCATCCTGCGAAAATTTCGCTTCAAAATTCCGTGCCAGAGCTGAGCTATTCGAGTTTTTTTAAGAAATTTCGAGCTCGTTCAAAAATTTGATGTCTTTATCTTTACAATTACGTGTCCAAACATGTCAAATACGTCACTGAAGTTATGCTCAGTTTGTGCAGCACATCTGTGGCTATCATCCTGCGAAAATTTCGCTTCAAAATTCCGTGCCAGAGCTGAGCTATTCGAGTTTTTTTAAGAAATTTCGAGCTCGTTCAAAAATTTGATGTCTTTATCTTTACAATTACGTGTCCAAACATGTCAAAAACGTCACTGAAGCTATGCTCAGTTTGTGCAGCACATCTGTGGCTATCATCCTGCGAAAATTCGGCTTCAAAATTCCGTGCCAGAGCTGAGTTATTCGAGTTTTTCTGAGAAATTTCGAGCTCGTTCAAAATTTGATGTCTTTATCTTTACAATTTCGTGTCCAAACATGTCAAATACGTCACTGAAGTTATGCTCAGTTTGTGCAGCACATCTGTGGCTATCATCCTGCGAAAATTCGGCTTCAAAATTCCGTGCCAGAGCTGAGTTATTCGAGTTTTTCTGAGAAATTTCGAGCTCGTTCAAAATTTGATGTCTTTATCTTTACAATTTCGTGTCCAAACATGTCAAATACGTCACTGAAGTTATGCTCAGTTTGTGCAGCACATCTGTGGCTATCATCCCGCGAAAATTTCGCTTCGAAATTCCGGGCCAGAGCTGAGTTATTCGAGTTTTTTTAAGAAATTTCGAGCTCGTTCAAAAATTTGATGTCTTTATCTTTACAATTACGTGTCCAAACATGTCAAATACGTCACTGAAGTTATGCTCAGTTTGTGCAGCACATCTGTGGCTATCATCCTGCGAAAATTTCGCTTCAAAATTCCGTGCCAGAGCTGAGCTATTCGAGTTTTTTAAGAAATTTCGAGCTCGTTCAAAAATTTGATGTCTTTATCTTTACAATTACGTGTCCAAACATGTCAAAAACGTCACTGAAGCTATGCTCAGTTTGTGCAGCACATCTGTGGCTATCATCCTGCGAAAATTCGGCTTCAAAATTCCGTGCCAGAGCTGAGTTATTCGAGTTTTTCTGAGAAATTTCGAGCTCGTTCAAAATTTGATGTCTTTATCTTTACAATTTCGTGTCCAAACATGTCAAATACGTCACTGAAGTTATGCTCAGTTTGTGCAGCACATCTGTGGCTATCATCCCGCGAAAATTTCGCTTCGAAATTCCGTGCCAGAGCTGAGTTATTCGAGTTTTTCTGAGAAATTTCGAGCTCGTTCAAAAATTTGATGTCTTTATCTTTACAATTACGTGTCCAAACATGTCAAATACGTCACTGAAGTTATGCTCAGTTTGTGCAGCACATCTGTGGCTATCATCCTGCGAAAATTCGGCTTCAAAATTCCGTGCCAGAGCTGAGTTATTCGAGTTTTTCTGAGAAATTTCGAGCTCGTTCAAAATTTGATGTCTTTATCTTTACAATTTCGTGTCCAAACATGTCAAATACGTCACTGAAGTTATGCTCAGTTTGTGCAGCACATCTGTGGCTATCATCCTGCGAAAATTCGGCTTCAAAATTCCGTGCCAGAGCTGAGTTATTCGAGTTTTTCTGAGAAATTTCGAGCTCGTTCAAAATTTGATGTCTTTATCTTTACAATTTCGTGTCCAAACATATCAAAAACGTCACTGAAGCTATGCTCAGTTTGTGCAGCACATCTGTGGCTATCATCCTGCGAAAATTCGGCTTCAAAATTCCGTGCCAGAGCTGAGTTATTCGAGTTTTTCTGAGAAATTTCGAGCTCGTTCAAAATTTGATGTCTTTATCTTTACAATTTCGTGTCCAAACATGTCAAATACGACACTGAAGTTATGCTCAGTTTGTGCAGCACATCTGTGGCTATCATCCTGCGAAAATTCGGCTTCAAAATTCCGTGCCAGAGCTGAGTTATTCGAGTTTTTCTGAGAAATTTCGAGCTCGTTCAAAATTTGATGTCTTTATCTTTACAATTTCGTGTCCAAACATGTCAAATACGTCACTGAAGTTATGCTCAGTTTGTGCAGCACATCTGTGGCTATCATCCCGCGAAAATTTCGCTTCGAAATTCCGTGCCAGAGCTGAGTTATTCGAGTTTTTTAAGAAATTTCGAGCTCGTTCAAAAATTTGATGTCTTTATCTTTACAATTACGTGTCCAAACATGTCAAATACGTCACTGAAGTTATGCTCAGTTTGTGCAGCACATCTGTGGCTATCATCCTGCGAAAATTTCGCTTCAAAATTCCGTGCCAGAGCTGAGCTATTCGAGTTTTTTTAAGAAATTTCGAGCTCGTTCAAAAATTTGATGTCTTTATCTTTACAATTACGTGTCCAAACATGTCAAAAACGTCACTGAAGCTATGCTCAGTTTGTGCAGCACATCTGTGGCTATCATCCTGCGAAAATTCGGCTTCAAAATTCCGTGCCAGAGCTGAGTTATTCGAGTTTTTCTGAGAAATTTCGAGCTCGTTCAAAATTTGATGTCTTTATCTTTACAATTTCGTGTCCAAACATGTCAAATACGTCACTGAAGTTATGCTCAGTTTGTGCAGCACATCTGTGGCTATCATCCTGCGAAAATTCGGCTTCAAAATTCCGTGCCAGAGCTGAGTTATTCGAGTTTTTCTGAGAAATTTCGAGCTCGTTCAAAATTTGATGTCTTTATCTTTACAATTTCGTGTCCAAACATGTCAAATACGTCACTGAAGTTATGCTCAGTTTGTGCAGCACATCTGTGGCTATCATCCCGCGAAAATTTCGCTTCGAAATTCCGTGCCAGAGCTGAGTTATTCGAGTTTTTCTGAGAAATTTCGAGCTCGTTCAAAAATTTGATGTCTTTATCTTTACAATTACGTGTCCAAACATGTCAAATACGTCACTGAAGTTATGCTCAGTTTGTGCAGCACATCTGTGGCTATCATCCTGCGAAAATTTCGCTTCAAAATTCCGTGCCAGAGCTGAGCTATTCGAGTTTTTTTAAGAAATTTCGAGCTCGTTCAAAAATTTGATGTCTTTATCTTTACAATTACGTGTCCAAACATGTCAAAAACGTCACTGAAGCTATGCTCAGTTTGTGCAGCACATCTGTGGCTATCATCCTGCGAAAATTCGGCTTCAAAATTCCGTGCCAGAGCTGAGTTATTCGAGTTTTTCTGAGAAATTTCGAGCTGGTTCAAAATTTGATGTCTTTATCTTTACAATTTCGTGTCCAAACATGTCAAATACGTCACTGAAGTTATGCTCAGTTTGTGCAGCACATCTGTGGCTATCATCCTGCGAAAATTCGGCTTCAAAATTCCGTGCCAGAGCTGAGTTATTCGAGTTTTTCTGAGAAATTTCGAGCTCGTTCAAAATTTGATGTCTTTATCTTTACAATTTCGTGTCCAAACATGTCAAATACGTCACTGAAGTTATGCTCAGTTTGTGCAGCACATCTGTGGCTATCATCCTGCGAAAATTCGGCTTCAAAATTCCGTGCCAGAGCTGAGTTATTCGAGTTTTTCTGAGAAATTTCGAGCTCGTTCAAAATTTGATGTCTTTATCTTTACAATTTCGTGTCCAAACATGTCAAATACGTCACTGAAGTTATGCTCAGTTTGTGTAGCACATCTGTGGCTATCATCCCGCGAAAATTTCGCTTCGAAATTCCGTGCCAGAGCTGAGTTATTCGAGTTTTTTTAAGAAATTTCGAGCTCGTTCAAAAATTTGATGTCTTTATCTTTACAATTACGTGTCCAAACATGTCAAATACGTCACTGAAGTTATGCTCAGTTTGTGCAGCACATCTGTGGCTATCATCCTGCGAAAATTTCGCTTCAAAATTCCGTGCCAGAGCTGAGCTATTCGAGTTTTTTTAAGAAATTTCGAGCTCGTTCAAAAATTTGATGTCTTTATCTTTACAATTACGTGTCCAAACATGTCAAAAACGTCACTGAAGCTATGCTCAGTTTGTGCAGCACATCTGTGGCTATCATCCTGCGAAAATTCGGCTTCAAAATTCCGTGCCAGAGCTGAGTTATTCGAGTTTTTCTGAGAAATTTCGAGCTCGTTCAAAATTTGATGTCTTTATCTTTACAATTTCGTGTCCAAACATGTCAAATACGTCACTGAAGTTATGCTCAGTTTGTGCAGCACATCTGTGGCTATCATCCTGCGAAAATTCGGCTTCAAAATTCCGTGCCAGAGCTGAGTTATTCGAGTTTTTCTGAGAAATTTCGAGCTCGTTCAAAATTTGATGTCTTTATCTTTACAATTTCGTGTCCAAACATGTCAAATACGTCACTGAAGTTATGCTCAGTTTGTGCAGCACATCTGTGGCTATCATCCCGCGAAAATTTCGCTTCGAAATTCCGTGCCAGAGCTGAGTTATTCGAGTTTTTCTGAGAAATTTCGAGCTCGTTCAAAAATTTGATGTCTTTATCTTTACAATTACGTGTCCAAACATGTCAAATACGTCACTGAAGTTATGCTCAGTTTGTGCAGCACATCTGTGGCTATCATCCTGCGAAAATTTCGCTTCAAAATTCCGTGCCAGAGCTGAGCTATTCGAGTTTTTTTAAGAAATTTCGAGCTCGTTCAAAAATTTGATGTCTTTATCTTTACAATTACGTGTCCAAACATGTCAAAAACGTCACTGAAGCTATGCTCAGTTTGTGCAGCACATCTGTGGCTATCATCCTGCGAAAATTCGGCTTCAAAATTCCGTGCCAGAGCTGAGTTATTCGAGTTTTTCTGAGAAATTTCGAGCTCGTTCAAAATTTGATGTCTTTATCTTTACAATTTCGTGTCCAAACATGTCAAATACGTCACTGAAGTTATGCTCAGTTTGTGCAGCACATCTGTGGCTATCATCCTGCGAAAATTCGGCTTCAAAATTCCGTGCCAGAGCTGAGTTATTCGAGTTTTTCTGAGAAATTTCGAGCTCGTTCAAAATTTGATGTCTTTATCTTTACAATTTCGTGTCCAAACATGTCAAATACGTCACTGAAGTTATGCTCAGTTTGTGCAGCACATCTGTGGCTATCATCCCGCGAAAATTTCGCTTCGAAATTCCGTGCCAGAGCTGAGTTATTCGAGTTTTTTTAAGAAATTTCGAGCTCGTTCAAAAATTTGATGTCTTTATCTTTACAATTACGTGTCCAAACATGTCAAATACGTCACTGAAGTTATGCTCAGTTTGTGCAGCACATCTGTGGCTATCATCCTGCGAAAACTTCGCTTCAAAATTCCGTGCCAGAGCTGAGCTATTCGAGTTTTTTTAAGAAATTTCGAGCTCGTTCAAAAATTTGATGTCTTTATCTTTACAATTACGTGTCCAAACATGTCAAAAACGTCACTGAAGCTATGCTCAGTTTGTGCAGCACATCTGTGGCTATCATCCTGCGAAAATTCGGCTTCAAAATTCCGTGCCAGAGCTGAGTTATTCGAGTTTTTCTGAGAAATTTCGAGCTCGTTCAAAATTTGATGTCTTTATCTTTACAATTTCGTGTCCAAACATGTCAAATACGTCACTGAAGTTATGCTCAGTTTGTGCAGCACATCTGTGGCTATCATCCTGCGAAAATTCGGCTTCAAAATTCCGTGCCAGAGCTGAGTTATTCGAGTTTTTCTGAGAAATTTCGAGCTCGTTCAAAATTTGATGTCTTTATCTTTACAATTTCGTGTCCAAACATGTCAAATACGTCACTGAAGTTATGCTCAGTTTGTGCAGCACATCTGTGGCTATCATCCTGCGAAAATTCGGCTTCAAAATTCCGTACCAGAGCTGAGTTATTCGAGTTTTTCTGAGAAATTTCGAGCTCGTTCAAAATTTGATGTCTTTATCTTTACAATTTCGTGTCCAAACATGTCAAATACGTCACTGAAGTTATGCTCAGTTTGTGCAGCACATCTGTGGCTATCATCCTGCGAAAATTTCGCTTCAAAATTCCGTGCCAGAGCTGAGCTATTCGAGTTTTTTTAAGAAATTTCGAGCTCGTTCAAAAATTTGATGTCTTTATCTTTACAATTACGTGTCCAAACATGTCAAAAACGTCACTGAAGCTATGCTCAGTTTGTGCAGCACATCTGTGGCTATCATCCTGCGAAAATTCGGCTTCAAAATTTCGTGCCAGAGCTGAGTTATTCGAGTTTTTCTGAGAAATTTCGAGCTCGTTCAAAATTTGATGTCTTTATCTTTACAATTTCGTGTCCAAACATGTCAAATACGTCACTGAAGTTATGCTCAGTTTGTGCAGCACATCTGTGGCTATCATCCTGCGAAAATTCGGCTTCAAAATTCCGTGCCAGAGCTGAGTTATTCGAGGTTTTCTGAGAAATTTCGAGCTCGTTCAAAATTTGATGTCTTTATCTTTACAATTTCGTGTCCAAACATGTCAAATACGTCACTGAAGTTATGCTCAGTTTGTGCAGCACATCTGTGGCTATCATCCCGCGAAAATTTCGCTTCGAAATTCCGTGCCAGAGCTGAGTTATTCGAGTTTTTCTGAGAAATTTCGAGCTCGTTCAAAAATTTGATGTCTTTATCTTTACAATTACGTGTCCAAACATGTCAAATACGTCACTGAAGTTATGCTCAGTTTGTGCAGCACATCTGTGGCTATCATCCTGCGAAAATTTCGCTTCAAAATTCCGTGCCAGAGCTGAGCTATTCGAGTTTTTTTAAGAAATTTCGAGCTCGTTCAAAAATTTGATGTCTTTATCTTTACAATTACGTGTCCAAACATGTCAAAAACGTCACTGAAGCTATGCTCAGTTTGTGCAGCACATCTGTGGCTATCATCCCGCGAAAATTTCGCTTCAAAATTCCGTGCCAGAGCTGAGTTATTCGAGTTTTTCTGAGAAATTTCGAGCTCGTTCAAAATTTGATGTCTTTATCTTTACAATTTCGTGTCCAAACATGTCAAATACGTCACTGAAGTTATGCTCAGTTTGTGCAGCACATCTGTGGCTATCATCCTGCGAAAATTTCGCTTCAAAATTCCGTGCCAGAGCTGAGCTATTCGAGTTTTTTTAAGAAATTTCGAGCTCGTTCAAAAATTTGATGTCTTTATCTTTACAATTACGTGTCCAAACATGTCAAATACGTCACTGAAGTTATGCTCAGTTTGTGCAGCACATCTGTGGCTATCATCCTGCGAAAATTTCGCTTCAAAATTCCGTGCCAGAGCTGAGCTATTCGAGTTTTTTTAAGAAATTTCGAGCTCGTTCAAAAATTTGATGTCTTTATCTTTACAATTACGTGTCCAAACATGTTAAAAACGTCACTGAAGCTATGCTCAGTTTGTGCAGCACATCTGTGGCTATCATCCTGCGAAAATTCGGCTTCAAAATTCCGTGCCAGAGCTGAGTTATTCGAGTTTTTCTGAGAAATTTCGAGCTCGTTCAAAATTTGATGTCTTTATCTTTACAATTTCGTGTCCAAACATGTCAAATACGTCACTGAAGTTATGCTCAGTTTGTGCAGCACATCTGTGGCTATCATCCCGCGAAAATTTCGCTTCGAAATTCCGTGCCAGAGCTGAGTTATTCGAGTTTTTCTGAGAAATTTCGAGCTCGTTCAAAAATTTGATGTCTTTATCTTTACAATTACGTGTCCAAACATGTCAAATACGTCACTGAAGTTATGCTCAGTTTGTGCAGCACATCTGTGGCTATCATCCTGCGAAAATTTCGCTTCAAAATTCCGTGCCAGAGCTGAGCTATTCGAGTTTTTTTAAGAAATTTCGAGCTCGTTCAAAAATTTGATGTCTTTATCTTTACAATTACGTGTCCAAACATGTCAAAAACGTCACTGAAGCTATGCTCAGTTTGTGCAGCACATCTGTGGCTATCATCCCGCGAAAATTTCGCTTCAAAATTCCGTGCCAGAGCTGAGTTATTCGAGTTTTTCTGAGAAATTTCGAGCTCGTTCAAAATTTGATGTCTTTATCTTTACAATTTCGTGTCCAAACATGTCAAATACGTCACTGAAGTTATGCTCAGTTTGTGCAGCACATCTGTGGCTATCATCCTGCGAAAATTTCGCTTCAAAATTCCGTGCCAGAGCTGAGCTATTCGAGTTTTTTTAAGAAATTTCGAGCTCGTTCAAAAATTTGATGTCTTTATCTTTACAATTACGTGTCCAAACATGTCAAATACGTCACTGAAGTTATGCTCAGTTTGTGCAGCACATCTGTGGCTATCATCCTGCGAAAATTTCGCTTCAAAATTCCGTGCCAGAGCTGAGCTATTCGAGTTTTTTTAAGAAATTTCGAGCTCGTTCAAAAATTTGATGTCTTTATCTTTACAATTACGTGTCCAAACATGTCAAAAACGTCACTGAAGCTATGCTCAGTTTGTGCAGCACATCTGTGGCTATCATCCTGCGAAAATTCGGCTTCAAAATTCCGTGCCAGAGCTGAGTTATTCGAGTTTTTCTGAGAAATTTCGAGCTCGTTCAAAATTTGATGTCTTTATCTTTACAATTTCGTGTCCAAACATGTCAAATACGTCACTGAAGTTATGCTCAGTTTGTGCAGCACATCTGTGGCTATCATCCTGCGAAAATTCGGCTTCAAAATTCCGTGCCAGAGCTGAGTTATTCGAGTTTTTCTGAGAAATTTCGAGCTCGTTCAAAATTTGATGTCTTTATCTTTACAATTTCGTGTCCAAACATGTCAAATACGTCACTGAAGTTATGCTCAGTTTGTGCAGCACATCTGTGGCTATCATCCCGCGAAAATTTCGCTTCGAAATTCCGTGCCAGAGCTGAGTTATTCGAGTTTTTTTAAGAAATTTCGAGCTCGTTCAAAAATTTGATGTCTTTATCTTTACAATTACGTGTCCAAACATGTCAAATACGTCACTGAAGTTATGCTCAGTTTGTGCAGCACATCTGTGGCTATCATCCTGCGAAAATTTCGCTTCAAAATTCCGTGCCAGAGCTGAGCTATTCGAGTTTTTTTAAGAAATTTCGAGCTCGTTCAAAAATTTGATGTCTTTATCTTTACAATTACGAGTCCAAACATGTCAAAAACGTCACTGAAGCTATGCTCAGTTTGTGCAGCACATCTGTGGCTATCATCCTGCGAAAATTCGGCTTCAAAATTCCGTGCCAGAGCTGAGTTATTCGAGTTTTTCTGAGAAATTTCGAGCTCGTTCAAAATTTGATGTCTTTATCTTTACAATTTCGTGTCCAAACATGTCAAATACGTCACTGAAGTTATGCTCAGTTTGTGCAGCACATCTGTGGCTATCATCCTGCGAAAATTCGGCTTCAAAATTCCGTGCCAGAGCTGAGTTATTCGAGTTTTTCTGAGAAATTTCGAGCTCGTTCAAAATTTGATGTCTTTATCTTTACAATTTCGTGTCCAAACATGTCAAATACGTCACTGAAGTTATGCTCAGTTTGTGCAGCACATCTGTGGCTATCATCCTGCGAAAATTCGGCTTCAAAATTCCGTGCCAGAGCTGAGTTATTCGAGTTTTTCTGAGAAATTTCGAGCTCGTTCAAAATTTGATGTCTTTATCTTTACAATTTCGTGTCCAAACATGTCAAATACGTCACTGAAGTTATGCTCAGTTTGTGCAGCACATCTGTGGCTATCATCCTGCGAAAATTCGGCTTCAAAATTCCGTGCCAGAGCTGAGTTATTCGAGTTTTTCTGAGAAATTTCGAGCTCGTTCAAAAATTTGATGTCTTTATCTTTACAATTACGAGTCCAAACATGTCAAAAACGTCACTGAAGCTATGCTCAGTTTGTGCAGCACATCTGTGGCTATCATCCTGCGAAAATTCGGCTTCAAAATTCCGTGCCAGAGCTGAGTTATTCGAGTTTTTCTGAGAAATTTCGAGCTCGTTCAAAATTTGATGTCTTTATCTTTACAATTACGTGTCCAAACATGTCAAATACGTCACTGAAGTTATGCTCAGTTTGTGCAGCACATCTGTGGCTATCATCCTGCGAAAATTTCGCTTCAAAATTCCGTGCCAGAGCTGAGCTATTCGAGTTTTTTTAAGAAATTTCGAGCTCGTTCAAAAATTTGATGTCTTTATCTTTACAATTACGTGTCCAAACATGTCAAAAACGTCACTGAAGCTATGCTCAGTTTGTGCAGCACATCTGTGGCTATCATCCTGCGAAAATTCGGCTTCAAAATTCCGTGCCAGAGCTGAGTTATTCGAGTTTTTCTGAGAAATTTCGAGCTCGTTCAAAATTTGATGTCTTTATCTTTACAATTTCGTGTCCAAACATGTCAAATACGTCACTGAAGTTATGCTCAGTTTGTGCAGCACATCTGTGGCTATCATCCTGCGAAAATTCGGCTTCAAAATTCCGTGCCAGAGCTGAGTTATTCGAGTTTTTCTGAGAAATTTCGAGCTCGTTCAAAATTTGATGTCTTTATCTTTACAATTTCGTGTCCAAACATGTCAAATACGTCACTGAAGTTATGCTCAGTTTGTGCAGCACATCTGTGGCTATCATCCCGCGAAAATTTCGCTTCGAAATTCCGTGCCAGAGCTGAGTTATTCGAGTTTTTTTAAGAAATTTCGAGCTCGTTCAAAAATTTGATGTCTTTATCTTTACAATTACGTGTCCAAACATGTCAAATACGTCACTGAAGTTATGCTCAGTTTGTGCAGCACATCTGTGGCTATCATCCTGCGAAAATTTCGCTTCAAAATTCCGTGCCAGAGCTGAGCTATTCGAGTTTTTTTAAGAAATTTCGAGCTCGTTCAAAAATTTGATGTCTTTATCTTTACAATTACGAGTCCAAACATGTCAAAAACGTCACTGAAGCTATGCTCAGTTTGTGCAGCACATCTGTGGCTATCATCCTGCGAAAATTCGGCTTCAAAATTCCGTGCCAGAGCTGAGTTATTCGAGTTTTTCTGAGAAATTTCGAGCTCGTTCAAAATTTGATGTCTTTATCTTTACAATTTCGTGTCCAAACATGTCAAATACGTCACTGAAGTTATGCTCAGTTTGTGCAGCACATCTGTGGCTATCATCCTGCGAAAATTCGGCTTCAAAATTCCGTGCCAGAGCTGAGTTATTCGAGTTTTTCTGAGAAATTTCGAGCTCGTTCAAAATTTGATGTCTTTATCTTTACAATTTCGTGTCCAAACATGTCAAATACGTCACTGAAGTTATGCTCAGTTTGTGCAGCACATCTGTGGCTATCATCCTGCGAAAATTCGGCTTCAAAATTCCGTGCCAGAGCTGAGTTATTCGAGTTTTTCTGAGAAATTTCGAGCTCGTTCAAAATTTGATGTCTTTATCTTTACAATTTCGTGTCCAAACATGTCAAATACGTCACTGAAGTTATGCTCAGTTTGTGCAGCACATCTGTGGCTATCATCCCGCGAAAATTTCGCTTCGAAATTCCGTGCCAGAGCTGAGTTATTCGAGTTTTTCTGAGAAATTTCGAGCTCGTTCAAAAATTTGATGTCTTTATCTTTACAATTACGTGTCCAAACATGTCAAATACGTCACTGAAGTTATGCTCAGTTTGTGCAGCACATCTGTGGCTATCATCCTGCGAAAATTCGGCTTCAAAATTCCGTGCCAGAGCTGAGTTATTCGAGTTTTTCTGAGAAATTTCGAGCTCGTTCAAAATTTGATGCCTTTATCTTTACAATTTCGTGTCCAAACATGTCAAATACGTCACTGAAGTTATGCTCAGTTTGTGCAGCACATCTGTGGCTATCATCCCGCGAAAATTTCGCTTCGAAATTCCGTGCCAGAGCTGAGTTATTCGAGTTTTTCTGAGAAATTTCGAGCTCGTTCAAAAATTTTATGTCTTTATCTTTACAATTACGTGTCCAAACATGTCAAATACGTCACTGAAGTTATGCTCAGTTTGTGCAGCACATCTGTGGCTATCATCCTGCGAAAATTTCGCTTCAAAATTCCGTGCCAGAGCTGAGCTATTCGAGTTTTTTTTAAGAAATTTCGAGCTCGTTCAAAATTTTGATGTCTTTATCTTTACAATTACGTGTCCAAACATGTCAAAAACGTCACTGAAGCTATGCTCAGTTTGTGCAGCACATCTGTGGCTATCATCCCGCGAAAATTTCGCTTCGAAATTCCGTGCCAGAGCTGAGTTATTCGAGTTTTTCTGAGAAATTTCGAGCTCGTTCAAAATTTGATGTCTTTATCTTTACAATTTCGTGTCCAAACATGTCAAATACGTCACTGAAGTTATGCTCAGTTTGTGCAGCACATCTGTGGCTATCATCCTGCGAAAATTTCGCTTCAAAATTCCGTGCCAGAGCTGAGCTATTCGAGTTTTTTTAAGAAATTTCGAGCTCGTTCAAAAATTTGATGTCTTTATCTTTACAATTACGTGTCCAAACATGTCAAATACGTCACTGAAGTTATGCTCAGTTTGTGCAGCACATCTGTGGCTATCATCCTGCGAAAATTTCGCTTCAAAATTCCGTGCCAGAGCTGAGCTATTCGAGTTTTTTTAAGAAATTTCGAGCTCGTTCAAAAATTTGATGTCTTTATCTTTACAATTACGTGTCCAAACATGTCAAAAACGTCACTGAAGCTATGCTCAGTTTGTGCAGCACATCTGTGGCTATCATCCCGCGAAAATTTCGCTTCAAAATTCCGTGCCAGAGCTGAGTTATTCGAGTTTTTCTGAGAAATTTCGAGCTCGTTCAAAATTTGATGTCTTTATCTTTACAATTTCGTGTCCAAACATGTCAAATACGTCACTGAAGTTATGCTCAGTTTGTGCAGCACATCTGTGGCTATCATCCTGCGAAAATTTCGCTTCAAAATTCCGTGCCAGAGCTGAGCTATTCGAGTTTTTTTAAGAAATTTCGAGCTCGTTCAAAAATTTGATGTCTTTATCTTTACAATTACGTGTCCAAACATGTCAAATACGTCACTGAAGTTATGCTCAGTTTGTGCAGCACATCTGTGGCTATCATCCTGCGAAAATTTCGCTTCAAAATTCCGTGCCAGAGCTGAGCTATTCGAGTTTTTTTAAGAAATTTCGAGCTCGTTCAAAAATTTGATGTCTTTATCTTTACAATTACGTGTCCAAACATGTCAAAAACGTCACTGAAGCTATGCTCAGTTTGTGCAGCACATCTGTGGCTATCATCCTGCGAAAATTCGGCTTCAAAATTCCGTGCCAGAGCTGAGATATTCGAGTTTTTCTGAGAAATTTCGAGCTCGTTCAAAAATTTGATGTCTTTATCTTTACAATTACGTGTCCAAACATGTCAAATACGTCACTGAAGTTATGCTCAGTTTGTGCAGCACATCTGTGGCTATCATCCCGCGAAAATTTCGCTTCGAAATTCCGTGCCAGAGCTGAGTTATTCGAGTTTTTCTGAGAAATTTCGAGCTCGTTCAAAAATTTGATGTCTTTATCTTTACAATTTCGTGTCCAAACATGTCAAATACGTCACTGAAGTTATGCTCAGTTTGTGCAGCACATCTGTGGCTATCATCCTGCGAAAATTCGGCTTCAAAATTCCGTGCCAGAGCTGAGTTATTCGAGTTTTTCTGAGAAATTTCGAGCTCGTTCAAAATTTGATGTCTTTATCTTTACAATTTCGTGTCCAAACATGTCAAATACGTCACTGAAGTTATGCTCAGTTTATGCAGCACATCTGTGGCTATCATCCCGCGAAAATTTCGCTTCGAAATTCCGTGCCAGAGCTGAGTTATTCGAGTTTTTCTGAGAAATTTCGAGCTCGTTCAAAAATTTGATGTCTTTATCTTTACAATTACGTGTCCAAACATGTCAAATACGTCACTGAAGTTATGCTCAGTTTGTGCAGCACATCTGTGGCTATCATCCTGCGAAAATTTCGCTTCAAAATTCCGTGCCAGAGCTGAGCTATTCGAGTTTTTTTAAGAAATTTCGAGCTCGTTCAAAAATTTGATGTCTTTATCTTTACAATTACGTGTCCAAACATGTCAAAAACGTCACTGAAGCTATGCTCAGTTTGTGCAGCACATCTGTGGCTATCATCCTGCGAAAATTCGGCTTCAAAATTCCGTGCCAGAGCTGAGTTATTCGAGTTTTTCTGAGAAATTTCGAGCTCGTTCAAAATTTGATGTCTTTATCTTTACAATTTCGTGTCCAAACATGTCAAATACGTCACTGAAGTTATGCTCAGTTTGTGCAGCACATCTGTGGCTATCATCCTGCGAAAATTCGGCTTCAAAATTCCGTGCCAGAGCTGAGTTATTCGAGTTTTTCTGAGAAATTTCGAGCTCGTTCAAAATTTGATGTCTTTATCTTTACAATTTCGTGTCCAAACATGTCAAATACGTCACTGAAGTTATGCTCAGTTTGTGCAGCACATCTGTGGCTATCATCCCGCGAAAATTTCGCTTCGAAATTCCGTGCCAGAGCTGAGTTATTCGAGTTTTTCTGAGAAATTTCGAGCTCGTTCAAAAATTTGATGTCTTTATCTTTACAATTACGTGTCCAAACATGTCAAATACGTCACTGAAGTTATGCTCAGTTTGTGCAGCACATCTGTGGCTATCATCCTGCGAAAATTTCGCTTCAAAATTCCGTGCCAGAGCTGAGCTATTCGAGTTTTTTTTAAGAAATTTCGAGCTCGTTCAAAAATTTGATGTCTTTATCTTTACAATTACGTGTCCAAACATGTCAAAAACGTCACTGAAGCTATGCTCAGTTTGTGCAGCACATCTGTGGCTATCATCCCGCGAAAATTTCGCTTCAAAATTCCGTGCCAGAGCTGAGTTATTCGAGTTTTTCTGAGAAATTTCGAGCTCGTTCAAAATTTGATGTCTTTATCTTTACAATTTCGTGTCCAAACATGTCAAATACGTCACTGAAGTTATGCTCAGTTTGTGCAGCACATCTGTGGCTATCATCCTGCGAAAATTTCGCTTCAAAATTCCGTGCCAGAGCTGAGCTATTCGAGTTTTTTTAAGAAATTTCGAGCTCGTTCAAAAATTTGATGTCTTTATCTTTACAATTACGTGTCCAAACATGTCAAAAACGTCACTGAAGCTATGCTCAGTTTGTGCAGCACATCTGTGGCTATCATCCTGCGAAAATTCGGCTTCAAAATTCCGTGCCAGAGCTGAGTTATTCGAGTTTTTCTGAGAAATTTCGAGCTCGTTCAAAAATTTGATGTCTTTATCTTTACAATTACGTGTCCAAACATGTCAAATACGTCACTGAAGTTATGCTCAGTTTGTGCAGCACATCTGTGGCTTTCATCCCGCGAAAATTTCGCTTCGAAATTCCGTGCCAGAGCTGAGTTATTCGAGTTTTTCTGAGAAATTTCGAGCTCGTTCAAAAATTTGATGTCTTTATCTTTACAATTTCGTGTCCAAACATGTCAAATACGTCACTGAAGTTATGCTCAGTTTGTGCAGCACATCTGTGGCTATCATCCTGCGAAAATTTCGCTTCAAAATTCCGTGCCAGAGCTGAGCTATTCGAGTTTTTTTAAGAAATTTCGAGCTCGTTCAAAAATTTGATGTCTTTATCTTTACAATTACGTGCCCAAACATGTCAAAAACGTCACTGAAGCTATGCTCAGTTTGTGCAGCACATCTGTGGCTATCATCCTGCGAAAATTCGGCTTCAAAATTCCGTGCCAGAGCTGAGTTATTCGAGTTTTTCTGAGAAATTTCGAGCTCGTTCAAAATTTGATGTCTTTATCTTTACAATTTCGTGTCCAAACATGTCAAATACGTCACTGAAGTTATGCTCAGTTTGTGCAGCACATCTGTGGCTATCATCCTGCGAAAATTCGGCTTCAAAATTCCGTGCCAGAGCTGAGTTATTCGAGTTTTTCTGAGAAATTTCGAGCTCGTTCAAAATTTGATGTCTTTATCTTTACAATTTCGTGTCCAAACATGTCAAATACGTCACTGAAGTTATGCTCAGTTTGTGCAGCACATCTGTGGCTATCATCCCGCAAAAATTTCGCTTCGAAATTCCGTGCCAGAGCTGAGTTATTCGAGTTTTTCTGAGAAATTTCGAGCTCGTTCAAAAATTTGATGTCTTTATCTTTACAATTACGTGTCCAAACATGTCAAATACGTCACTGAAGTTATGCTCAGTTTGTGCAGCACATCTGTGGCTATCATCCTGCGAAAATTTCGCTTCAAAATTCCGTGCCAGAGCTGAGCTATTCGAGTTTTTTTAAGAAATTTCGAGCTCGTTCAAAAATTTGATGTCTTTATCTTTACAATTACGTGTCCAAACATGTCAAAAACGTCACTGAAGCTATGCTCAGTTTGTGCAGCACATCTGTGGCTATCATCCCGCGAAAATTTCGCTTCAAAATTCCGTGCCAGAGCTGAGTTATTCGAGTTTTTCTGAGAAATTTCGAGCTCGTTCAAAATTTGATGTCTTTATCTTTACAATTTCGTGTCCAAACATGTCAAATACGTCACTGAAGTTATGCTCAGTTTGTGCAACACATCTGTGGCTATCATCCTGCGAAAATTTCGCTTCAAAATTCCGTGCCAGAGCTGAGCTATTCGAGTTTTTTTAAGAAATTTCGAGCTCGTTCAAAAATTTGATGTCTTTATCTTTACAATTACGTGTCCAAACATGTCAAATACGTCACTGAAGTTATGCTCAGTTTGTGCAGCACATCTGTGGCTATCATCCTGCGAAAATTTCGCTTCAAAATTCCGTGCCAGAGCTGAGCTATTCGAGTTTTTTTAAGAAATTTCGAGCTCGTTCAAAAATTTGATGTCTTTATCTTTACAATTACGTGTCCAAACATGTCAAAAACGTCACTGAAGCTATGCTCAGTTTGTGCAGCACATCTGTGGCTATCATCCTGCGAAAATTCGGCTTCAAAATTCCGTGCCAGAGCTGAGTTATTCGAGTTTTTCTGAGAAATTTCGAGCTCGTTCAAAATTTGATGTCTTTATCTTTACAATTTCGAGTCCAAACATGTCAAATACGTCACTGAAGTTATGCTCAGTTTGTGCAGCACATCTGTGGCTATCATCCTGCGAAAATTCGGCTTCAAAATTCCGTGCCAGAGCTGAGTTATTCGAGTTTTTCTGAGAAATTTCGAGCTCGTTCAAAATTTGATGTCTTTATCTTTACAATTTCGTGTCCAAACATGTCAAATACGTCACTGAAGTTATGCTCAGTTTGTGCAGCACATCTGTGGCTATCATCCCGCGAAAATTTCGCTTCGAAATTCCGTGCCAGAGCTGAGTTATTCGAGTTTTTCTGAGAAATTTCGAGCTCGTTCAAAAATTTGATGTCTTTATCTTTACAATTACGTGTCCAAACATGTCAAATACGTCACTGAAGTTATGCTCAGTTTGTGCAGCACATCTGTGGCTATCATCCTGCGAAAATTTCGCTTCAAAATTCCGTGCCAGAGCTGAGCTATTCGAGTTTTTTTAAGAAATTTCGAGCTCGTTCAAAAATTTGATGTCTTTATCTTTACAATTACGTGTCCAAACATGTCAAAAACGTCACTGAAGCTATGCTCAGTTTGTGCAGCACATCTGTGGCTATCATCCTGCGAAAATTTCGCTTCAAAATTCCGTGCCAGAGCTGAGTTATTCGAGTTTTTCTGAGAAATTTCGAGCTCGTTCAAAATTTGATGTCTTTATCTTTACAATTTCGTGTCCAAACATGTCAAATACGTCACTGAAGTTATGCTCAGTTTGTGCAGCACATCTGTGGCTATCATCCTGCGAAAATTTCGCTTCAAAATTCCGTGCCAGAGCTGAGCTATTCGAGTTTTTTTAAGAAATTTCGAGCTCGTTCAAAAATTTGATGTCTTTATCTTTACAATTACGTGTCCAAACATGTCAAATACGTCACTGAAGTTGTGCTCAGTTTGTGCAGCACATCTGTGGCTATCATCCTGCGAAAATTTCGCTTCAAAATTCCGTGCCAGAGCTGAGCTATTCGAGTTTTTTTAAGAAATTTCGAGCTCGTTCAAAAATTTGATGTCTTTATCTTTACAATTACGTGTCCAAACATGTCAAAAACGTCACTGAAGCTATGCTCAGTTTGTGCAGCACATCTGTGGCTATCATCCTGCGAAAATTCGGCTTCAAAATTCCGTGCCAGAGCTGAGTTATTCGAGTTTTTCTGAGAAATTTCGAGCTCGTTCAAAATTTGATGTCTTTATCTTTACAATTTCGTGTCCAAACATGTCAAATACGTCACTGAAGTTATGCTCAGTTTGTGCAGCACATCTGTGGCTATCATCCCGCGAAAATTTCGCTTCGAAATTCCGTGCCAGAGCTGAGTTATTCGAGTTTTTCTGAGAAATTTCGAGCTCGTTCAAAAATTTGATGTCTTTATCTTTACAATTACGTGTCCAAACATGTCAAATACGTCACTGAAGTTATGCTCAGTTTGTGCAGCACATCTGTGGCTATCATCCTGCGAAAATTTCGCTTCAAAATTCCGTGCCAGAGCTGAGCTATTCGAGTTTTTTTAAGAAATTTCGAGCTCGTTCAAAAATTTGATGTCTTTATCTTTACAATTACGTGTCCAAACATGTCAAAAACGTCACTGAAGCTATGCTCAGTTTGTGCAGCACATCTGTGGCTATCATCCCGCGAAAATTTCGCTTCAAAATTCCGTGCCAGAGCTGAGTTATTCGAGTTTTTCTGAGAAATTTCGAGCTCGTTCAAAATTTGATGTCTTTATCTTTACAATTTCGTGTCCAAACATGTCAAATACGTCACTGAAGTTATGCTCAGTTTGTGCAGCACATCTGTGGCTATCATCCTGCGAAAATTTCGCTTCAAAATTCCGTGCCAGAGCTGAGCTATTCGAGTTTTTTTAAGAAATTTCGAGCTCGTTCAAAAATTTGATGTCTTTATCTTTACAATTACGTGTCCAAACATGTCAATTACGTCACTGAAGTTATGCTCAGTTTGTGCAGCACATCTGTGGCTATCATCCTGCGAAAATTTCGCTTCAAAATTCCGTGCCAGAGCTGAGCTATTCGAGTTTTTTTAAGAAATTTCGAGCTCGTTCAAAAATTTGATGTCTTTATCTTTACAATTACGTGTCCAAACATGTCAAAAACGTCACTGAAGCTATGCTCAGTTTGTGCAGCACATCTGTGGCTATCATCCTGCGAAAATTCGGCTTCAAAATTCCGTGCCAGAGCTGAGTTATTCGAGTTTTTCTGAGAAATTTCGAGCTCGTTCAAAATTTGATGTCTTTATCTTTACAATTTCGTGTCCAAACATGTCAAATACGTCACTGAAGTTACGCTCAGTTTGTGCAGCACATCTGTGGCTATCATCCTGCGAAAATTCGGCTTCAAAATTCCGTGCCAGAGCTGAGTTATTCGAGTTTTTCTGAGAAATTTCGAGCTCGTTCAAAATTTGATGTCTTTATCTTTACAATTTCGTGTCCAAACATGTCAAATACGTCACTGAAGTTATGCTCAGTTTGTGCAGCACATCTGTGGCTATCATCCCGCGAAAATTTCGCTTCGAAATTCCGTGCCAGAGCTGAGTTATTCGAGTTTTTTTAAGAAATTTCGAGCTCGTTCAAAAATTTGATGTCTTTATCTTTACAATTACGTGTCCAAACATGTCAAATACGTCACTGAAGTTATGCTCAGTTTGTGCAGCACATCTGTGGCTATCATCCTGCGAAAATTTCGCTTCAAAATTCCGTGCCAGAGCTGAGCTATTCGAGTTTTTTTAAGAAATTTCGAGCTCGTTCAAAAATTTGATGTCTTTATCTTTACAATTACGTGTCCAAACATGTCAAAAACGTCACTGAAGCTATGCTCAGTTTGTGCAGCACATCTGTGGCTATCATCCTGCGAAAATTCGGCTTCAAAATTCCGTGCCAGAGCTGAGTTATTCGAGTTTTTCTGAGAAATTTCGAGCTCGTTCAAAATTTGATGTCTTTATCTTTACAATTTCGTGTCCAAACATGTCAAAAACGTCACTGAAGTTATGCTCAGTTTGTGCAGCACATCTGTGGCTATCATCCCGCGAAAATTTCGCTTCGAAATTCCGTGCCAGAGCTGAGTTATTCGAGTTTTTCTGAGAAATTTCGAGCTCGTTCAAAAATTTGATGTCTTTATCTTTACAATTACGTGTCCAAACATGTCAAATACGTCACTGAAGTTATGCTCAGTTTGTGCAGCACATCTGTGGCTATCATCCTGCGAAAATTCGGCTTCAAAATTCCGTGCCAGAGTTGAGTTATTCGAGTTTTTCTGAGAAATTTCGAGCTCGTTCAAAATTTGATGTCTTTATCTTTACAATTTCGTGTCCAAACATGTCAAATACGTCACTGAAGTTATGCTCAGTTTGTGCAGCACATCTGTGGCTATCATCCCGCGAAAATTTCGCTTCGAAATTCCGTGCCAGAGCTGAGTTATTCGAGTTTTTCTGAGAAATTTCGAGCTCGTTCAAAAATTTTATGTCTTTATCTTTACAATTACGTGTCCAAACATGTCAAATACGTCACTGAAGTTATGCTCAGTTTATGCAGCACATCTGTGGCTATCATCCTGCGAAAATTTCGCTTCAAAATTCCGTGCCAGAGCTGAGCTATTCGAGTTTTTTTAAGAAATTTCGAGCTCGTTCAAAAATTTGATGTCTTTATCTTTACAATTACGTGTCCAAACATGTCAAAAACGTCACTGAAGCTATGCTCAGTTTGTGCAGCACATCTGTGGCTATCATCCTGCGAAAATTCGGCTTCAAAATTCCGTGCCAGAGCTGAGTTATTCGAGTTTTTCTGAGAAATTTCGAGCTCGTTAAATTTGATGTCTTTATCTTTACAATTTCGTGTCCAAACATGTCAAATACGTCACTGAAGTTATGCTCAGTTTGTGCAGCACATCTGTGGCTATCATCCCGCGAAAATTTCGCTTCAAAATTCCGTGCCAGAGCTGAGTTATTCGAGTTTTTCTGAGAAATTTCGAGCTCGTTCAAAATTTGATGTCTTTATCTTTACAATTTCGTGTCCAAACATGTCAAATACGTCACTGAAGTTATGCTCAGTTTGTGCAGCACATCTGTGGCTATCATCCTGCGAAAATTTCGCTTCAAAATTCCGTGCCAGAGCTGAGCTATTCGAGTTTTTTTAAGAAATTTCGAGCTCGTTCAAAAATTTGATGTCTTTATCTTTACAATTACGTGTCCAAACATGTCAAATACGTCACTGAAGTTATGCTCAGTTTGTGCAGCACATCTGTGGCTATCATCCTGCGAAAATTTCGCTTCAAAATTCCGTGCCAGAGCTGAGCTATTCGAGTTTTTTTAAGAAATTTCGAGCTCGTTCAAAAATTTGATGTCTTTATCTTTACAATTACGTGTCCAAACATGTCAAAAACGTCACTGAAGCTATGCTCAGTTTGTGCAGCACATCTGTGGCTATCATCCTGCGAAAATTCGGCTTCAAAATTCCGTGCCAGAGCTGAGTTATTCGAGTTTTTCTGAGAAATTTCGAGCTCGTTCAAAATTTGATGTCTTTATCTTTACAATTTCGTGTCCAAACATGTCAAATACGTCACTGAAGTTATGCTCAGTTTGTGCAGCACATCTGTGGCTATCATCCTGCGAAAATTCGGCTTCAAAATTCCGTGCCAGAGCTGAGTTATTCGAGTTTTTCTGAGAAATTTCGAGCTCGTTCAAAATTTGATGTCTTTATCTTTACAATTTCGTGTCCAAACATGTCAAATACGTCACTGAAGTTATGCTCAGTTTGTGCAGCACATCTGTGGCTATCATCCCGCGAAAATTTCGCTTCGAAATTCCGTGCCAGAGCTGAGTTATTCGAGTTTTTTTAAGAAATTTCGAGCTCGTTCAAAAATTTGATGTCTTTATCTTTACAATTACGTGTCCAAACATGTCAAATACGTCACTGAAGTTATGCTCAGTTTGTGCAGCACATCTGTGGCTATCATCCTGCGAAAATTTCGCTTCAAAATTCCGTGCCAGAGCTGAGCTATTCGAGTTTTTTTAAGAAATTTCGAGCTCGTTCAAAAATTTGATGTCTTTATCTTTACAATTACGTGTCCAAACATGTCAAAAACGTCACTGAAGCTATGCTCAGTTTGTGCAGCACATCTGTGGCTATCATCCCGCGAAAATTTCGCTTCAAAATTCCGTGCCAGAGCTGAGTTATTCGAGTTTTTCTGAGAAATTTCGAGCTCGTTCAAAATTTGATGTCTTTATCTTTACAATTTCGTGTCCAAACATGTCAAATACGTCACTGAAGTTATGCTCAGTTTGTGCAGCACATCTGTGGCTATCATCCTGCGAAAATTTCGCTTCAAAATTCCGTGCCAGAGCTGAGCTATTCGAGTTTTTTTAAGAAATTTCGAGCTCGTTCAAAAATTTGATGTCTTTATCTTTACAATTACGTGTCCAAACATGTCAAATACGTCACTGAAGTTATGCTCAGTTTGTGCAGCACATCTGTGGCTATCATCCTGCGAAAATTTCGCTTCAAAATTCCGTGCCAGAGCTGAGCTATTCGAGTTTTTTTAAGAAATTTCGAGCTCGTTCAAAAATTTGATGTCTTTATCTTTACAATTACGTGTCCAAACATGTCAAAAACGTCACTGAAGCTTTGCTCAGTTTGTGCAGCACATCTGTGGCTATCATCCTGCGAAAATTCGGCTTCAAAATTCCGTGCCAGAGCTGAGTTATTCGAGTTTTTCTGAGAAATTTCGAGCTCGTTCAAAATTTGATGTCTTTATCTTTACAATTTCGTGTCCAAACATGTCAAATACGTCACTGAAGTTATGCTCAGTTTGTGCAGCACATCTGTGGCTATCATCCCGCGAAAATTTCGCTTCGAAATTCCGTGCCAGAGCTGAGTTATTCGAGTTTTTCTGAGAAATTTCGAGCTCGTTCAAAAATTTGATGTCTTTATCTTTACAATTACGTGTCCAAACATGTCAAATACGTCACTGAAGTTATGCTCAGTTTGTGCAGCACATCTGTGGCTATCATCCTGCGAAAATTTCGCTTCAAAATTCCGTGCCAGAGCTGAGCTATTCGAGTTTTTTTAAGAAATTTCGAGCTCGTTCAAAAATTTGATGTCTTTATCTTTACAATTACGTGTCCAAACATGTCAAAAACGTCACTGAAGCTATGCTCAGTTTGTGCAGCACATCTGTGGCTATCATCCCGCGAAAATTTCGCTTCAAAATTCCGTGCCAGAGCTGAGTTATTCGAGTTTTTCTGAGAAATTTCGAGCTCGTTCAAAATTTGATGTCTTTATCTTTACAATTTCGTGTCCAAACATGTCAAATACGTCACTGAAGTTATGCTCAGTTTGTGCAGCACATCTGTGGCTATCATCCTGCGAAAATTTCGCTTCAAAATTCCGTGCCAGAGCTGAGCTATTCGAGTTTTTTTAAGAAATTTCGAGCTCGTTCAAAAATTTGATGTCTTTATCTTTACAATTACGTGTCCAAACATGTCAATTACGTCACTGAAGTTATGCTCAGTTTGTGCAGCACATCTGTGGCTATCATCCTGCGAAAATTTCGCTTCAAAATTCCGTGCCAGAGCTGAGCTATTCGAGTTTTTTTAAGAAATTTCGAGCTCGTTCAAAAATTTGATGTCTTTATCTTTACAATTACGTGTCCAAACATGTCAAAAACGTCACTGAAGCTATGCTCAGTTTGTGCAGCACATCTGTGGCTATCATCCTGCGAAAATTCGGCTTCAAAATTCCGTGCCAGAGCTGAGTTATTCGAGTTTTTCTGAGAAATTTCGAGCTCGTTCAAAATTTGATGTCTTTATCTTTACAATTTCGTGTCCAAACATGTCAAATACGTCACTGAAGTTATGCTCAGTTTGTGCAGCACATCTGTGGCTATCATCCTGCGAAAATTCGGCTTCAAAATTCCGTGCCAAAGCTGAGTTATTCGAGTTTTTCTGAGAAATTTCGAGCTCGTTCAAAATTTGATGTCTTTATCTTTACAATTTCGTGTCCAAACATGTCAAATACGTCACTGAAGTTATGCTCAGTTTGTGCAGCACATCTGTGGCTATCATCCCGCGAAAATTTCGCTTCGAAATTCCGTGCCAGAGCTGAGTTATTCGAGTTTTTCTGAGAAATTTCGAGCTCGTTCAAAAATTTGATGTCTTTATCTTTACAATTACGTGTCCAAACATGTCAAATACGTCACTGAAGTTATGCTCAGTTTGTGCAGCACATCTGTGGCTATCATCCTGCGAAAATTCGGCTTCAAAATTCCGTGCCAGAGCTGAGTTATTCGAGTTTTTCTGAGAAATTTCGAGCTCGTTCAAAATTTGATGTCTTTATCTTTACAATTTCGTGTCCAAACATGTCAAATACGTCACTGAAGTTATGCTCAGTTTGTGCAGCACATCTGTGGCTATCATCCCGCGAAAATTTCGCTTCGAAATTCCGTGCCAGAGCTGAGTTATTCGAGTTTTTCTGAGAAATTTCGAGCTCGTTCAAAAATTTGATGTCTTTATCTTTACAATTACGTGTCCAAACATGTCAAATACGTCACTGAAGTTATGCTCAGTTTGTGCAGCACATCTGTGGCTATCATCCTGCGAAAATTTCGCTTCAAAATTCCGTGCCAGAGCTGAGCTATTCGAGTTTTTTTAAGAAATTTCGAGCTCGTTCAAAAATTTGATGTCTTTATCTTTACAATTACGTGTCCAAACATGTCAAAAACGTCACTGAAGCTATGCTCAGTTTGTGCAGCACATCTGTGGCTATCATCCCGCGAAAATTTCGCTTCAAAATTCCGTGCCAGAGCTGAGTTATTCGAGTTTTTCTGAGAAATTTCGAGCTCGTTCAAAATTTGATGTCTTTATCTTTACAATTTCGTGTCCAAACATGTCAAATACGTCACTGAAGTTATGCTCAGTTTGTGCAGCACATCTGTGGCTATCATCCTGCGAAAATTTCGCTTCAAAATTCCGTGCCAGAGCTGAGTTATTCGAGTTTTTTTTAAGAAATTTCGAGCTCGTTCAAAAATTTGATGTCTTTATCTTTACAATTACGTGTCCAAACATGTCAAATACGTCACTGAAGTTATGCTCAGTTTGTGCAGCACATCTGTGGCTATCATCCTGCGAAAATTTCGCTTCAAAATTCTGTGCCAGAGCTGAGCTATTCGAGTTTTTTTAAGAAATTTCGAGCTCGTTCAAAAATTTGATGTCTTTATCTTTACAATTACGTGTCCAAACATGTCAAAAACGTCACTGAAGCTATGCTCAGTTTGTGCAGCACATCTGTGGCTATCATCCCGCGAAAATTTCGCTTCAAAATTCCGTGCCAGAGCTGAGTTATTCGAGTTTTTCTGAGAAATTTCGAGCTCGTTCAAAATTTGATGTCTTTATCTTTACAATTTCGTGTCTAAACATGTCAAATACGTCACTGAAGTTATGCTCAGTTTGTGCAGCACATCTGTGGCTATCATCCTGCGAAAATTTCGCTTCAAAATTCCGTGCCAGAGCTGAGCTATTCGAGTTTTTTTAAGAAATTTCGAGCTCGTTCAAAAATTTGATGTCTTTATCTTTACAATTACGTGTCCAAACATGTCAAAAACGTCACTGAAGCTATGCTCAGTTTGTGCAGCACATCTGTGGCTATCATCCTGCGAAAATTCGGCTTCAAAATTCCGTGCCAGAGCTGAGTTATTCGAGTTTTTCTGAGAAATTTCGAGCTCGTTCAAAATTTGATGTCTTTATCTTTACAATTTCGTGTTCAAACATGTCAAATACGTCACTGAAGTTATGCTCAGTTTGTGCAGCACATCTGTGGCTATCATCCTGCGAAAATTCGGCTTCAAAATTCCGTGCCAGAGCTGAGTTATTCGAGTTTTTCTGAGAAATTTCGAGCTCGTTCAAAATTTGATGTCTATCTTTACAATTTCGTGTCCAAACATGTCAAATACGTCACTGAAGTTATGCTCAGTTTGTGCAGCACATCTGTGGCTATCATCCCGCGAAAATTTCGCTTCGAAATTCCGTGCCAGAGCTGAGTTATTCGAGTTTTTTTAAGAAATTTCGAGCTCGTTCAAAAATTTGATGTCTTTATCTTTACAATTACGTGTCCAAACATGTCAAATACGTCACTGAAGTTATGCTCAGTTTGTGCAGCACATCTGTGGCTATCATCCTGCGAAAATTTCGCTTCAAAATTCCGTGCCAGAGCTGAGCTATTCGAGTTTTTTTAAGAAATTTCGAGCTCGTTCAAAAATTTGATGTCTTTATCTTTACAATTACGTGTCCAAACATGTCAAAAACGTCACTGAAGCTATGCTCAGTTTGTGCAGCACATCTGTGGCTATCATCCTGCGAAAATTCGGCTTCAAAATTCCGTGCCAGAGCTGAATTATTCGATTTTTTCTGAGAAATTTCGAGCTCGTTCAAAATTTGATGTCTTTATCTTTACAATTTCGTGTCCAAACATGTCAAATACGTCACTGAAGTTATGCTCAGTTTGTGCAGCACATCTGTGGCTATCATCCTGCGAAAATTCGGCTTCAAAATTCCGTGCCAGAGCTGAGTTATTCGAGTTTTTCTGAGAAATTTCGAGCTCGTTCAAAATTTGATGTCTTTATCTTTACAATTTCGTGTCCAAACATGTCAAAAACGTCACTGAAGCTATGCTCAGTTTGTGCAGCACATCTGTGGCTATCATCCTGCGAAAATTCGGCTTCAAAATTCCGTGCCAGAGCTGAGTTATTCGAGTTTTTCTGAGAAATTTCGAGCTCGTTCAAAATTTGATGACTTTATCTTTACAATTTCGTGTCCAAACATGTCAAATACGTCATTGAAGTTATGCTCAGTTTGTGCAGCACATCTGTGGCTATCATCCCGCGAAAATTTCGCTTCGAAATTCCGTGCCAGAGCTGAGTTATTCGAGTTTTTCTGAGAAATTTCGAGCTCGTTCAAAAATTTGATGTCTTTATCTTTACAATTACGTGTCCAAACATGTCAAATACGTCACTGAAGTTATGCTCAGTTTGTGCAGCACATCTGTGGCTATCATCCTGCGAAAATTTCGCTTCAAAATTCCGTGCCAGAGCTGAGCTATTCGAGTTTTTTTTAAGAAATTTCGAGCTCGTTCAAAAATTTGATGTCTTTATCTTTACAATTACGTGTCCAAACATGTCAAAAACGTCACTGAAGCTATGCTCAGTTTGTGCAGCACATCTGTGGCTATCATCCTGCGAAAATTCGGCTTCAAAATTCCGTGCCTGAGCTGAGTTATTCGAGTTTTTCTGAGAAATTTCGAGCTCGTTCAAAATTTGATGTCTTTATCTTTACAATTTCGTGTCCAAACATGTCAAATACGTCACTGAAGTTATGCTCAGTTTGTGCAGCACATCTGTGGCTATCATCCTGCGAAAATTCGGCTTCAAAATTCCGTGCCAGAGCTGAGTTATTCGAGTTTTTCTGAGAAATTTCGAGCTCGTTCAAAATTTGATGTCTTTATCTTTACAATTTCGTGTCCAAACATGTCAAATACGTCACTGAAGTTATGCTCAGTTTGTGCAGCACATCTGTGGCTATCATCCTGCGAAAATTCGGCTTCAAAATTCCGTGCCAGAGCTGAGTTATTCGAGTTTTTCTGAGAAATTTCGAGCTCGTTCAAAATTTGATGTCTTTATCTTTACAATTTCGTGTCCAAACATGTCAAATACGTCACTGAAGTTATGCTCAGTTTGTGTAGCACATCTGTGGCTATCATCCCGCGAAAATTTCGCTTCGAAATTCCGTGCCAGAGCTGAGTTATTCGAGTTTTTTTAAGAAATTTCGAGCTCGTTCAAAAATTTGATGTCTTTATCTTTACAATTACGTGTCCAAACATGTCAAATACGTCACTGAAGTTATGCTCAGTTTGTGCAGCACATCTGTGGCTATCATCCTGCGAAAATTTCGCTTCAAAATTCCGTGCCAGAGCTGAGCTATTCGAGTTTTTTTAAGAAATTTCGAGCTCGTTCAAAAATTTGATGTCTTTATCTTTACAATTACGTGTCCAAACATGTCAAAAACGTCACTGAAGCTATGCTCAGTTTGTGCAGCACATCTGTGGCTATCATCCTGCGAAAATTCGGCTTCAAAATTCCGTGCCAGAGCTGAGTTATTCGAGTTTTTCTGAGAAATTTCGAGCTCGTTCAAAATTTGATGTCTTTATCTTTACAATTTCGTGTCCAAACATGTCAAATACGTCACTGAAGTTATGCTCAGTTTGTGCAGCACATCTGTGGCTATCATCCTGCGAAAATTCGGCTTCAAAATTCCGTGCCAGAGCTGAGTTATTCGAGTTTTTCTGAGAAATTTCGAGCTCGTTCAAAATTTGATGTCTTTATCTTTACAATTTCGTGTCCAAACATGTCAAATACGTCACTGAAGTTATGCTCAGTTTGTGCAGCACATCTGTGGCTATCATCCCGCGAAAATTTCGCTTCGAAATTCCGTGCCAGAGCTGAGTTATTCGAGTTTTTCTGAGACATTTCGAGCTCGTTCAAAAATTTTATGTCTTTATCTTTACAATTACGTGTCCAAACATGTCAAATACGTCACTGAAGTTATGCTCAGTTTGTGCAGCACATCTGTGGCTATCATCCTGCGAAAATTTCGCTTCAAAATTCCGTGCCAGAGCTGAGCTATTCGAGTTTTTTTAAGAAATTTCGAGCTCGTTCAAAAATTTGATGTCTTTATCTTTACAATTACGTGTCCAAACATGTCAAAAACGTCACTGAAGCTATGCTCAGTTTGTGCAGCACATCTGTGGCTATCATCCTGCGAAAATTCGGCTTCAAAATTCCGTGCCAGAGCTGAGTTATTCGAGTTTTTCTGAGAAATTTCGAGCTCGTTCAAAATTTGATGTCTTTATCTTTACAATTTCGTGTCCAAACATGTCAAATACGTCACTGAAGTTATGCTCAGTTTGTGCAGCACATCTGTGGCTATCATCCTGCGAAAATTCGGCTTCAAAATTCCGTGCCAGAGCTGAGTTATTCGAGTTTTTCTGAGAAATTTCGAGCTCGTTCAAAATTTGATGTCTTTATCTTTACAATTTCGTGTCCAAACATGTCAAATACGTCACTGAAGTTATGCTCAGTTTGTGCAGCACATCTGTGGCTATCATCCCGCGAAAATTTCGCTTCGAAATTCCGTGCCAGAGCTGAGTTATTCGAGTTTTTCTGAGAAATTTCGAGCTCGTTCAAAAATTTGATGTCTTTATCTTTACAATTACGTGTCCAAACATGTCAAATACGTCACTGAAGTTATGCTCAGTTTGTGCAGCACATCTGTGGCTATCATCCTGCGAAAATTTCGCTTCAAAATTCCGTGCCAGAGCTGAGCTATTCGAGTTTTTTTAAGAAATTTCGAGCTCGTTCAAAAATTTGATGTCTTTATCTTTACAATTACGTGTCCAAACATGTCAAAAACGTCACTGAAGCTATGCTCAGTTTGTGCAGCATATCTGTGGCTATCATCCTGCGAAAATTCGGCTTCAAAATTCCGTGCCAGAGCTGAGTTATTCGAGTTTTTCTGAGAAATTTCGAGCTCGTTCAAAATTTGATGTCTTTATCTTTACAATTTCGTGTCCAAACATGTCAAATACGTCACTGAAGTTATGCTCAGTTTGTGCAGCACATCTGTGGCTATCATCCTGCGAAAATTCGGCTTCAAAATTCCGTGCCAGAGCTGAGTTATTCGAGTTTTTCTGAGAAATTTCGAGCTCGTTCAAAATTTGATGTCTTTATCTTTACAATTTCGTGTCCAAACATGTCAAATACGTCACTGAAGTTATGCTCAGTTTGTGCAGCACATCTGTGGCTATCATCCTGCGAAAATTCGGCTTCAAAATTCCGTGCCAGAGCTGAGTTATTCGAGTTTTTCTGAGAAATTTCGAGCTCGTTCAAAATTTGATGTCTTTATCTTTACAATTTCGTGTCCAAACATGTCAAATACGTCACTGAAGTTATGCTCAGTTTGTGCAGCACATCTGTGGCTATCATCCCGCGAAAATTTCGCTTCGAAATTCCGTGCCAGAGCTGAGTTATTCGAGTTTTTTTTAAGAAATTTCGAGCTCGTTCAAAAATTTGATGTCTTTATCTTTACAATTACGTGTCCAAACATGTCAAATACGTCACTGAAGTTATGCTCAGTTTGTGCAGCACATCTGTGGCTATCATCCTGCCAAAATTTCGCTTCAAAATTCCGTGCCAGAGCTGAGCTATTCGAGTTTTTTTTAAGAAATTTCGAGCTCGTTCAAAAATTTGATGTCTTTATCTTTACAATTACGTGTCCAAACATGTCAAAAACGTCACTGAAGCTATGCTCAGTTTGTGCAGCACATCTGTGGCTATCATCCTGCGAAAATTCGGCTTCAAAATTCCGTGCCAGAGCTGAGTTATTCGAGTTTTTCTGAGAAATTTCGAGCTCGTTCAAAATTTGATGTCTTTATCTTTACAATTTCGTGTCCAAACATGTCAAATACGTCACTGAAGTTATGCTCAGTTTGTGCAGCACATCTGTGGCTATCATCCTGCGAAAATTCGGCTTCAAAATTCCGTGCCAGAGCTGAGTTATTCGAGTTTTTCTGAGAAATTTCGAGCTCGTTCAAAATTTGATGTCTTTATCTTTACAATTTCGTGTCCAAACATGTCAAATACGTCACTGAAGTTATGCTCAGTTTGTGCAGCACATCTGTGGCTATCATCCTGCGAAAATTTCGCTTCGAAATTCCGTGCCAGAGCTGAGTTATTCGAGTTTTTCTGAGAAATTTCGAGCTCGTTCAAAAATTTGATGTCTTTATCTTTACAATTACGTGTCCAAACATGTCAAATACGTTACTGAAGTTATGCTCAGTTTGTGCAGCACATCTGTGGCTATCATCCTGCGAAAATTTCGCTTCAAAATTCCGTGCCAGAGCTGAGCTATTCGAGTTTTTTTAAGAAATTTCGAGTTCGTTCAAAAATTTGATGTCTTTATCTTTACAATTACGTGTCCAAACATGTCAAAAACGTCACTGAAGCTATGCTCAGTTTGTGCAGCACATCTGTGGCTATCATCCTGCGAAAATTCGGCTTCAAAATTCCGTGCCAGAGCTGAGTTATTCGAGTTTTTCTGAGAAATTTCGAGCTCGTTCAAAATTTGATGTCTTTATCTTTACAATTTCGTGTCCAAACATGTCAAATACGTCACTGAAGTTATGCTCAGTTTGTGCAGCACATCTGTGGCTATCATCCTGCGAAAATTCGGCTTCAAAATTCCGTGCCAGAGCTGAGTTATTCGAGTTTTTCTGAGAAATTTCGAGCTCGTTCAAAATTTGATGTCTTTATCTTTACAATTTCGTGTCCAAACATGTCAAATACGTCACTGAAGTTATGCTCAGTTTGTGCAGCACATCTGTGGCTATCATCCCGCGAAAATTTCGCTTCGAAATTCCGTGCCAGAGCTGAGTTATTCGAGTTTTTTTAAGAAATTTCGAGCTCGTTCAAAAATTTGATGTCTTTATCTTTACAATTACGTGTCCAAACATGTCAAATACGTCACTGAAGTTATGCTCAGTTTGTGCAGCACATCTGTGGCTATCATCCTGCGAAAATTTCGCTTCAAAATTCCGTGCCAGAGCTGAGCTATTCGAGTTTTTTTAAGAAATTTCGAGCTCGTTCAAAAATTTGATGTCTTTATCTTTACAATTACGTGTCCAAACATGTCAAAAACGTCACTGAAGCTATGCTCAGTTTGTGCAGCACATCTGTGGCTATCATCCTGCGAAAATTCGGCTTCAAAATTCCGTGCCAGAGCTGAGTTATTCGAGTTTTTCTGAGAAATTTCGAGCTCGTTCAAAATTTGATGTCTTTATCTTTACAATTTCGTGTCCAAACATGTCAAATACGTCACTGAAGTTATGCTCAGTTTGTGCAGCACATCTGTGGCTATCATCCTGCGAAAATTCGGCTTCAAAATTCCGTGCCAGAGCTGAGTTATTCGAGTTTTTCTGAGAAATTTCGAGCTCGTTCAAAATTTGATGTCTTTATCTTTACAATTTCGTGTCCAAACATGTCAAATACGTCACTGAAGTTATGCTCAGTTTGTGCAGCACATCTGTGGCTATCATCCCGCGAAAATTTCGCTTCGAAATTCCGTGCCAGAGCTGAGTTATTCGAGTTTTTCTGAGAAATTTCGAGCTCGTTCAAAAATTTGATGTCTTTATCTTTACAATTACGTGTCCAAACATGTCAAATACGTCACTGAAGTTATGCTCAGTTTGTGCAGCACATCTGTGGCTATCATCCTGCGAAAATTCGGCTTCAAAATTCCGTGCCAGAGCTGAGCTATTCGAGTTTTTTTAAGAAATTTCGAGCTCGTTCAAAAATTTGATGTCTTTATCTTTACAATTACGTGTCCAAACATGTCAAATACGTCACTGAAGTTATGCTCAGTTTGTGCAGCACATCTGTGGCTATCATCCTGCGAAAATTTCGCTTCAAAATTCCGTGCCAGAGCTGAGCTATTCGAGTTTTTTTAAGAAATTTCGAGCTCGTTCAAAAATTTGATGTCTTTATCTTTACAATTACGTGTCCAAACATGTCAAAAACGTCACTGAAGCTATGCTCAGTTTGTGCAGCACATCTGTGGCTATCATCCTGCGAAAATTCGGCTTCAAAATTCCGTGCCAGAGCTGAGTTATTCGAGTTTTTCTGAGAAATTTCGAGCTCGTTCAAAATTTGATGTCTTTATCTTTACAATTTCGTGTCCAAACATGTCAAATACGTCACTGAAGTTATGCTCAGTTTGTGCAGCACATCTGTGGCTATCATCCTGCGAAAATTCGGCTTCAAAATTCCGTGCCAGAGCTGAGTTATTCGAGTTTTTCTGAGAAATTTCGAGCTCGTTCAAAATTTGATGTCTTTATCTTTACAATTTCGTGTCCAAACATGTCAAATACGTCACTGAAGTTATGCTCAGTTTGTGCAGCACATCTGTGGCTATCATCCTGCGAAAATTTCGCTTCAAAATTCCGTGCCAGAGCTGAGCTATTCGAGTTTTTTTAAAAAATTTCGAGCTCGTTCAAAAATTTGATGTCTTTATCTTAACAATTACGTGTCCAAACATGTCAAAAACGTCACTGAAGCTATGCTCAGTTTGTGCAGCACATCTGTGGCTATCATCCTGCGAAAATTCGGCTTCAAAATTCCGTGCCAGAGCTGAGTTATTCGAGTTTTTCTGAGAAATTTCGAGCTCGTTCAAAATTTGATGTCTTTATCTTTACAATTTCGTGTCCAAACATGTCAAATACGTCACTGAAGTTATGCTCAGTTTGTGCAGCACATCTGTGGCTATCATCCCGCGAAAATTTCGCTTCGAAATTCCGTGCCAGAGCTGAGTTATTCGAGTTTTTCTGAGAAATTTCGAGCTCGTTCAAAAATTTGATGTCTTTATCTTTACAATTACGTGTCCAAACATGTCAAATACGTCACTGAAGTTATGCTCAGTTTGTGCAGCACATCTGTGGCTATCATCCTGCGAAAATTTCGCTTCAAAATTCCGTGCCAGAGCTGAGCTATTCGAGTTTTTTTAAGAAATTTCGAGCTCGTTCAAAAATTTGATGTCTTTATCTTTACAATTACGTGTCCAAACATGTCAAAAACGTCACTGAAGCTATGCTCAGTTTGTGCAGCACATCTGTGGCTATCATCCCGCGAAAATTTCGCTTCAAAATTCCGTGCCAGAGCTGAGTTATTCGAGTTTTTCTGAGAAATTTCGAGCTCGTTCAAAATTTGATGTCTTTATCTTTACAATTTCGTGTCCAAACATGTCAAATACGTCACTGAAGTTATGCTCAGTTTGTGCAGCACATCTGTGGCTATCATCCTGCGAAAATTTCGCTTCAAAATTCCGTGCCAGAGCTGAGCTATTCGAGTTTTTTTAAGAAATTTCGAGCTCGTTCAAAAATTTGATGTCTTTATCTTTACAATTACGTGTCCAAACATGTCAAATACGTCACTGAAGTTATGCTCAGTTTGTGCAGCACATCTGTGGCTATCATCCTGCGAAAATTTCGCTTCAAAATTCCGTGCCAGAGCTGAGCTATTCGAGTTTTTTTAAGAAATTTCGAGCTCGTTCAAAAATTTGATGTCTTTATCTTTACAATTACGTGTCCAAACATGTCAAAAACGTCACTGAAGCTATGCTCAGTTTGTGCAGCACATCTGTGGCTATCATCCTGCGAAAATTCGGCTTCAAAATTCCGTGCCAGAGCTGAGTTATTCGAGTTTTTCTGAGAAATTTCGAGCTCGTTCAAAATTTGATGTCTTTATCTTTACAATTTCGTGTCCAAACATGTCAAATACGTCACTGAAGTTATGCTCAGTTTGTGCAGCACATCTGTGGCTATCATCCCGCGAAAATTTCGCTTCAAAATTCCGTGCCAGAGCTGAGCTATTCGAGTTTTTTTAAGAAATTTCGAGCTCGTTCAAAAATTTGATGTCTTTATCTTTACAATTACGTGTCCAAACATGTCAAAAACGTCACTGAAGCTATGCTCAGTTTGTGCAGCACATCTGTGGCTATCATCCCGCGAAAATTTCGCTTCAAAATTCCGTGCCAGAGCTGAGTTATTCGAGTTTTTCTGAGAAATTTCGAGCTCGTTCAAAATTTGATGTCTTTATCTTTACAATTTCGTGTCCAAACATGTCAAATACGTCACTGAAGTTATGCTCAGTTTGTGCAGCACATCTGTGTCTATCATCCTGCGAAAATTTCGCTTCAAAATTCCGTGCCAGAGCTGAGCTATTCGAGTTTTTTTAAGAAATTTCGAGCTCGTTCAAAAATTTGATGTCTTTATCTTTACAATTACGTGTCCAAACATGTCAAATACGTCACTGAAGTTATGCTCAGTTTGTGCAGCACATCTGTGGCTATCATCCTGCGAAAATTTCGCTTCAAAATTCCGTGCCAGAGCTGAGCTATTCGAGTTTTTTTTAAGAAATTTCGAGCTCGTTCAAAAATTTGATGTCTTTATCTTTACAATTACGTGTCCAAACATGTCAAAAACGTCACTGAAGCTATGCTCAGTTTGTGCAGCACATCTGTGGCTATCATCCTGCGAAAATTCGGCTTCAAAATTCCGTGCCAGAGCTGAGTTATTCGAGTTTTTCTGAGAAATTTCGAGCTCGTTCAAAATTTGATGTCTTTATCTTTACAATTTCGTGTCCAAACATGTCAAATACGTCACTGAAGTTATGCTCAGTTTGTGCAGCACATCTGTGGCTATCATCCCGCGAAAATTTCGCTTCGAAATTCCGTGCCAGAGCTGAGTTATTCGAGTTTTTTTAAGAAATTTCGAGCTCGTTCAAAAATTTGATGTCTTTATCTTTACAATTACGTGTCCAAACATGTCAAATACGTCACTGAAGTTATGCTCAGTTTGTGCAGCACATCTGTGGCTATCATCCTGCGAAAATTTCGCTTCAAAATTCCGTGCCAGAGCTGAGCTATTCGAGTTTTTTTAAGAAATTTCGAGCTCGTTCAAAAATTTGATGTCTTTATCTTTACAATTACGTGTCCAAACATGTCAAAAACGTCACTGAAGCTATGCTCAGTTTGTGCAGCACATCTGTGGCTATCATCCTGCGAAAATTCGGCTTCAAAATTCCGTGCCAGAGCTGAGTTATTCGAGTTTTTCTGAGAAATTTCGAGCTCGTTCAAAATTTGATGTCTTTATCTTTACAATTTCGTGTCCAAACATGTCAAATACGTCACTGAAGTTATGCTCAGTTTGTGCAGCACATCTGTGGCTATCATCCTGCGAAAATTCGGCTTCAAAATTCCGTGCCAGAGCTGAGTTATTCGAGTTTTTCTGAGAAATTTCGAGCTCGTTCAAAATTTGATGTCTTTATCTTTACAATTTCGTGTCCAAACATGTCAAATACGTCACTGAAGTTATGCTCAGTTTGTGCAGCACATCTGTGGCTATCATCCCGCGAAAATTTCGCTTCGAAATTCCGTGCCAGAGCTGAGTTATTCGAGTTTTTCTGAGAAATTTCGAGCTCGTTCAAAATTTGATGTCTTTATCTTTACAATTTCGTGTCCAAACATGTCAAATACGTCACTGAAGTTATGCTCAGTTTGTGCAGCACATCTGTGGCTATCATCCCGCGAAAATTTCGCTTCGAAATTCCGTGCCAGAGCTGAGTTATTCGAGTTTTTCTGAGAAATTTCGAGCTCGTTCAAAAATTTGATGTCTTTATCTTTACAATTACGTGTCCAAACATGTCAAATACGTCACTGAAGTTATGCTCAGTTTGTGCAGCACATCTGTGGCTATCATCCTGCGAAAATTTCGCTTCAAAATTCCGTGCCAGAGCTGAGCTATTCGAGTTTTTTTAAGAAATTTCGAGCTCGTTCAAAAATTTGATGTCTTTATCTTTACAATTACGTGTCCAAACATGTCAAAAACGTCACTGAAGCTATGCTCAGTTTGTGCAGCACATCTGTGGCTATCATCCCGCGAAAATTTCGCTTCAAAATTCCGTGCCAGAGCTGAGTTATTCGAGTTTTTCTGAGAAATTTCGAGCTCGTTCAAAATTTGATGTCTTTATCTTTACAATTTCGTGTCCAAACATGTCAAATACGTCACTGAAGTTATGCTCAGTTTGTGCAGCACATCTGTGGCTATCATCCTGCGAAAATTTCGCTTCAAAATTCCGTGCCAGAGCTGAGCTATTCGAGTTTTTTTAAGAAATTTCGAGCTCGTTCAAAAATTTGATGTCTTTATCTTTACAATTACGTGTCCAAACATGTCAAATACGTCACTGAAGTTATGCTCAGTTTGTGCAGCACATCTGTGGCTATCATCCTGCGAAAATTTCGCTTCAAAATTCCGTGCCAGAGCTGAGCTATTCGAGTTTTTTTAAGAAATTTCGAGCTCGTTCAAAAATTTGATGTCTTTATCTTTACAATTACGTGTCCAAACATGTCAAAAACGTCACTGAAGCTATGCTCAGTTTGTGCAGCACATCTGTGGCTATCATCCCGCGAAAATTTCGCTTCAAAATTCCGTGCCAGAGCTGAGCTATTCGAGTTTTTTTAAGAAATTTCGAGCTCATTCAAAAATTGGATGTCTTTATCTTTACAATTTCGTGTCCAAACATGTCAAATACGTCACTGAAGTTATGCTCAGTTTGTGCAGCACATCTGTGGCTATCATCCTGCGAAAATTCGGCTTCAAAATTCCGTGCCAGAGCTGAGTTATTCGAGTTTTTCTGAGAAATTTCGAGCTCGTTCAAAATTTGATGTCTTTATCTTTACAATTTCGTGTCCAAACATGTCAAATACGTCACTGAAGTTATGCTCAGTTTGTGCAGCACATCTGTGGCTATCATCCTGCGAAAATTTCGCTTCAAAATTCCGTGCCAGAGCTGAGCTATTCGAGTTTTGACGTAGGACTACGTCTTACGGCAAGTTTTGAGATAGGGTGTCATTCCAAAAAATCGAAAAATGCGAGCGTCACGAAAAATGAAAGGTTTTGAGCGCTAATAGCTCAGCTGTTTTCCGATCGATTTTCAATATTCTTACACCAATCGATCGGAAAATCGTCTAAGAATTGACCCAAATGAAGAAAAGTATGAATTATTGATGTTGAACTATTGAAAAATTGAAAATAATGAATCTATGTTTTACCAGAATTCTCGCTTCGTGATTGGTTGGAAGATTCTTTACGATGATCTAAACCTATACCAATTTAATATCTTTGCTTGGGAAGAAAGCCTAAACAAGTGACCAAGCTCCCTTATTTCAACAAGATTTCTTAACACCGCGGTTCAACCTAGACCATTTTGATGTCCTTGCTTGGGAAGTACGCCAGAGAGAGTAACAAAGCCCCCTCGTGCCAACAGATTTCTTACGAACGCGATTAAACTTAGTCCAATTTGATGTCTGTGTTAGGGAAGTGTGCCAGAAAAAATGACACAAGTTCACTGTCCCAACAGATCGCTAATTCTTTACTGCGAGACGATTAAACCTCGGCGAACTTGATATCTGTGTTGGAAAAATGTGCTACAGCTGTAGTGTTCGGTTATAATACGACTCTGTATGAATACGCATGCTTGCCGTTTCATTAAAAGTGTAGTGGAAAGATATGCTGTTGATAAAATAGGATTGAATTGGTAAAATTCCTTCAACGTGGGAAACCATGGATAATAAAAACAATCTTTAATTTCAGTAAGGTAGCAGGAAAGCAATAGTTTGTGTTCTTGATTTTGTTAAATTGTTTTCAAATGCACAATCTTTTGAGAATTGAACGTATGCAATGTTACTACTTTGATAAATGTTACATACAACGCATGTAGCATGTATATATGTTGCATATAGCATGTATACATGCAGAATCGAATGATTACAAGCATGAATACATGCCACTACCACTACAAAGAGACTTACGTAGTCCTGCGTCACCTATATATGCGGTCGTGTCTTGTAAACAACCCCTCTGATTTTTTTTAAGAAATTTCGAGCTCGTTCAAAAATTTGATGTCTTTATCTTTACAATGACGTGTCCAAACATGTCAAAAACGTCACTGAAGCTATGCTCAGTTTGTGCAGCACATCTGTGGCTATCATCCTGCGAAAATTCGGCTTCAAAATTCCGTGCCAGAGCTGAGATATTCGAGTTTTTCTGAGAAATTTCGAGCTCGTTCAAAATTTGATGTCTTTATCTTTACAATTTCGTGTCCAAACATGTCAAATACGTCACTGAAGTTATGCTCAGTTTGTGCAGCACATCTGTGGCTATCATCCCGCGAAAATTTCGCTTCAAAATTCCGTGCCAGAGCTGAGTTATTCGAGTTTTTCTGAGAAATTTCGAGCTCGTTCAAAATTTGCTGTCTTTATCTTTACAATTTCGTGTCCAAACATGTCAAATACGTCACTGAAGTTATGCTCAGTTTGTGCAGCACATCTGTGGCTATCATCCTGCGAAAATTTCGCTTCAAAATTCCGTGCCAGAGCTGAGCTATTCGAGTTTTTTTAAGAAATTTCGAGCTCGTTCAAAAATTTGATGTCTTTATCTTTACAATTACGTGTCCAAACATGTCAAATACGTCACTGAAGTTATGCTCAGTTTGTGCAGCACATCTGTGGCTATCATCCTGCGAAAATTTCGCTTCAAAATTCCGTGCCAGAGCTGAGCTATTCGAGTTTTTTTAAGAAATTTCGAGCTCGTTCAAAAATTTGATGTCTTTATCTTTACAATTACGTGTCCAAACATGTCAAAAACGTCACTGAAGCTATGCTCAGTTTGTGCAGCACATCTGTGGCTATCATCCTGCGAAAATTCGGCTTCAAAATTCCGTGCCAGAGCTGAGTTATTCGAGTTTTTCTGAGAAATTTCGAGCTCGTTCAAAATTTGATGTCTTTATCTTTACAATTTCGTGTCCAAACATGTCAAATACGTCACTGAAGTTATGCTCAGTTTGTGCAGCACATCTGTGGCTATCATCCTGCGAAAATTCTGCTTCAAAATTCCGTGCCAGAGCTGAGTTATTCGAGTTTTTCTGAGAAATTTCGAGCTCGTTCAAAATTTGATGTCTTTATCTTTACAATTTCGTGTCCAAACATGTCAAATACGTCACTGAAGTTATGCTCAGTTTGTGCAGCACATCTGTGGCTATCATCCCGCGAAAATTTCGCTTCGAAATTCCGTGCCAGAGCTGAGTTATTCGAGTTTTTTTTAAGAAATTTCGAGCTCGTTCAAAAATTTGATGTCTTTATCTTTACAATTACGTGTCCAAACATGTCAAATACGTCACTGAAGTTATGCTCAGTTTGTGCAGCACATCTGTGGCTATCATCCTGCGAAAATTTCGCTTCAAAATTCCGTGCCAGAGCTGAGCTATTCGAGTTTTTTTAAGAAATTTCGAGCTCGTTCAAAAATTTGATGTCTTTATCTTTACAATTACGTGTCCAAACATGTCAAAAACGTCACTGAAGCTATGCTCAGTTTGTGCAGCACATCTGTGGCTATCATCCTGCGAAAATTCGGCTTCAAAATTCCGTGCCAGAGCTGAGTTATTCGAGTTTTTCTGAGAAATTTCGAGCTCGTTCAAAATTTGATGTCTTTATCTTTACAATTTCGTGTCCAAACATGTCAAATACGTCACTGAAGTTATGCTCAGTTTGTGCAGCACATCTGTGGCTATCATCCTGCGAAAATTCGGCTTCAAAATTCCGTGCCAGAGCTGAGTTATTCGAGTTTTTCTGAGAAATTTCGAGCTCGTTCAAAATTTGATGTCTTTATCTTTACAATTTCGTGTCCAAACATGTCAAATACGTCACTGAAGTTATGCTCAGTTTGTGCAGCACATCTGTGGCTATCATCCTGCGAAAATTCGGCTTCAAAATTCCGTGCCAGAGCTGAGTTATTCGAGTTTTTCTGAGAAATTTCGAGCTCGTTCAAAATTTGATGTCTTTATCTTTACAATTTCGTGTCCAAACATGTCAAATACGTCACTGAAGTTATGCTCAGTTTGTGCAGCACATCTGTGGCTATCATCCCGCGAAAATTTCGCTTCGAAATTCCGTGCCAGAGCTGAGTTATTCGAGTTTTTTTTAAGAAATTTCGAGCTCGTTCAAAAATTTGATGTCTTTATCTTTACAATTACGTGTCCAAACATGTCAAATACGTCACTGAAGTTATGCTCAGTTTGTGCAGCACATCTGTGGCTATCATCCTGCGAAAATTTCGCTTCAAAATTCCGTGCCAGAGCTGAGCTATTCGAGTTTTTTTAAGAAATTTCGAGCTCGTTCAAAAATTTGATGTCTTTATCTTTACAATTACGTGTCCAAACATGTCAAAAACGTCACTGAAGCTATGCTCAGTTTGTGCAGCACATCTGTGGCTATCATCCTGCGAAAATTCGGCTTCAAAATTCCGTGCCAGAGCTGAGTTATTCGAGTTTTTCTGAGAAATTTCGAGCTCGTTCAAAATTTGATGTCTTTATCTTTACAATTTCGTGTCCAAACATGTCAAATACGTCACTGAAGTTATGCTCAGTTTGTGCAGCACATCTGTGGCTATCATCCTGCGAAAATTCGGCTTCAAAATTCCGTGCCAGAGCTGAGTTATTCGAGTTTTTCTGAGAAATTTCGAGCTCGTTCAAAATTTGATGTCTTTATCTTTACAATTTCGTGTCCAAACATGTCAAATACGTCACTGAAGTTATGCTCAGTTTGTGCAGCACATCTGTGGCTATCATCCCGCGAAAATTTCGCTTCGAAATTCCGTGCCAGAGCTGAGTTATTCGAGTTTTTTTAAGAAATTTCGAGCTCGTTCAAAATTTGATGTCTTTATCTTTACAATTTCGTGTCCAAACATGTCAAATACGTCACTGAAGTTATGCTCAGTTTGTGCAGCACATCTGTGGCTATCATCCCGCGAAAATTTCGCTTCGAAATTCCGTGCCAGAGCTGAGTTATTCGAGTTTTTTTTAAGAAATTTCGAGCTCGTTCAAAAATTTGATGTCTTTATCTTTACAATTACGTGTCCAAACATGTCAAATACGTCACTGAAGTTATGCTCAGTTTGTGCAGCACATCTGTGGCTATCATCCTGCGAAAATTTCGCTTCAAAATTCCGTGCCAGAGCTGAGCTATTCGAGTTTTTTTAAGAAATTTCGAGCTCGTTCAAAAATTTGATGTCTTTATCTTTACAATTACGTGTCCAAACATGTCAAAAACGTCACTGAAGCTATGCTCAGTTTGTGCAGCACATCTGTGGCTATCATCCCGCGAAAATTTCGCTTCGAAATTCCGTGCCAGAGCTGAGTTATTCGAGTTTTTTTAAGAAATTTCGAGCTCGTTCAAAAATTTGATGTCTTTATCTTTACAATTACGTGTCCAAACATGTCAAAAACGTTACTGAAGCTATGCTCAGTTTGTGCAGCACATCTGTGGCTATCATCCTGCGAAAATTCGGCTTCAAAATTCCGTGCCAGAGCTGAGTTATTCGAGTTTTTCTGAGAAATTTCGAGCTCGTTCAAAATTTGATGTCTTTATCTTTACAATTTCGTGTCCAAACATGTCAAATACGTCACTGAAGTTATGCTCAGTTTGTGCAGCACATCTGTGGCTATCATCCTGCGAAAATTCGGCTTCAAAATTCCGTGCCAGAGCTGAGTTATTCGAGTTTTTCTGAGAAATTTCGAGCTCGTTCAAAATTTGATGTCTTTATCTTTACAATTTCGTGTCCAAACATGTCAAATACGTCACTGAAGTTATGCTCAGTTTGTGCAGCACATCTGTGGCTATCATCCCGCGAAAATTTCGCTTCGAAATTCCGTGCCAGAGCTGAGTTATTCGAGTTTTTCTGAGAAATTTCGAGCTCGTTCAAAAATTTGATGTCTTTATCTTTACAATTACGTGTCCAAACATGTCAAATACGTCACTGAAGTTATGCTCAGTTTGTGCAGCACATCTGTGGCTATCATCCTGCGAAAATTTCGCTTCAAAATTCCGTGCCAGAGCTGAGCTATTCGAGTTTTTTTAAGAAATTTCGAGCTCGTTCAAAAATTTGATGTCTTTATCTTTACAATTACGTGTCCAAACATGTCAAAAACGTCACTGAAGTTATGCTCAGTTTGTGCAGCACATCTGTGGCTATCATCCTGCGAAAATTCGGCTTCAAAATTCCGTGCCAGAGCTGAGTTATTCGAGTTTTTCTGAGAAATTTCGAGCTCGTTCAAAATTTGATGTCTTTATCTTTACAATTTCGTGTCCAAACATGTCAAATACGTCACTGAAGTTATGCTCAGTTTGTGCAGCACATCTGTGGCTATCATCCTGCGAAAATTCGGCTTCAAAATTCCGTGCCAGAGCTGAGTTATTCGAGTTTTTCTGAGAAATTTCGAGCTCGTTCAAAATTTGATGTCTTTATCTTTACAATTTCGTGTCCAAACATGTCAAATACGTCACTGAAGTTATGCTCAGTTTGTGCAGCACATCTGTGGCTATCATCCCGCGAAAATTTCGCTTCGAAATTCCGTGCCAGAGCTGAGTTATTCGAGTTTTTTTAAGAAATTTCGAGCTCGTTCAAAAATTTGATGTCTTTATCTTTACAATTACGTGTCCAAACATGTCAAATACGTCACTGAAGTTATGCTCAGTTTGTGCAGCACATCTGTGGCTATCATCCTGCGAAAATTTCGCTTCAAAATTCCGTGCCAGAGCTGAGCTATTCGAGTTTTTTTAAGAAATTTCGAGCTCGTTCAAAAATTTGATGTCTTTATCTTTACAATTACGTGTCCAAACATGTCAAAAACGTCACTGAAGCTATGCTCAGTTTGTGCAGCACATCTGTGGCTATCATCCCGCGAAAATTTCGCTTCGAAATTCCGTGCCAGAGCTGAGTTATTCGAGTTTTTTTAAGAAATTTCGAGCTCGTTCAAAAATTTGATGTCTTTATCTTTACAATTACGTGTCCAAACATGTCAAATACGTCACTGAAGTTATGCTCAGTTTGTGCAGCACATCTGTGGCTATCATCCTGCGAAAATTTCGCTTCAAAATTCCGTGCCAGAGCTGAGCTATTCGAGTTTTTTTAAGAAATTTCGAGCTCGTTCAAAAATTTGATGTCTTTATCTTTACAATTACGTGTCCAAACATGTCAAAAACGTCACTGAAGCTATGCTCAGTTTGTGCAGCACATCTGTGGCTATCATCCTGCGAAAATTCGGCTTCAAAATTCCGTGCCAGAGCTGAGTTATTCGAGTTTTTCTGAGAAATTTCGAGCTCGTTCAAAATTTGATGTCTTTATCTTTACAATTTCGTGTCCAAACATGTCAAATACGTCACTGAAGTTATGCTCAGTTTGTGCAGCACATCTGTGGCTATCATCCTGCGAAAATTCGGCTTCAAAATTCCGTGCCAGAGCTGAGTTATTCGAGTTTTTCTGAGAAATTTCGAGCTCGTTCAAAATTTGATGTCTTTATCTTTACAATTTCGTGTCCAAACATGTCAAATACGTCACTGAAGTTATGCTCAGTTTGTGCAGCACATCTGTGGCTATCATCCCGCGAAAATTTCGCTTCGAAATTCCGTGCCAGAGCTGAGTTATTCGAGTTTTTCTGAGAAATTTCGAGCTCGTTCAAAAATTTGATGTCTTTATCTTTACAATTACGTGTCCAAACATGTCAAATACGTCACTGAAGTTATGCTCAGTTTGTGCAGCACATCTGTGGCTATCATCCTGCGAAAATTCGGCTTCAAAATTCCGTGCCAGAGCTGAGCTATTCGAGTTTTTTTAAGAAATTTCGAGCTCGTTCAAAAATTTGATGTCTTTATCTTTACAATTACGTGTCCAAACATGTCAAATACGTCACTGAAGTTATGCTCAGTTTGTGCAGCACATCTGTGGCTATCATCCTGCGAAAATTTCGCTTCAAAATTCCGTGCCAGAGCTGAGCTATTCGAGTTTTTTTAAGAAATTTCGAGCTCGTTCAAAAATTTGATGTCTTTATCTTTACAATTACGTGTCCAAACATGTCAAAAACGTCACTGAAGCTATGCTCAGTTTGTGCAGCACATCTGTGGCTATCATCCTGCGAAAATTCGGCTTCAAAATTCCGTGCCAGAGCTGAGTTATTCGAGTTTTTCTGAGAAATTTCGAGCTCGTTCAAAATTTGATGTCTTTATCTTTACAATTTCGTGTCCAAACATGTCAAATACGTCACTGAAGTTATGCTCAGTTTGTGCAGCACATCTGTGGCTATCATCCTGCGAAAATTCGGCTTCAAAATTCCGTGCCAGAGCTGAGTTATTCGAGTTTTTCTGAGAAATTTCGAGCTCGTTCAAAATTTGATGTCTTTATCTTTACAATTTCGTGTCCAAACATGTCAAATACGTCACTGAAGTTATGCTCAGTTTGTGCAGCACATCTGTGGCTATCATCCTGCGAAAATTTCGCTTCAAAATTCCGTGCCAGAGCTGAGCTATTCGAGTTTTTTTAAAAAATTTCGAGCTCGTTCAAAAATTTGATGTCTTTATCTTAACAATTACGTGTCCAAACATGTCAAAAACGTCACTGAAGCTATGCTCAGTTTGTGCAGCACATCTGTGGCTATCATCCTGCGAAAATTCGGCTTCAAAATTCCGTGCCAGAGCTGAGTTATTCGAGTTTTTCTGAGAAATTTCGAGCTCGTTCAAAATTTGATGTCTTTATCTTTACAATTTCGTGTCCAAACATGTCAAATACGTCACTGAAGTTATGCTCAGTTTGTGCAGCACATCTGTGGCTATCATCCCGCGAAAATTTCGCTTCGAAATTCCGTGCCAGAGCTGAGTTATTCGAGTTTTTCTGAGAAATTTCGAGCTCGTTCAAAAATTTGATGTCTTTATCTTTACAATTACGTGTCCAAACATGTCAAATACGTCACTGAAGTTATGCTCAGTTTGTGCAGCACATCTGTGGCTATCATCCTGCGAAAATTTCGCTTCAAAATTCCGTGCCAGAGCTGAGCTATTCGAGTTTTTTTAAGAAATTTCGAGCTCGTTCAAAAATTTGATGTCTTTATCTTTACAATTACGTGTCCAAACATGTCAAAAACGTCACTGAAGCTATGCTCAGTTTGTGCAGCACATCTGTGGCTATCATCCCGCGAAAATTTCGCTTCAAAATTCCGTGCCAGAGCTGAGTTATTCGAGTTTTTCTGAGAAATTTCGAGCTCGTTCAAAATTTGATGTCTTTATCTTTACAATTTCGTGTCCAAACATGTCAAATACGTCACTGAAGTTATGCTCAGTTTGTGCAGCACATCTGTGGCTATCATCCTGCGAAAATTTCGCTTCAAAATTCCGTGCCAGAGCTGAGCTATTCGAGTTTTTTTAAGAAATTTCGAGCTCGTTCAAAAATTTGATGTCTTTATCTTTACAATTACGTGTCCAAACATGTCAAATACGTCACTGAAGTTATGCTCAGTTTGTGCAGCACATCTGTGGCTATCATCCTGCGAAAATTTCGCTTCAAAATTCCGTGCCAGAGCTGAGCTATTCGAGTTTTTTTAAGAAATTTCGAGCTCGTTCAAAAATTTGATGTCTTTATCTTTACAATTACGTGTCCAAACATGTCAAAAACGTCACTGAAGCTATGCTCAGTTTGTGCAGCACATCTGTGGCTATCATCCTGCGAAAATTCGGCTTCAAAATTCCGTGCCAGAGCTGAGTTATTCGAGTTTTTCTGAGAAATTTCGAGCTCGTTCAAAATTTGATGTCTTTATCTTTACAATTTCGTGTCCAAACATGTCAAATACGTCACTGAAGTTATGCTCAGTTTGTGCAGCACATCTGTGGCTATCATCCCGCGAAAATTTCGCTTCAAAATTCCGTGCCAGAGCTGAGCTATTCGAGTTTTTTTAAGAAATTTCGAGCTCGTTCAAAAATTTGATGTCTTTATCTTTACAATTACGTGTCCAAACATGTCAAAAACGTCACTGAAGCTATGCTCAGTTTGTGCAGCACATCTGTGGCTATCATCCCGCGAAAATTTCGCTTCAAAATTCCGTGCCAGAGCTGAGTTATTCGAGTTTTTCTGAGAAATTTCGAGCTCGTTCAAAATTTGATGTCTTTATCTTTACAATTTCGTGTCCAAACATGTCAAATACGTCACTGAAGTTATGCTCAGTTTGTGCAGCACATCTGTGTCTATCATCCTGCGAAAATTTCGCTTCAAAATTCCGTGCCAGAGCTGAGCTATTCGAGTTTTTTTAAGAAATTTCGAGCTCGTTCAAAAATTTGATGTCTTTATCTTTACAATTACGTGTCCAAACATGTCAAATACGTCACTGAAGTTATGCTCAGTTTGTGCAGCACATCTGTGGCTATCATCCTGCGAAAATTTCGCTTCAAAATTCCGTGCCAGAGCTGAGCTATTCGAGTTTTTTTTAAGAAATTTCGAGCTCGTTCAAAAATTTGATGTCTTTATCTTTACAATTACGTGTCCAAACATGTCAAAAACGTCACTGAAGCTATGCTCAGTTTGTGCAGCACATCTGTGGCTATCATCCTGCGAAAATTCGGCTTCAAAATTCCGTGCCAGAGCTGAGTTATTCGAGTTTTTCTGAGAAATTTCGAGCTCGTTCAAAATTTGATGTCTTTATCTTTACAATTTCGTGTCCAAACATGTCAAATACGTCACTGAAGTTATGCTCAGTTTGTGCAGCACATCTGTGGCTATCATCCCGCGAAAATTTCGCTTCGAAATTCCGTGCCAGAGCTGAGTTATTCGAGTTTTTTTAAGAAATTTCGAGCTCGTTCAAAAATTTGATGTCTTTATCTTTACAATTACGTGTCCAAACATGTCAAATACGTCACTGAAGTTATGCTCAGTTTGTGCAGCACATCTGTGGCTATCATCCTGCGAAAATTTCGCTTCAAAATTCCGTGCCAGAGCTGAGCTATTCGAGTTTTTTTAAGAAATTTCGAGCTCGTTCAAAAATTTGATGTCTTTATCTTTACAATTACGTGTCCAAACATGTCAAAAACGTCACTGAAGCTATGCTCAGTTTGTGCAGCACATCTGTGGCTATCATCCTGCGAAAATTCGGCTTCAAAATTCCGTGCCAGAGCTGAGTTATTCGAGTTTTTCTGAGAAATTTCGAGCTCGTTCAAAATTTGATGTCTTTATCTTTACAATTTCGTGTCCAAACATGTCAAATACGTCACTGAAGTTATGCTCAGTTTGTGCAGCACATCTGTGGCTATCATCCTGCGAAAATTCGGCTTCAAAATTCCGTGCCAGAGCTGAGTTATTCGAGTTTTTCTGAGAAATTTCGAGCTCGTTCAAAATTTGATGTCTTTATCTTTACAATTTCGTGTCCAAACATGTCAAATACGTCACTGAAGTTATGCTCAGTTTGTGCAGCACATCTGTGGCTATCATCCCGCGAAAATTTCGCTTCGAAATTCCGTGCCAGAGCTGAGTTATTCGAGTTTTTCTGAGAAATTTCGAGCTCGTTCAAAATTTGATGTCTTTATCTTTACAATTTCGTGTCCAAACATGTCAAATACGTCACTGAAGTTATGCTCAGTTTGTGCAGCACATCTGTGGCTATCATCCCGCGAAAATTTCGCTTCGAAATTCCGTGCCAGAGCTGAGTTATTCGAGTTTTTCTGAGAAATTTCGAGCTCGTTCAAAAATTTGATGTCTTTATCTTTACAATTACGTGTCCAAACATGTCAAATACGTCACTGAAGTTATGCTCAGTTTGTGCAGCACATCTGTGGCTATCATCCTGCGAAAATTTCGCTTCAAAATTCCGTGCCAGAGCTGAGCTATTCGAGTTTTTTTAAGAAATTTCGAGCTCGTTCAAAAATTTGATGTCTTTATCTTTACAATTACGTGTCCAAACATGTCAAAAACGTCACTGAAGCTATGCTCAGTTTGTGCAGCACATCTGTGGCTATCATCCCGCGAAAATTTCGCTTCAAAATTCCGTGCCAGAGCTGAGTTATTCGAGTTTTTCTGAGAAATTTCGAGCTCGTTCAAAATTTGATGTCTTTATCTTTACAATTTCGTGTCCAAACATGTCAAATACGTCACTGAAGTTATGCTCAGTTTGTGCAGCACATCTGTGGCTATCATCCTGCGAAAATTTCGCTTCAAAATTCCGTGCCAGAGCTGAGCTATTCGAGTTTTTTTAAGAAATTTCGAGCTCGTTCAAAAATTTGATGTCTTTATCTTTACAATTACGTGTCCAAACATGTCAAATACGTCACTGAAGTTATGCTCAGTTTGTGCAGCACATCTGTGGCTATCATCCTGCGAAAATTTCGCTTCAAAATTCCGTGCCAGAGCTGAGCTATTCGAGTTTTTTTAAGAAATTTCGAGCTCGTTCAAAAATTTGATGTCTTTATCTTTACAATTACGTGTCCAAACATGTCAAAAACGTCACTGAAGCTATGCTCAGTTTGTGCAGCACATCTGTGGCTATCATCCCGCGAAAATTTCGCTTCAAAATTCCGTGCCAGAGCTGAGCTATTCGAGTTTTTTTAAGAAATTTCGAGCTCATTCAAAAATTGGATGTCTTTATCTTTACAATTTCGTGTCCAAACATGTCAAATACGTCACTGAAGTTATGCTCAGTTTGTGCAGCACATCTGTGGCTATCATCCTGCGAAAATTCGGCTTCAAAATTCCGTGCCAGAGCTGAGTTATTCGAGTTTTTCTGAGAAATTTCGAGCTCGTTCAAAATTTGATGTCTTTATCTTTACAATTTCGTGTCCAAACATGTCAAATACGTCACTGAAGTTATGCTCAGTTTGTGCAGCACATCTGTGGCTATCATCCTGCGAAAATTTCGCTTCAAAATTCCGTGCCAGAGCTGAGCTATTCGAGTTTTGACGTAGGACTACGTCTTACGGCAAGTTTTGAGATAGGGTGTCATTCCAAAAAATCGAAAAATGCGAGCGTCACGAAAAATGAAAGGTTTTGAGCGCTAATAGCTCAGCTGTTTTCCGATCGATTTTCAATATTCTTACACCAATCGATCGGAAAATCGTCTAAGAATTGACCCAAATGAAGAAAAGTATGAATTATTGATGTTGAACTATTGAAAAATTGAAAATAATGAATCTATGTTTTACCAGAATTCTCGCTTCGTGATTGGTTGGAAGATTCTTTACGATGATCTAAACCTATACCAATTTAATATCTTTGCTTGGGAAGAAAGCCTAAACAAGTGACCAAGCTCCCTTATTTCAACAAGATTTCTTAACACCGCGGTTCAACCTAGACCATTTTGATGTCCTTGCTTGGGAAGTACGCCAGAGAGAGTAACAAAGCCCCCTCGTGCCAACAGATTTCTTACGAACGCGATTAAACTTAGTCCAATTTGATGTCTGTGTTAGGGAAGTGTGCCAGAAAAAATGACACAAGTTCACTGTCCCAACAGATCGCTAATTCTTTACTGCGAGACGATTAAACCTCGGCGAACTTGATATCTGTGTTGGAAAAATGTGCTACAGCTGTAGTGTTCGGTTATAATACGACTCTGTATGAATACGCATGCTTGCCGTTTCATTAAAAGTGTAGTGGAAAGATATGCTGTTGATAAAATAGGATTGAATTGGTAAAATTCCTTCAACGTGGGAAACCATGGATAATAAAAACAATCTTTAATTTCAGTAAGGTAGCAGGAAAGCAATAGTTTGTGTTCTTGATTTTGTTAAATTGTTTTCAAATGCACAATCTTTTGAGAATTGAACGTATGCAATGTTACTACTTTGATAAATGTTACATACAACGCATGTAGCATGTATATATGTTGCATATAGCATGTATACATGCAGAATCGAATGATTACAAGCATGAATACATGCCACTACCACTACAAAGAGACTTACGTAGTCCTGCGTCACCTATATATGCGGTCGTGTCTTGTAAACAACCCCTCTGATTTTTTTTAAGAAATTTCGAGCTCGTTCAAAAATTTGATGTCTTTATCTTTACAATGACGTGTCCAAACATGTCAAAAACGTCACTGAAGCTATGCTCAGTTTGTGCAGCACATCTGTGGCTATCATCCTGCGAAAATTCGGCTTCAAAATTCCGTGCCAGAGCTGAGATATTCGAGTTTTTCTGAGAAATTTCGAGCTCGTTCAAAATTTGATGTCTTTATCTTTACAATTTCGTGTCCAAACATGTCAAATACGTCACTGAAGTTATGCTCAGTTTGTGCAGCACATCTGTGGCTATCATCCCGCGAAAATTTCGCTTCAAAATTCCGTGCCAGAGCTGAGTTATTCGAGTTTTTCTGAGAAATTTCGAGCTCGTTCAAAATTTGCTGTCTTTATCTTTACAATTTCGTGTCCAAACATGTCAAATACGTCACTGAAGTTATGCTCAGTTTGTGCAGCACATCTGTGGCTATCATCCTGCGAAAATTTCGCTTCAAAATTCCGTGCCAGAGCTGAGCTATTCGAGTTTTTTTAAGAAATTTCGAGCTCGTTCAAAAATTTGATGTCTTTATCTTTACAATTACGTGTCCAAACATGTCAAATACGTCACTGAAGTTATGCTCAGTTTGTGCAGCACATCTGTGGCTATCATCCTGCGAAAATTTCGCTTCAAAATTCCGTGCCAGAGCTGAGCTATTCGAGTTTTTTTAAGAAATTTCGAGCTCGTTCAAAAATTTGATGTCTTTATCTTTACAATTACGTGTCCAAACATGTCAAAAACGTCACTGAAGCTATGCTCAGTTTGTGCAGCACATCTGTGGCTATCATCCTGCGAAAATTCGGCTTCAAAATTCCGTGCCAGAGCTGAGTTATTCGAGTTTTTCTGAGAAATTTCGAGCTCGTTCAAAATTTGATGTCTTTATCTTTACAATTTCGTGTCCAAACATGTCAAATACGTCACTGAAGTTATGCTCAGTTTGTGCAGCACATCTGTGGCTATCATCCTGCGAAAATTCTGCTTCAAAATTCCGTGCCAGAGCTGAGTTATTCGAGTTTTTCTGAGAAATTTCGAGCTCGTTCAAAATTTGATGTCTTTATCTTTACAATTTCGTGTCCAAACATGTCAAATACGTCACTGAAGTTATGCTCAGTTTGTGCAGCACATCTGTGGCTATCATCCCGCGAAAATTTCGCTTCGAAATTCCGTGCCAGAGCTGAGTTATTCGAGTTTTTTTTAAGAAATTTCGAGCTCGTTCAAAAATTTGATGTCTTTATCTTTACAATTACGTGTCCAAACATGTCAAATACGTCACTGAAGTTATGCTCAGTTTGTGCAGCACATCTGTGGCTATCATCCTGCGAAAATTTCGCTTCAAAATTCCGTGCCAGAGCTGAGCTATTCGAGTTTTTTTAAGAAATTTCGAGCTCGTTCAAAAATTTGATGTCTTTATCTTTACAATTACGTGTCCAAACATGTCAAAAACGTCACTGAAGCTATGCTCAGTTTGTGCAGCACATCTGTGGCTATCATCCTGCGAAAATTCGGCTTCAAAATTCCGTGCCAGAGCTGAGTTATTCGAGTTTTTCTGAGAAATTTCGAGCTCGTTCAAAATTTGATGTCTTTATCTTTACAATTTCGTGTCCAAACATGTCAAATACGTCACTGAAGTTATGCTCAGTTTGTGCAGCACATCTGTGGCTATCATCCTGCGAAAATTCGGCTTCAAAATTCCGTGCCAGAGCTGAGTTATTCGAGTTTTTCTGAGAAATTTCGAGCTCGTTCAAAATTTGATGTCTTTATCTTTACAATTTCGTGTCCAAACATGTCAAATACGTCACTGAAGTTATGCTCAGTTTGTGCAGCACATCTGTGGCTATCATCCTGCGAAAATTCGGCTTCAAAATTCCGTGCCAGAGCTGAGTTATTCGAGTTTTTCTGAGAAATTTCGAGCTCGTTCAAAATTTGATGTCTTTATCTTTACAATTTCGTGTCCAAACATGTCAAATACGTCACTGAAGTTATGCTCAGTTTGTGCAGCACATCTGTGGCTATCATCCCGCGAAAATTTCGCTTCGAAATTCCGTGCCAGAGCTGAGTTATTCGAGTTTTTTTTAAGAAATTTCGAGCTCGTTCAAAAATTTGATGTCTTTATCTTTACAATTACGTGTCCAAACATGTCAAATACGTCACTGAAGTTATGCTCAGTTTGTGCAGCACATCTGTGGCTATCATCCTGCGAAAATTTCGCTTCAAAATTCCGTGCCAGAGCTGAGCTATTCGAGTTTTTTTAAGAAATTTCGAGCTCGTTCAAAAATTTGATGTCTTTATCTTTACAATTACGTGTCCAAACATGTCAAAAACGTCACTGAAGCTATGCTCAGTTTGTGCAGCACATCTGTGGCTATCATCCTGCGAAAATTCGGCTTCAAAATTCCGTGCCAGAGCTGAGTTATTCGAGTTTTTCTGAGAAATTTCGAGCTCGTTCAAAATTTGATGTCTTTATCTTTACAATTTCGTGTCCAAACATGTCAAATACGTCACTGAAGTTATGCTCAGTTTGTGCAGCACATCTGTGGCTATCATCCTGCGAAAATTCGGCTTCAAAATTCCGTGCCAGAGCTGAGTTATTCGAGTTTTTCTGAGAAATTTCGAGCTCGTTCAAAATTTGATGTCTTTATCTTTACAATTTCGTGTCCAAACATGTCAAATACGTCACTGAAGTTATGCTCAGTTTGTGCAGCACATCTGTGGCTATCATCCCGCGAAAATTTCGCTTCGAAATTCCGTGCCAGAGCTGAGTTATTCGAGTTTTTTTAAGAAATTTCGAGCTCGTTCAAAATTTGATGTCTTTATCTTTACAATTTCGTGTCCAAACATGTCAAATACGTCACTGAAGTTATGCTCAGTTTGTGCAGCACATCTGTGGCTATCATCCCGCGAAAATTTCGCTTCGAAATTCCGTGCCAGAGCTGAGTTATTCGAGTTTTTTTTAAGAAATTTCGAGCTCGTTCAAAAATTTGATGTCTTTATCTTTACAATTACGTGTCCAAACATGTCAAATACGTCACTGAAGTTATGCTCAGTTTGTGCAGCACATCTGTGGCTATCATCCTGCGAAAATTTCGCTTCAAAATTCCGTGCCAGAGCTGAGCTATTCGAGTTTTTTTAAGAAATTTCGAGCTCGTTCAAAAATTTGATGTCTTTATCTTTACAATTACGTGTCCAAACATGTCAAAAACGTCACTGAAGCTATGCTCAGTTTGTGCAGCACATCTGTGGCTATCATCCCGCGAAAATTTCGCTTCGAAATTCCGTGCCAGAGCTGAGTTATTCGAGTTTTTTTAAGAAATTTCGAGCTCGTTCAAAAATTTGATGTCTTTATCTTTACAATTACGTGTCCAAACATGTCAAAAACGTTACTGAAGCTATGCTCAGTTTGTGCAGCACATCTGTGGCTATCATCCTGCGAAAATTCGGCTTCAAAATTCCGTGCCAGAGCTGAGTTATTCGAGTTTTTCTGAGAAATTTCGAGCTCGTTCAAAATTTGATGTCTTTATCTTTACAATTTCGTGTCCAAACATGTCAAATACGTCACTGAAGTTATGCTCAGTTTGTGCAGCACATCTGTGGCTATCATCCTGCGAAAATTCGGCTTCAAAATTCCGTGCCAGAGCTGAGTTATTCGAGTTTTTCTGAGAAATTTCGAGCTCGTTCAAAATTTGATGTCTTTATCTTTACAATTTCGTGTCCAAACATGTCAAATACGTCACTGAAGTTATGCTCAGTTTGTGCAGCACATCTGTGGCTATCATCCCGCGAAAATTTCGCTTCGAAATTCCGTGCCAGAGCTGAGTTATTCGAGTTTTTCTGAGAAATTTCGAGCTCGTTCAAAAATTTGATGTCTTTATCTTTACAATTACGTGTCCAAACATGTCAAATACGTCACTGAAGTTATGCTCAGTTTGTGCAGCACATCTGTGGCTATCATCCTGCGAAAATTTCGCTTCAAAATTCCGTGCCAGAGCTGAGCTATTCGAGTTTTTTTAAGAAATTTCGAGCTCGTTCAAAAATTTGATGTCTTTATCTTTACAATTACGTGTCCAAACATGTCAAAAACGTCACTGAAGTTATGCTCAGTTTGTGCAGCACATCTGTGGCTATCATCCTGCGAAAATTCGGCTTCAAAATTCCGTGCCAGAGCTGAGTTATTCGAGTTTTTCTGAGAAATTTCGAGCTCGTTCAAAATTTGATGTCTTTATCTTTACAATTTCGTGTCCAAACATGTCAAATACGTCACTGAAGTTATGCTCAGTTTGTGCAGCACATCTGTGGCTATCATCCTGCGAAAATTCGGCTTCAAAATTCCGTGCCAGAGCTGAGTTATTCGAGTTTTTCTGAGAAATTTCGAGCTCGTTCAAAATTTGATGTCTTTATCTTTACAATTTCGTGTCCAAACATGTCAAATACGTCACTGAAGTTATGCTCAGTTTGTGCAGCACATCTGTGGCTATCATCCCGCGAAAATTTCGCTTCGAAATTCCGTGCCAGAGCTGAGTTATTCGAGTTTTTTTAAGAAATTTCGAGCTCGTTCAAAAATTTGATGTCTTTATCTTTACAATTACGTGTCCAAACATGTCAAATACGTCACTGAAGTTATGCTCAGTTTGTGCAGCACATCTGTGGCTATCATCCTGCGAAAATTTCGCTTCAAAATTCCGTGCCAGAGCTGAGCTATTCGAGTTTTTTTAAGAAATTTCGAGCTCGTTCAAAAATTTGATGTCTTTATCTTTACAATTACGTGTCCAAACATGTCAAAAACGTCACTGAAGCTATGCTCAGTTTGTGCAGCACATCTGTGGCTATCATCCTGCGAAAATTCGGCTTCAAAATTCCGTGCCAGAGCTGAGTTATTCGAGTTTTTCTGAGAAATTTCGAGCTCGTTCAAAATTTGATGTCTTTATCTTTACAATTTCGTGTCCAAACATGTCAAAAACGTCACTGAAGCTATGCTCAGTTTGTGCAGCACATCTGTGGCTATCATCCTGCAAAAATTCGGCTTCAAAATTCCGTGCCAGAGCTGAGTTATTCGAGTTTTTCTGAGAAATTTCGAGCTCGTTCAAAATTTGATGTCTTTATCTTTACAATTTCGTGTCCAAACATGTCAAATACGTCACTGAAGTTATGCTCAGTTTGTGCAGCACATCTGTGGCTATCATCCTGCGAAAATTCGGCTTCAAAATTCCGTGCCAGAGCTGAGTTATTCGAGTTTTTCTGAGAAATTTCGAGCTCGTTCAAAATTTGATGTCTTTATCTTTACAATTTCGTGTCCAAACATGTCAAATACGTCACTGAAGTTATGCTCAGTTTGTGCAGCACATCTGTGGCTATCATCCCGCGAAAATTTCGCTTCAAAATTCCGTGCCAGAGCTGAGTTATTCGAGTTTTTCTGAGAAATTTCGAGCTCGTTCAAAATTTGATGTCTTTATCTTTACAATTTCGTGTCCAAACATGTCAAATACGTCACTGAAGTTATGCTCAGTTTGTGCAGCACATCTGTGGCTATCATCCTGCGAAAATTTCGCTTCAAAATTCCGTGCCAGAGCTGAGCTATTCGAGTTTTTTTAAGAAATTTCGAGCTCGTTCAAAAATTTGATGTCTTTATCTTTACAATTACGTGTCCAAACATGTCAAATACGTCACTGAAGTTATGCTCAGTTTGTGCAGCACATCTGTGGCTATCATCCTGCGAAAATTTCGCTTCAAAATTCCGTGCCAGAGCTGAGCTATTCGAGTTTTTTTAAGAAATTTCGAGCTCGTTCAAAAATTTGATGTCTTTATCTTTACAATTACGTGTCCAAACATGTCAAAAACGTCACTGAAGCTATGGTCAGTTTGTGCAGCACATCTGTGGCTATCATCCTGCGAAAATTCGGCTTCAAAATTCCGTGCCAGAGCTGAGTTATTCGAGTTTTTCTGAGAAATTTCGAGCTCGTTCAAAATTTGATGTCTTTATCTTTACAATTTCGTGTCCAAACATGTCAAATACGTCACTGAAGTTATGCTCAGTTTGTGCAGCACATCTGTGGCTATCATCCTGCGAAAATTCGGCTTCAAAATTCCGTGCCAGAGCTGAGTTATTCGAGTTTTTCTGAGAAATTTCGAGCTCGTTCAAAATTTGATGTCTTTATCTTTACAATTTCGTGTCCAAACATGTCAAATACGTCACTGAAGTTATGCTCAGTTTGTGCAGCACATCTGTGGCTATCATCCCGCGAAAATTTCGCTTCGAAATTCCGTGCCAGAGCTGAGTTATTCGAGTTTTTTTAAGAAATTTCGAGCTCGTTCAAAAATTTGATGTCTTTATCTTTACAATTACGTGTCCAAACATGTCAAATACGTCACTGAAGTTATGCTCAGTTTGTGCAGCACATCTGTGGCTATCATCCTGCGAAAATTTCGCTTCAAAATTTCGTGCCAGAGCTGAGCTATTCGAGTTTTTTTAAGAAATTTCGAGCTCGTTCAAAAATTTGATGTCTTTATCTTTACAATTACGTGTCCAAACATGTCAAAAACGTCACTGAAGCTATGCTCAGTTTGTGCAGCACATCTGTGGCTATCATCCCGCGAAAATTTCGCTTCAAAATTCCGTGCCAGAACTGAGTTATTCGAGTTTTTCTGAGAAATTTCGAGCTCGTTCAAAATTTGATGTCTTTATCTTTACAATTTCGTGTCCAAACATGTCAAATACGTCACTGAAGTTATGCTCAGTTTGTGCAGCACATCTGTGGCTATCATCCTGCGAAAATTTCGCTTCAAAATTCCGTGCCAGAGCTGAGTTATTCGAGTTTTTCTGAGAAATTTCGAGCTCGTTCAAAAATTTGATGTCTTTATCTTTACAATTACGTGTCCAAACATGTCAAAAACGTCACTGAAGCTATGCTCAGTTTGTGCAGCACATCTGTGGCTATCATCCTGCGAAAATTCGGCTTCAAAATTCCGTGCCAGAGCTGAGTTATTCGAGTTTTTCTGAGAAATTTCGAGCTCGTTCAAAATTTGATGTCTTTATCTTTACAATTTCGTGTCCAAACATGTCAAATACGTCACTGAAGTTATGCTCAGTTTGTGCAGCACATCTGTGGCTATCATCCTGCGAAAATTCGGCTTCAAAATTCCGTGCCAGAGCTGAGTTATTCGAGTTTTTCTGAGAAATTTCGAGCTCGTTCAAAATTTGATGTCTTTATCTTTACAATTTCGTGTCCAAACATGTCAAATACGTCACTGAAGTTATGCTCAGTTTGTGCAGCACATCTGTGGCTATCATCCCGCGAAAATTTCGCTTCAAAATTCCGTGCCAGAGCTGAGTTATTCGAGTTTTTCTGAGAAATTTCGAGCTCGTTCAAAAATTTGATGTCTTTATCTTTACAATTACGTGTCCAAACATGTCAAATACGTCACTGAAGTTATGCTCAGTTTGTGCAGCACATCTGTGGCTATCATCCTGCGAAAATTTCGCTTCAAAATTCCGTGCCAGAGCTGAGCTATTCGAGTTTTTTTAAGAAATTTCGAGCTCGTTCAAAAATTTGATGTCTTTATCTTTACAATTACGTGTCCAAACATGTCAAAAACGTCACTGAAGCTATGCTCAGTTTGTGCAGCACATCTGTGGCTATCATCCCGCGAAAATTTCGCTTCAAAATTCCGTGCCAGAACTGAGTTATTCGAGTTTTTCTGAGAAATTTCGAGCTCGTTCAAAATTTGATGTCTTTATCTTTACAATTTCGTGTCCAAACATGTCAAATACGTCACTGAAGTTATGCTCAGTTTGTGCAGCACATCTGTGGCTATCATCCTGCGAAAATTTCGCTTCAAAATTCCGTGCCAGAGCTGAGCTATTCGAGTTTTTTTAAGAAATTTCGAGCTCGTTCAAAAATTTGATGTCTTTATCTTTACAATTACGTGTCCAAACATGTCAAATACGTCACTGAAGTTATGCTCAGTTTGTGCAGCACATCTGTGGCTATCATCCTGCGAAAATTTCGCTTCAAAATTCCGTGCCAGAGCTGAGCTATTCGAGTTTTTTTAAGAAATTTCGAGCTCGTTCAAAAATTTGATGTCTTTATCTTTACAATTACGTGTCCAAACATGTCAAAAACGTCACTGAAGCTATGCTCAGTTTGTGCAGCACATCTGTGGCTATCATCCTGCGAAAATTCGGCTTCAAAATTCCGTGCCAGAGCTGAGTTATTCGAGTTTTTCTGAGAAATTTCGAGCTCGTTCAAAATTTGATGTCTTTATCTTTACAATTTCGTGTCCAAACATGTCAAATACGTCACTGAAGTTATGCTCAGTTTGTGCAGCACATCTGTGGCTATCATCCTACGAAAATTCGGCTTCAAAATTCCGTGCCAGAGCTGAGTTATTCGAGTTTTTCTGAGAAATTTCGAGCTCGTTCAAAATTTGATGTCTTTATCTTTACAATTTCGTGTCCAAACATGTCAAATACGTCACTGAAGTTATGCTCAGTTTGTGCAGCACATCTGTGGCTATCATCCCGCGAAAATTTCGCTTCGAAATTCCGTGCCAGAGCTGAGTTATTCGAGTTTTTCTGAGAAATTTCGAGCTCGTTCAAAAATTTGATGTCTTTATCTTTACAATTACGTGTCCAAACATGTCAAATACGTCACTGAAGTTATGCTCAGTTTGTGCAGCACATCTGTGGCTATCATCCTGCGAAAATTTCGCTTCAAAATTCCGTGCCAGAGCTGAGCTATTCGAGTTTTTTAAGAAATTTCGAGCTCGTTCAAAAATTTGATGTCTTTATCTTTACAATTACGTGTCCAAACATGTCAAAAACGTCACTGAAGCTATGCTCAGTTTGTGCAGCACATCTGTGGCTAGTATCCCGCGAAAATTTCGCTTCAAAATTCCGTGCCAGAGCTGAGTTATTCGAGTTTTTCTGAGAAATTTCGAGCTCGTTAAAAATTTGATGTCTTTATCTTTACAATTTCGTGTCCAAACATGTCAAATACGTCACTGAAGTTATGCTCAGTTTGTGCAGCACATCTGTGGCTATCATCCTGCGAAAATTTCGCTTCAAAATTCCGTGCCAGAGCTGAGCTATTCGAGTTTTTTTAAGAAATTTCGAGCTCGTTCAAAAATTTGATGTCTTTATCTTTACAATTACGTGTCCAAACATGTCAAATACGTCACTGAAGTTATGCTCAGTTTGTGAAGCACATCTGTGGCTATCATCCTGCGAAAATTTCGCTTCAAAATTCCGTGCCAGAGCTGAGCTATTCGAGTTTTTTTAAGAAATTTCGAGCTCGTTCAAAAATTTGATGTCTTTATCTTTACAATTACGTGTCCAAACATGTCAAAAACGTCACTGAAGCTATGCTCAGTTTGTGCAGCACATCTGTGGCTATCATCCTGCGAAAATTCGGTTTCAAAATTCCGTGCCAGAGCTGAGTTATTCGAGTTTTTCTGAGAAATTTCGAGCTCGTTCAAAATTTGATGTCTTTATCTTTACAATTTCGTGTCCAAACATGTCAAATACGTCACTGAAGTTATGCTCAGTTTGTGCAGCACATCTGTGGCTATCATCCTGCGAAAATTCGGCTTCAAAATTCCGTGCCAGAGCTGAGTTATTCGAGTTTTTCTGAGAAATTTCGAGCTCGTTCAAAATTTGATGTCTTTATCTTTACAATTTCGTGTCCAAACATGTCAAATACGTCACTGAAGTTATGCTCAGTTTGTGCAGCACATCTGTGGCTATCATCCCGCGAAAATTTCGCTTCGAAATTCCGTGCCAGAGCTGAGTTATTCGAGTTTTTCTGAGAAATTTCGAGCTCGTTCAAAAATTTGATGTCTTTATCTTTACAATTACGTGTCCAAACATGTCAAATACGTCACTGAAGTTATGCTCAGTTTGTGCAGCACATCTGTGGCTATCATCCTGCGAAAATTTCGCTTCAAAATTCCGTGCCAGAGCTGAGCTATTCAAGTTTTTTTAAGAAATTTCGAGCTCGTTCAAAAATTTGATGTCTTTATCTTTACAATTACGTGTCCAAACATGTCAAAAACGTCACTGAAGCTATGCTCAGTTTGTGCAGCACATCTGTGGCTATCATCCCGCGAAAATTTTGCTTCAAAATTCCGTGCCAGAGCTGAGTTATTCGAGTTTTTCTGAGAAATTTCGAGCTCGTTCAAAATTTGATGTCTTTATCTTTACAATTTCGTGTCCAAACATGTCAAATACGTCACTGAAGTTATGCTCAGTTTGTGCAGCACATCTGTGGCTATCATCCTGCGAAAATTTCGCTTCAAAATTCCGTGCCAGAGCTGAGCTATTCGAGTTTTTTTAAGAAATTTCGAGCTCGTTCAAAAATTTGATGTCTTTATCTTTACAATTACGTGTCCAAACATGTCAAATACGTCACTGAAGTTATGCTCAGTTTGTGCAGCACATCTGTGGCTATCATCCTGCGAAAATTTCGCTTCAAAATTCCGTGCCAGAGCTGAGCTATTCGAGTTTTTTTAAGAAATTTCGAGCTCGTTCAAAAATTTGATGTCTTTATCTTTACAATTACGTGTCCAAACATGTCAAAAACGTCACTGAAGCTATGCTCAGTTTGTGCAGCACATCTGTGGCTATCATCCCGCGAAAATTTCGCTTCAAAATTCCGTGCCAGAGCTGAGTTATTCGAGTTTTTCTGAGAAATTTCGAGCTCGTTCAAAATTTGATGTCTTTATCTTTACAATTTCGTGTCCAAACATGTCAAATACGTCACTGAAGTTATGCTCAGTTTGTGCAGCACATCTGTGGCTATCATCCTGCGAAAATTTCGCTTCAAAATTCCGTGCCAGAGCTGAGCTATTCGAGTTTTTTTAAGAAATTTCGAGCTCGTTCAAAAATTTGATGTCTTTATCTTTACAATTACGTGTCCAAACATGTCAAATACGTCACTGAAGTTATGCTCAGTTTGTGCAGCACATCTGTGGCTATCATCCTGCGAAAATTTCGCTTCAAAATTCCGTGCCAGAGCTGAGCTATTCGAGTTTTTTTAAGAAATTTCGAGCTCGTTCAAAAATTTGATGTCTTTATCTTTACAATTACGTGTCCAAACATGTCAAAAACGTCACTGAAGCTATGCTCAGTTTGTGCAGCACATCTGTGGCTATCATCCTGCGAAAATTCGGCTTCAAAATTCCGTGCCAGAGCTGAGTTATTCGAGTTTTTCTGAGAAATTTCGAGCTCGTTCAAAATTTGATGTCTTTATCTTTACAATTTCGTGTCCAAACATGTCAAATACGTCACTGAAGTTATGCTCAGTTTGTGCAGCACATCTGTGGCTATCATCCTGCGAAAATTCGGCTTCAAAATTCCGTGCCAGAGCTGAGTTATTCGAGTTTTTCTGAGAAATTTCGAGCTCGTTCAAAATTTGATGTCTTTATCTTTACAATTTCGTGTCCAAACATGTCAAATACGTCACTGAAGTTATGCTCAGTTTGTGCAGCACATCTGTGGCTATCATCCCGCGAAAATTTCGCTTCGAAATTCCGTGCCAGAGCTGAGTTATTCGAGTTTTTCTGAGAAATTTCGAGCTCGTTCAAAAATTTGATGTCTTTATCTTTACAATTACGTGTCCAAACATGTCAAATACGTCACTGAAGTTATGCTCAGTTTGTGCAGCACATCTGTGGCTATCATCCTGCGAAAATTTCGCTTCAAAATTCCGTGCCAGAGCTGAGCTATTCGAGTTTTTTTAAGAAATTTCGAGCTCGTTCAAAAATTTGATGTCTTTATCTTTACAATTACGTGTCCAAACATGTCAAAAACGTCACTGAAGCTATGCTCAGTTTGTGCAGCACATCTGTGGCTATCATCCCGCGAAAATTTCGCTTCAAAATTCCGTGCCAGAGCTGAGTTATTCGAGTTTTTCTGAGAAATTTCGAGCTCGTTCAAAATTTGATGTCTTTATCTTTACAATTTCGTGTCCAAACATGTCAAATACGTCACTGAAGTTATGCTCAGCAAACTGAGCATATCTGTGGCTATCATCCTGCGAAAATTTCGCTTCAAAATTCCGTGCCAGAGCTGAGCTATTCGAGTTTTTTTAAGAAATTTCGAGCTCGTTCAAAAATTTGATGTCTTTATCTTTACAATTACGTGTCCAAACATGTCAAATACGTCACTGAAGTTATGCTCAGTTTGTGCAGCACATCTGTGGCTATCATCCTGCGAAAATTTCGCTTCAAAATTCCGTGCCAGAGCTGAGCTATTCGAGTTTTTTTAAGAAATTTCGAGCTCGTTCAAAAATTTGATGTCTTTATCTTTACAATTACGTGTCCAAACATGTCAAAAACGTCACTGAAGCTATGCTCAGTTTGTGCAGCACATCTGTGGCTATCATCCCGCGAAAATTTCGCTTCAAAATTCCGTGCCAGAGCTGAGTTATTCGAGTTTTTCTGAGAAATTTCGAGCTCGTTCAAAATTTGATGTCTTTATCTTTACAATTTCGTGTCCAAACATGTCAAATACGTCACTGAAGTTATGCTCAGTTTGTGCAGCACATCTGTGGCTATCATCCTGCGAAAATTTCGCTTCAAAATTCCGTGCCAGAGCTGAGCTATTCGAGTTTTTTTAAGAAATTTCGAGCTCGTTCAAAAATTTGATGTCTTTATCTTTACAATTACGTGTCCAAACATGTCAAATACGTCACTGAAGTTATGCTCAGTTTGTGCAGCACATCTGTGGCTATCATCCTGCGAAAATTCGGCTTCAAAATTCCGTGCCAGAGCTGAGTTATTCGAGTTTTTCTGAGAAATTTCGAGCTCGTTCAAAATTTGATGTCTTTATCTTTACAATTACGTGTCCAAACATGTCAAATACGTCACTGAAGTTATGCTCAGTTTGTGCAGCACATCTGTGGCTATCATCCTGCGAAAATTTCGCTTCAAAATTCCGTGCCAGAGCTGAGTTATTCGGGTTTTTATAAGAAATTTCGAGCTCGTTCAAAAATTTGATGTCTTTATCTTTACAATTTCGTGTCCAAACATGTCAAATACGTCACTGAAGTTATGCTCAGTTTGTGCAGCACATCTGTGGCTATCATCCTGCGAAAATTCGGCTTCAAAATTCCGTGCCAGAGCTGAGTTATTCGAGTTTTTCTGAGAAATTTCGAGCTCGTTCAAAATTTGATGTCTTTATCTTTACAATTACGTGTCCAAACATGTCAAATACGTCACTGAAGTTATGCTCAGTTTGTGCAGCACATCTGTGGCTATCATCCTGCGAAAATTTCGCTTCAAAATTCCGTGCCAGAGCTGAGCTATTCGAGTTTTTTTAAGAAATTTCGAGCTCGTTCAAAAATTTGATGTCTTTATCTTTACAATTACGTGTCCAAACATGTCAAAAACGTCACTGAAGTTATGCTCAGTTTGTGCAGCACATCTGTGGCTATCATCCTGCGAAAATTTCGCTTCAAAATTCCGTGCCAGAGCTGAGCTATTCGAGTTTTTTTAAGAAATTTCGAGCTCGTTCAAAAATTTGATGTCTTTATCTTTACAATTACGTGTCCAAACATGTCAAAAACGTCACTGAAGCTATGCTCAGTTTGTGCAGCACATCTGTGGCTATCATCCCGCGAAAATTTCGCTTCAAAATTCCGTGCCAGAGCTGAGTTATTCGAGTTTTTCTGAGAAATTTCGAGCTCGTTCAAAATTTGATGTCTTTATCTTTACAATTTCGTGTCCAAACATGTCAAATACGTCACTGAAGTTATGCTCAGTTTGTGCAGCACATCTGTGGCTATCATCCTGCGAAAATTTCGCTTCAAAATTCCGTGCCAGAGCTGAGCTATTCGAGTTTTTTTAAGAAATTTCGAGCTCGTTCAAAAATTTGATGTCTTTATCTTTACAATTACGTGTCCAAACATGTCAAAAACGTCACTGAAGTTATGCTCAGTTTGTGCAGCACATCTGTGGCTATCATCCTGCGAAAATTTCGCTTCAAAATTCCGTGCCAGAGCTGAGCTATTCGAGTTTTTTTAAGAAATTTCGAGCTCGTTCAAAAATTTGATGTCTTTATCTTTACAATTACGTGTCCAAACATGTCAAAAACGTCACTGAAGCTATGCTCAGTTTGTGCAGCACATCTGTGGCTATCATCCTGCGAAAATTCGGCTTCAAAATTCCGTGCCAGAGCTGAGTTATTCGAGTTTTTCTGAGAAATTTCGAGCTCGTTCAAAATTTGATGTCTTTATCTTTACAATTTCGTGTCCAAACATGTCAAATACGTCACTGAAGTTATGCTCAGTTTGTGCAGCACATCTGTGGCTATCATCCTGCGAAAATTCGGCTTCAAAATTCCGTGCCAGAGCTGAGTTATTCGAGTTTTTCTGAGAAATTTCGAGCTCGTTCAAAATTTGATGTCTTTATCTTTACAATTTCGTGTCCAAACATGTCAAATACGTCACTGAAGTTATGCTCAGTTTGTGCAGCACATCTGTGGCTATCATCCCGCGAAAATTTCGCTTCAAAATTCCGTGCCAGAGCTGAGTTATTCGAGTTTTTCTGAGAAATTTCGAGCTCGTTCAAAATTTGATGTCTTTATCTTTACAATTTCGTGTCCAAACATGTCAAATACGTCACTGAAGTTATGCTCAGTTTGTGCAGCACATCTGTGGCTATCATCCCGCGAAAATTTCGCTTCAAAATTCCGTGCCAGAGCTGAGTTATTCGAGTTTTTCTGAGAAATTTCGAGCTCGTTCAAAATTTGATGTCTTTATCTTTACAATTTCGTGTCCAAACATGTCAAATACGTCACTGAAGTTATGCTCAGCAAACTGAGCATATCTGTGGCTATCATCCTGCGAAAATTTCGCTTCAAAATTCCGTGCCAGAGCTGAGCTATTCGAGTTTTTTTAAGAAATTTCGAGCTCGTTCAAAAATTTGATGTCTTTATCTTTACAATTACGTGTCCAAACATGTCAAAAACGTCACTGAAGCTATGCTCAGTTTGTGCAGCACATCTGTGGCTATCATCCTGCGAAAATTCGGCTTCAAAATTCCGTGCCAGAGCTGAGTTATTTGAGTTTTTCTGAGAAATTTCGAGCTCGTTCAAAATTTGATGTCTTTATCTTTACAATTTCGTGTCCAAACATGTCAAATACGTCACTGAAGTTATGCTCAGTTTGTGCAGCACATCTGTGGCTATCATCCTGCGAAAATTCGGCTTCAAAATTCCGTGCCAGAGCTGAGTTATTCGAGTTTTTCTGAGAAATTTCGAGCTCGTTCAAAATTTGATGTCTTTATCTTTACAATTTCGTGTCCAAACATGCCAAATACGTCACTGAAGTTATGCTCAGTTTGTGCAGCACATCTGTGGCTATCATCCTGCGAAAATTTCGCTTCAAAATTCCGTGCCAGAGCTGAGCTATTCGAGTTTTTTTAAGAAATTTCGAGCTCGTTCAAAAATTTGATGTCTTTATCTTTACAATTACGTGTCCAAACATGTCAAAAACGTCACTGAAGTTATGCTCAGTTTGTGCAGCACATCTGTGGCTATCATCCTGCGAAAATTTCGCTTCAAAATTCCGTGCCAGAGCTGAGTTATTCGAGTTTTTCTGAGAAATTTCGAGCTCGTTCAAAATTTGATGTCTTTATCTTTACAATTTCGTGTCCAAACATGTCAAATACGTCACTGAAGTTATGCTCAGTTTGTGCAGCACATCTGTGGCTATCATCCTGCGAAAATTTCGCTTCAAAATTCCGTGCCAGAGCTGAGCTATTCGAGTTTTTTTAAGAAATTTCGAGCTCGTTCAAAAATTTGATGTCTTTATCTTTACAATTACGTGTCCAAACATGTCAAATACGTCACTGAAGTTATGCTCAGTTTGTGCAGCACATCTGTGGCTATCATCCTGCGAAAATTTCGCTTCAAAATTCCGTGCCAGAGCTGAGCTATTCGAGTTTTTTTAAGAAATTTCGAGCTCGTTCAAAAATTTGATGTCTTTATCTTTACAATTACGTGTCCAAACATGTCAAAAACGTCACTGAAGCTATGCTCAGTTTGTGCAGCACATCTGTGGCTATCATCCTGCGAAAATTCGGCTTCAAAATTCCGTGCCAGAGCTGAGTTATTCGAGTTTTTCTGAGAAATTTCGAGGTCGTTCAAAATTTGATGTCTTTATCTTTACAATTTCGTGTCCAAACATGTCAAATACGTCACTGAAGTTATGCTCAGTTTGTGCAGCACATCTGTGGCTATCATCCTGCGAAAATTCGGCTTCAAAATTCCGTGCCAGAGCTGAGTTATTCGAGTTTTTCTGAGAAATTTCGAGCTCGTTCAAAATTTGATGTCTTTATCTTTACAATTTCGTGTCCAAACATGTCAAATACGTCACTGAAGTTATGCTCAGTTTGTGCAGCACATCTGTGGCTATCATCCCGCGAAAATTTCGCTTCGAAATCCCGTGCCAGAGCTGAGTTATTCGAGTTTTTCTGAGAAATTTCGAGCTCGTTCAAAAATTCGATGTCTTTATCTTTACAATTACGTGTCCAAACATGTCAAATACGTCACTGAAGTTATGCTCAGTTTGTGCAGCACATCTGTGGCTATCATCCTGCGAAAATTTCGCTTCAAAATTCCGTGCCAGAGCTGAGCTATTCGAGTTTTTTTAAGAAATTTCGAGCTCGTTCAAAAATTTGATGTCTTTATCTTTACAATTACGTGTCCAAACATGTCAAATACGTCACTGAAGTTATGCTCAGTTTGTGCAGCACATCTGTGGCTATCATCCTGCGAAAATTTCGCTTCAAAATTCCGTGCCAGAGCTGAGCTATTCGAGTTTTTTTATGAAATTTCGAGCTCGTTCAAAAATTTGATGTCTTTATCTTTACAATTACGTGTCCAAACATGTCAAAAACGTCACTGAAGCTATGCTCAGTTTGTGCAGCACATCTGTGGCTATCATCCCGCGAAAATTTCGCTTCAAAATTCCGTGCCAGAGCTGAGTTATTCGAGTTTTTCTGAGAAATTTCGAGCTCGTTCAAAATTTGATGTCTTTATCTTTACAATTTCGTGTCCAAACATGTCAAATACGTCACTGAAGTTATGCTCAGTTTGTGCAGCACATCTGTGGCTATCATCCTGCGAAAATTTCGCTTCAAAATTCCGTGCCAGAGCTGAGCTATTCGAGTTTTTTTAAGAAATTTCGAGCTCGTTCAAAAATTTGATGTCTTTATCTTTACAATTACGTGTCCAAACATGTCAAAAACGTCACTGAAGCTATGCTCAGTTTGTGCAGCACATCTGTGGCTATCATCCTGCGAAAATTCGGCTTCAAAATTCCGTGCCAGAGCTGAGTTATTCGAGTTTTTCTGAGAAATTTCGAGCTCGTTCAAAATTTGATGTCTTTATCTTTACAATTTCGTGTCCAAACATGTCAAATACGTCACTGAAGTTATGCTCAGTTTGTGCAGCACATCTGTGGCTATCATCCTGCGAAAATTCGGCTTCAAAATTCCGTGCCAGAGCTGAGTTATTCGAGTTTTTCTGAGAAATTTCGAGCTCGTTCAAAATTTGATGTCTTTATCTTTACAATTTCGTGTCCAAGCATGTCAAATACGTCACTGAAGTTATGCTCAGTTTGTGCAGCACATCTGTGGCTATCATCCTGCGAAAATTTCGCTTCAAAATTCCGTGCCAGAGCTGAGCTATTCGAGTTTTTTTAAGAAATTTCGAGCTCGTTCAAAAATTTGATGTCTTTATCTTTACAATTACGTGTCCAAACATGTCAAATACGTCACTGAAGTTATGCTCAGTTTGTGCAGCACATCTGTGGCTATCATCCTGCGAAAATTTCGCTTCAAAATTCCGTGCCAGAGCTGAGCTATTCGAGTTTTTTTATGAAATTTCGAGCTCGTTCAAAAATTTGATGTCTTTATCTTTACAATTACGTGTCCAAACATGTCAAAAACGTCACTGAAGCTATGCTCAGTTTGTGCAGCACATCTGTGGCTATCATCCCGCGAAAATTTCGCTTCAAAATTCCGTGCCAGAGCTGAGTTATTCGAGTTTTTCTGAGAAATTTCGAGCTCGTTCAAAATTTGATGTCTTTATCTTTACAATTTCGTGTCCAAACATGTCAAATACGTCACTGAAGTTATGCTCAGTTTGTGCAGCACATCTGTGGCTATCATCCTGCGAAAATTTCGCTTCAAAATTCCGTGCCAGAGCTGAGCTATTCGAGTTTTTTTAAGAAATTTCGAGCTCGTTCAAAAATTTGATGTCTTTATCTTTACAATTACGTGTCCAAACATGTCAAAAACGTCACTGAAGCTATGCTCAGTTTGTGCAGCACATCTGTGGCTATCATCCTGCGAAAATTCGGCTTCAAAATTCCGTGCCAGAGCTGAGTTATTCGAGTTTTTCTGAGAAATTTCGAGCTCGTTCAAAATTTGATGTCTTTATCTTTACAATTTCGTGTCCAAACATGTCAAATACGTCACTGAAGTTATGCTCAGTTTGTGCAGCACATCTGTGGCTATCATCCTGCGAAAATTCGGCTTCAAAATTCCGTGCCAGAGCTGAGTTATTCGAGTTTTTCTGAGAAATTTCGAGCTCGTTCAAAATTTGATGTCTTTATCTTTACAATTTCGTGTCCAAACATGTCAAATACGTCACTGAAGTTATGCTCAGTTTGTGCAGCACATCTGTGGCTATCATCCTGCGAAAATTCGGCTTCAAAATTCCGTGCCAGAGCTGAGTTATTCGAGTTTTTCTGAGAAATTTCGAGCTCGTTCAAAATTTGATGTCTTTATCTTTACAATTTCGTGTCCAAACATGTCAAATACGTCACTGAAGTTATGCTCAGTTTGTGCAGCACATCTGTGGCTATCATCCCGCGAAAATTTCGCTTCGAAATTCCGTGCCAGAGCTGAGTTATTCGAGTTTTTCTGAGAAATTTCGAGCTCGTTCAAAAATTTGATGTCTTTATCTTTACAATTACGTGTCCAAACATGTCAAATACGTCACTGAAGTTATGCTCAGTTTGTGCAGCACATCTGTGGCTGTCATCCTGCGAAAATTTCGCTTCAAAATTCCGTGCCAGAGCTGAGCTATTCGAGTTTTTTTAAGAAATTTCGAGCTCGTTCAAAAATTTGATGTCTTTATCTTTACAATTACGTGTCCAAACATGTCAAAAACGTCACTGAAGCTATGCTCAGTTTGTGCAGCACATCTGTGGCTATCATCCCGCGAAAATTTCGCTTCAAAATTCCGTGCCAGAGCTGAGTTATTCGAGTTTTTCTGAGAAATTTCGAGCTCGTTCAAAATTTGATGTCTTTATCTTTACAATTTCGTGTCCAAACATGTCAAATACGTCACTGAAGTTATGCTCAGTTTGTGCAGCACATCTGTGGCTATCATCCTGCGAAAATTTCGCTTCAAAATTCCGTGCCAGAGCTGAGCTATTCGAGTTTTTTTAAGAAATTTCGAGCTCGTTCAAAAATTTGATGTCTTTATCTTTACAATTACGTGTCCAAACATGTCAAATACGTCACTGAAGTTATGCTCAGTTTGTGCAGCATATCTGTGGCTATCATCCTGCGAAAATTTCGCTTCAAAATTCCGTGCCAGAGCTGAGCTATTCGAGTTTTTTTAAGAAATTTCGAGCTCGTTCAAAAATTTGATGTCTTTATCTTTACAATTACGTGTCCAAACATGTCAAAAACGTCACTGAAGCTATGCTCAGTTTGTGCAGCACATCTGTGGCTATCATCCTGCGAAAATTCGGCTTCAAAATTCCGTGCCAGAGCTGAGTTATTCGAGTTTTTCTGAGAAATTTCGAGCTCGTTCAAAATTTGATGTCTTTATCTTTACAATTTCGTGTCCAAACATGTCAAATACGTCACTGAAGTTGTGCTCAGTTTGTGCAGCACATCTGTGGCTATCATCCTGCGAAAATTCGGCTTCAAAATTCCGTGCCAGAGCTGAGTTATTCGAGTTTTTCTGAGAAATTTCGAGCTCGTTCAAAATTTGATGTCTTTATTTTTACAATTTCGTGTCCAAACATGTCAAATACGTCACTGAAGTTATGCTCAGTTTGTGCAGCACATCTGTGGCTATCATCCCGCGAAAATTTCGCTTCGAAATTTCGTGCCAGAGCTGAGTTATTCGAGTTTTTCTGAGAAATTTCGAGCTCGTTCAAAAATTTGATGTCTTTATCTTTACAATTACGTGTCCATACATGTCAAATACGTCACTGAAGTTATGCTCAGTTTGTGCAGCACATCTGTGGCTATCATCCCGCGAAAATTTCGCTTCAAAATTCCGTGCCAGAGCTGAGCTATTCGAGTTTTGCCTTTCTACTATATAAATATATAGTATAAAGGTATAGAAATCACTTGGAAAACCGGAAATGGAAAGAAGGTCCTGCGGGCCGAATGTCATATACCATTCGACTTAGTTTTGAAAACTGAGCATTTTCTGTGTGTGTGTATGTATGTGTGTGTGTGTGTGTGTGTGTGTGTGTGTGTGTGTGTGTGTGTGTGTATGTGTGTGTGTGTGTGTATGTGACGCTTTTAATCTCACTCACTTTTCTCGGAGATGGCTGGACCGATTTTAATGATCTTAGTGTCAAATGAAAGGTCTAGGTGTCCCATTGGTCGCTATTGAATTTCATACTGATCGGACTTTTAGTTCAAAAGTTATGTATAAAAATACGAAAAATATGGGACTTCATTATCTCATAGGTCCCTTAACCGATTTGAACAAAATTGATTGCATATGAAAGAGGAGCCTTGCAAACCCTTAACTTCCAAATTTCATGACGATTGGGCTTGTAGTTTGAAAGTTACATAAAGAAATGTGAAAAAATAGTATTTAAAACATATTTTTGTAACATATAAGCATTAATTCAATGAAAAACATCACACATTTTATTATTATTTGAAAATTACTGCTGAGATCTATCAAACAAAACCGAGTTATTGAAAGTCGGACGGTCCATTCAAAAGTTATTTAAACTTTAACATTTAAGCACCGTATATTAAACCGTTAAAACGTGTGAAATCAAAACAAATGTTGATAGTATTCAATGTGTG